>NC_137695.1:98930797-99405797 GCF_964034855.1 Anser brachyrhynchus
CTGCTCCTGCCTTAGCGCTTTCTAAAAACTATTTTGTAAAGAATGGAAGACAGAGACAGAAATACTGTTGGACATCTGAAGATACACTATCATCCTGTCTAATATTATTACCCATTATCCACTTCAGAATAATTTTTTATGGTTGCTATGAGGATCAGAAGTTCTTGGACATATTTCTAAACTTAGATCTTGCACAGTGCTTGAATTTTGTGCAATATAAATTTAAAATTAAAACATTAAAATCTATATATCTATTTCAAGTTAGATTCAAATATCTGCCCACAAGCACTTAAATAAGTGGTCTCTTTTCTTAAATAATTAAGCACTTGCAGCTTCTATCAGGCCCAACAGAAGACAAGGAGATGGGAACAAGCAGAAACTTCAAGGTAGAAAATAATAAAGAAAAGCAAATTTCTGCCAATACTGTATCAACCTGAATCATATGCAGAAAAACATGTAGAAATTGCATTCTTAACATGAATTCTGCTAATTAAGGGGCTCACTGCTTGTCTGTCCACTAGTTGGCAGGCATAGCAACGGAATCAGCTATCCTGTGAATGCATCCCTGGCTGCTACTGAATCTCTGCAAAAAAGTCCTAGCAACTGCGTGCCAGCACTGCACGGTGCAAATGCATAAACACCAGAATCAGTCAAACCTGCGTGGGGTTTACCAGTGGTGCACAAAGCATTTCACTGGAAGACAGTTAAACACCTGGGGTATCAAGGTTAAATAAATATGAATACATTTACAGGACTGTCTTTAAAAATAAAAAATAATAATTAAAATAAAAAACCACACTAAAAATCACATCCTCAAATGCATAGCATATAGATTTTCTCCTTCCCTTCAAGCTCCTGTTCCTGAGGATTATGCAATTGTACAAGTGCCTGCAGCAGATGCTCAGAATATTCTCACTCATCTGATGGATTAAATGGGTCACTTCACATTTAGGTACTGTAGGACTCAGATCAGGTTCTTGGCATATTTAATATTCCCGTTTTGATAGTGCTAGTCCAGCATGCCAGTAGAGACTGAACTGACTGTAGTGTAGATGTGTATACATTTTTCTTCAGATACTATGTGTTCAGAACAACACAATTGCACACCAGCAATTTAATTTGACTTAAAAGACAGCGCATATTCTTTAATTTTTATTTTGTCTTCTGCCTTTTCATTGCCCATCTAGCAGCTCTGTAACATTTATTTTGGAGCAAACTTGATGTTCAGTCAGCAAACTAGAAATGAATCACAGCTCCCATTTCACATAAACCTTTAAGTACATCTATATACAGATTCACGATTTCATTTTCTATCTCGTACATATCACCTGATATATTAATATGCTTTCCTAGTCTTCTTTTACTCCTTTACTTTTCTGTAGCTGCTGGAGAGACTTTTGTTGGAGCTTTTTTGTACTGGAGCAAAACCCTGTCAACAGAGCGCAAAAGCTTGTTTAATGGCCTCTAGCTGGCTGCAGATGCCTACATTTCTGAATAGTACTCAACATCAGAAAACTGAACGTACTATTAATTAAAGCTTTCTTTTCAAATGATGCCAAAATAGAATATTTGCTAGAAAGACTGCACTTTTCCTCTGACATGAAGTAAGATGAAAGACATTTACTCTGTGATTTAATTTGCATTCTCTGAAGTGACTCTGTGAAATGTCCTTTGGTAATAAAGAAGGCACTTGTTGCTGAAAACCTAAAACAAAGTATTAGTTGTCGCTTTCTATACAGTGTAGTTGCAAATGTGAGTCTCGCATGCGAAAAATTAGTGCTAGTGTAAAATAGGACACGTAAGGTCACACATTTATTGGTTAGAACATCCTAGAAGTCAATTTTTTTCCAACCACATTAAATCATCCACATCAAATATCTATTTTAAGATTGCTATACAATAATATGTTAAGATTTACATTTGGCATGTAAAAGAGTTGTAGACAACTGAATAGATCTAAAGGGACTGAATTAATTTTCTCAGAGTAAAAGAATGCTTTTTTGAGGTTTACAATGTAGAACTGAGTTTTACACTACTTCATTTTGTATTCCTAATATTACATTAAGATTCTTTCTATTTCTTTTCCATTTCTTTTTCTTTTTATTTCCTTTTATGCATATATATATTTCAATGAGAAAAAAATAAAAGTGTTTAAATAAAGAGTAAATGATCTGTGAAGTTTCTAGGCATTGTTTGTTGTTAGAGCAAGCAAGTATACACTTAGGGTTACAAAATGGACATCCGAGTTGTGTGGAAGGTATGCTGGTCTCAGTTTTCCAGATTGGGAAACAAGCTGGTAAATGCCTCTTCCCCAACTTCCAGGCCCTGTACCTTCAACACAAAGCTGAAAGGAGAATAGGAAATATGGTCTCAAGCTATGCAGAGTTAGGATGTGACTACAGTATAAGCTTGGACTTGCTACATGGGGAGACCATACAACAGCGCAGGGCAAGAAGAAACATATTGTTGTGCTCCTCCTGGAAAACCCCTTCCAACTCCCATGCAGTTCAGGAAAAAATAAATAAAAAACGTAAATACCTCTATGCAAAATAAACAAAGATACACTGGCTGACATTCTGGCAAAACTTTCTCCAGCCTTAATTTCTATTTGCCTGCTCTTGCCTGCCTGCATGAGGAGAATACATAATGAGTCAGTGGGACCTGCTCCTCCCCTCACACTGCTTTGTGAAAAGTGCTGAGGACCATATGGATACCTGGCACCCCTCTGTCCTCATTAAGTTACTATGTATTAGCACTTCCAGGATACTAGTGGAATACTTTTCTGCCCAGTACTCTGTAATACATCTTATTTGAAATTATTAAGTCCTGCTGTCCTTGCTCAAGGACTTTTATAACCAGTAGGAGAATTCTGATGCTAAACTTTAAAACCCTTTAAATAATAATAACAACAACAACAACAACAACACAAGTATTTCTGTAAGCAGTTAAATTAATAAAGCCTGATTTGTGAAGAGTACTGTAACTGCATCTTCATGGACTCTAAGTGTTTTCCATGGCTGGGAATGGACTTCTTCCATTTCTACTGTAGATTTTTTAATGCTTAAAAAGGATTGAGCTCATATCCAGCCTTCCCCATAATGGAGCCCAGTGGTGGGCCACCACGATATTTGCGGGCTGGAGCACATACATACAAGGAAAGGCTGGTTCAGTCATAAGATGAGAAGGTGGAGTTAGGATCCCATTGGATCCTAGTCAAACTAATGGGAGAGCATGGCAAAAAAGGTGTCAGAGTTTTCTGAGAGGTGCACAGTGATAGGGCAAGAGACTGCAGACATGAACTGCAACACGAAAAATTTTGATCAGATATCCAGAAAAATTATTTCCACAGGTCTGATGGTCAAACACTGGTGTAGGTCACCCAGAGAAGCTGTGGAGTATCAATCCACAGAGATATTGTTCTCTTACCTATATACTGTTGAATTTGGTTGAAATAGGCAAAAGAGGATCAAAGGTTATTAGTAGACAATATACATCATAATCACATAACACTCATTTCCTTACAAAGCTAGTTTGCTTGTGAAAAAAAAAAAAAAAAAGATTTTTTGTCTGAATAACAGGTTCAAAAATTGCTGAGGTATAAAATGTAACTTACAGATTTTTTTTTGAAGATATATCACTTAATGTCAGGCTTTTAGTGAAATTGTTTCTATAAAGATTTTTAATTACTAGAGTAATTAATTTAGCATCTAGATTAATATACTAGTCTATATTAATTATTAGAATGACAAACAAATCATCAGGCCAACTCTGACCTCTGCAATACTGAAATAAATGTTGAATTAACATCAAACTAAGCAAGAGCAGAATTTGTCCCACTGATTCAAAGAAGTTATTCTGAATGTTACCACACTTGACTATATCTATACAGATGTATAAGCAAATTATGTCTAAAGTACCTGTCTATGCAATGTACAGAAGTGTGCCTAAGAACCCAGAGAAACAATAGCATTTTATTTCATGTAATCAAATCATTATTTATGTCATTTTGTAGACACTACGACTGTATTCTATTATTTTCTATTTTTATCATTCCATTGATGAGACACAGAGTACACAAGATTAGAGAAGACTCTGGAGCACACGAAGGCTTATTCATTTGGTGGACATCACTGCAGTCATGAGCCAGTAGAGTGAACACTGAGGAGACTTGGAATACAAAATATATTCAGCCTGCACAGGTGGAGCATTGTTAATACTATTTGTTTATAAATCTAAAACTCCTGAAAAATTACAAGAATGTTTAGGTCTTCTAAACTACTGAAGTAATGATAATGTGGGAAGCAAGAATACACATTTTTTAATCTATGTAATCTAAATTAATTTAGTTATAAAACAACCCTTCTTTTTGAAGGATATCAATTCTGTGTAGAGTAGAAACAACAGAACAAATCAGTCTCTTCTAGCATGGGGAATGCTGAATTGGTGTTATCTGGTGGAAGTTTGATATGGTATCCATTTTAAATATAGGAACCAAACAAAAATCTTATTTTGGGGAGAGAAGTATTATACCCTTACCTTTCACTGGTACCTCTTCTTTACCATTTTCTCCATCCTTGCAAAGTGAGCTGATATAGAAAGAAAGTTTTTCTAAAGCAACCCCCAAGGATAACTTTCCATGCTATTCTAAAGATCCTTCTGTCGATTCTTAGGGAAATGTCTCTCTTTCCAGATGAATTAAGCAAAAGCATTCATTGTTTTATAACTTCAGAGAAAAGCAAAGATTTTGGAAAAGTTATTCAGCTGGTGTAAACTGACTTACAGTCTTTGATTTCTGAATTTACAGCTGGCAAAATTGCATGTGGATTTAGTGCTATTAAATAGTCCCACTGAAAACAATGGGATATATAATATGTGGTGCAGTCAGAAAGTGTCAGTAGCTGGCATAAGTATCTGAAGTAGTAGTATAATCTATAGTTATGACAAAATAGACATGTCTTCTGGGCTTGAAGCACGGACCTACCTTGTCTGTGCCTCCTGCAGCTCCTTATGAATAGATGTGGATTTGCTCTTTGCACAAGCGCAGATCTGGAGCAAGCTAGTAACTGATTAAACTCCTCATACAGTTAGGTGCTTGTAATTGCGCTACCTTGAGCTGTTAACAGCACCCAGTAAGATGGTTGTCTCCCTGCCAGCAATCGCGAGGTGCATGGTAAGGACGCCGAGAAACCGTTGCTTGCCTGGTTAAGAGCCTTTAATGTTGCTTTTGCTCTACTTCTGGCAGAGAGTTTCTCAACTGATGGCCAGGCTCCAAATCCTCCTCAGACTGCTAACCCGTACAAAGTATATTGCAAACAGAAATATTTATGTAGTGTCTTCCAGTGTTGCTCAAGGTAACTCAGATTACCATAAGAAGGAGACTATTGTTGCTCATTTTTAGTGTTTCTATGCCTGTGCTAGATGACAGTCCTCCCTCTGTTTTGGCAGTCTGCACTATTTTCAAGCTCAAATGCCAGCCTCATATCCATAATATCCATATCCATATCCATAATACCCAACAATCTGCTTTCACTAAGACAAGCAGTATTTTTCCAGCATTTATGGTGGTAGGTAGGAGTTGTGTTTTAGACCTGGCTCTGCCCCTGTGTTTGGGAAAATTAAGTCACCACTGTACAGTGGGATGTATTACACTCTTAAATATGTCTAAATTTCCTGTATCCTCTGATGACCTCAGGGAGGAAGGTTGGAAAGAAAAGTACTCAGTAACAGTTGAATAAGTTTACTGGGAAAAATAAATGTTTTTGTTCTTTTTTTTTTCTTTTTTCTTTTTCTTCTTCTGTTTTGTTTCTTAATAAGAGAAATTTGCTGCCATAAAACTATGACTGAACGACATGCCCTTTAAAAGGTTTTCTTGCTACACCAAAATTGCTAGGAAACTTGCTCCTTGGTCACTATGCAACACACCACCACAATGTCCTTCAGCTCCAGATGCAGCTGGTTAGAAGGTCACTGGTTGGCTGCATATGATAGACGAAGTCCCAGAGTGGAAGTGTGGGAGGCAAGAAGATGGTGAGAGAGTCTCACACCCGAAGCATAAGTCTTCATATTTCCAAAGGCCAAATGGTAGTCTTGTGTAGAAATTCCCTTGAATAATTGTAAAGGTTCCACCCACAAGCATGAGGAATGCAACTCTGTGTTCTGTCTCTAATCCGAGAGGGAGTTTTATAGCTCTGTGGAAATCCCTATTGTTGTAGCTACACTGACTTCCTGCAGCAGTGTTGGGTGATTAGAAAAAAATGGGGTAACTCTACTTTGTACTGTAGAGTGTAGGCTACCCTAATTCTCTTCTTCTGTAAAGAGAAAGGAATAGTATTCCTATCTCTTTGCAAGAGATTTAAAAACTATAGTTGAAATAATAAAAAATAATATTCTCAGTTTTATATAATGCCTAGTTGGCACATGAGTGAGGCACTCTACAATGACACAAACCATCATGGTAATTCTCTTTTCTTCTTTACTTAGGATTCACTCACAGATACCATGATTTGCCAATATATATTACAGGTTATAAAGAAAATGTGTTGCCTGCCAGCCTTAGGATAAATTTACTTGCAAATATGATATTAGAAAGCATGTAATCTGCAAAGACAAATTTTTCTCCACTTATCTCTCTCTGTGCTCAAAAACCTTATCTTTCATCTACTGTTCTTCCTCAGATCAAAAATAAGTAATAATAAAAAAAAAAAAACAAAAAACAATGTCTCAGAGCAAAAAGCTATTAGTTAAAAAAGTAGAAAATGGAAGTGCAAAGTAGGTCAACTTTAACCAACTGACTCAACTTCCAAGGTCAGGAAAGGCTTCAGTCATACTTTTTGTTCCTTTGCTAGGGAAATTATTACACATTAATGTCTTGGGGCTGTGCGTTTTCTAGCGCTGCCAAGACAAGTCATTTCTGTGTGTGCTGTGAGCAGCATTCCTTTTCTATCATGTGACTACAGGATGGACATAATGCGCTGCAGTTAGCAGCACTGACTCACCCTGTAGTTGACGCCAACTCTTAATGTCATTCATGCTTAATAAAACCGTAGGGTTCTGCTTTTCCACCCGCTTTTTGTTATTTATCTTGAAACCTTCCATACCACAAGAAAAATGATGTCTGCTTGATGTAAAATGCTTATTTTATATTCTCCTTTCAGGCCTTTTTGATGCATTGACAAGATCCCTGAGAAAAAGTTCTCTGAAAAGCCACATGTAAGGTGGCCAGCACATATCTAAATGACTGTGGCATACTTTTCAGAGAAACAAGTATCATCTGATATTCTGACTATCTAGTCTTTTTGTTTGACTTAATGTTCATTTAGAAATCATGGATTCACCCACCCAAGCCAAAATCTCCCACAAAAATTCTCCAGCAAACTGACCCATTTATGCTCTCTGCAGATTAGGCCTGCCCTTAAATTTTATACAGTAGCTGCCATGCTGCCTCTGAATGACTGATGTGAAGAGAATCTGTTAAATATTGCAGGTACAAGCCTTACTAAAAAAATATAGAATCAAACATGTTTCCTGCAATACTGTAAGCCCAAACACAACAGCAGCGGCATGGTAGCTAATGAGAAATGCAAAGTGAAGTTGACACACCTCAGTGTCTAAGATCACAGAATCGTAGGACAGCTTGGGTTGGAAGGGACTTTAAAGACCATCCAGTTCCAACCCCCCTGTCGTGGCCAGGGATGCCACCCACTAAATCAGGTTGCCCAGGGCCTCATCCAACCTGTGATGTACTGGAAGAAAGCAAATGTCGCCTCTTAAGCCACATTGTGCCTTGCCCTGCACCCAAGTCCAGCAGGATTGAGCAATTCACTCAGTTGCCACTTTGAGCAATGAGCAGCCGTAACTCCAGCTCTCTGCCTCCTAAGTAAAAGCAATGAGGAAACTGAATGGGCCTGAAGATTGCACAGCTCACAAAATAACAAGTTTGGGTGGGGCTCTCAGGGCTTTCTTCATGCCATACTGCCAGCACAACTGACTATGCACAGGAGCCCCAACGCTAAAACCATCAAATTTGTAGCAGAGAGTACAATCCGCATGAACCGTGCTACTGAGGTGAGAATAGAAAATCTAGTGAAATTAGAGCTGCTAGTCTGTACTTTGCATTTTGCTCCTGTGCTCAGAGCCTGAAGTCTCCTGTCCCAAAAAGTGTATTGGAAATACCTGAAATCTGGTGTTCTGTGCTCTCTCCCAGTGGAACAAAATTATCATTCAAAAATATCTGTAGCAGTTCCAGGAATAAATCTTGTCTCTTATTGATTTAGTAATACCAAGGCAGTAGAAAATTCTCAGTGTTATATATGGAGGGAATTGTCCCAGTTTTCATTGTAGCAATGGAACAATTGAAACAGGCAATTCCAGTAAAGTGTTATTCTACTAAAAACACTTTAATTGCCGTTTAACTGTGTCTAAGCCACAGTGTTCTATTCCTTCTCCCTCTTCCACCCAAAAAAAAAAAAAATCACATCTTTCAGTAATACTGTTATTCCAGTAAAATTAACAAATTAACAACCTGGCTTCTCTGTTTATTGTCTGTTTGATTACAATCTACAGCATTCAGATATCTGACCTTCTCCTTGCTCAGGGATCCTTTCACGGACAGTGAGGAATGTGAATACAGATGTGACACTGAGTGGTTGAGTCACACATTTGTGGATGGTTTTACCTCAGTTAATACTTAAAAAAAAAAAAAAAAAAGAGAGAGAAAATTTAGAAAACTTAGGA
The DNA here is from genome assembly GCF_964034855.1 of Anser brachyrhynchus. Classification (NCBI taxonomy): domain Eukaryota; kingdom Metazoa; phylum Chordata; class Aves; order Anseriformes; family Anatidae; genus Anser; species Anser brachyrhynchus. The sequence continues at coordinate 98,939,531 of NC_137695.1, forward strand.
TTTTCATTGTTGGCTTTTGAGATAGTCAGGAGATTGTGCCAGTATATATGTTTGTTGCAAAATATTCCCACAAGAAACAGGACAATAGTTGTCTAAACCCTTCTTTGTTTAACATATTTGTTTCAGGCTTTCCAGTGAAATATATCACAAATAAAATCTTTCAGATTAGTATACTAAGAATAAATAAATAATATTATAAATTAATTACAATAAAATTAATTATATTAATATTATTAATAAATAATAAAAATATTTTTGAAAAGAAAAAAAAACATATTTAGAGCCCTAGTAAAAATATTGTAAAAATACAAGATATTTCTCTTTAGAAAAATAAGTTTTAAAAATATTGGAAAGAGGAAAAGTTTTTAAAGGGAGCTTTTGAATCTTTGCAGGAACTTTCTACTTGTCCCTGGCTTAATTTTAACAGTAAAATCTGATAATAAAAACCAAAGCAAAGTGTTGCAATAGGAAGGAATGACACACAGTTTCCTTTTCCCCCCACCCTTATAATTGGTGTTGCTGACAGGTATCTTGGGGTTCTGGGACAGAAATTATCCAGAACTTCCAGTATTGTGCTAGGCCCATACTTGGCATTTGCTGCTCAGCTCCTCTCAGGCATTAGTACCCTCTGCCGATGCCATTTGGAGGCCCACAGTAAACAACAGCGTGTGCAGTCCATGTTTGAATTAGGGCCTATTGTTGCTCTGCGTTAACAAGGGCAGAGGCGAGACCAGAAAGGAGAAGTCATGGAGTTGTTTCGTAAGGAGCTGTCTTTGATGGCCAAGGAAGGAGTCAGATGCCTCAGGCAGTGAGAGCTATTGTATATGTGAGACACGAGCTGTCTGGGAGAGATGTGAGGCCCACGGTTTTGATTCATGTGGCCTACAATGTAGGATACCCTGACTGAATGGCATCTGAGCTAAATCATTTAGTTCTTTGCCTTAGGCTTCATGTCCTGAGTATTGCCATGAGTATATTTAAATGATCACCATCTCCTGCCCAGCTCTCCCATAAGGCAGCAGACATACGCATCTGCTGTATGTACACAGCCGGATTTATTTTCAGGTCTTCCATTTCAAAGCTTCCTTTCATTCAGACTTCTTCAACCTCATTGGTGCTCCATGTGAATCATCACTTGCATTTAGTTCACAGTATGAGGGCCAAATGAGAGATGGCATATAGAAGAAAGAAAACTGTGTGCAAAGAAGTCACCATACTGGAAGGAAGCACGTGAAATTACATGGCAAACTATGTCCCTGTGGGCTGATGCCCTAGATATATTCACAAAAGAAGAAAAGTAAAGTCTCTCTCAGATTACTCAGGTGAGCAACTACTTACTGATGTGAGCAAACGTGTCACATCTGCCTAAAATACTAGTAATTTTTTGTAGACCTATTTTTTTTTGGCTCATAGAAGGAAATATACTCAGAACTATTCTTTCAAAGCAGAAAAAAAAAAAAAAAAAGGATCACCGCAATCTTTTCTGTGTTAGCTTTATGCATTTGTTCTATTTATTTTTAGGAATACATGTTAATATATTTGAGAAAAGCTATATTGTGGTTATTGACTTCATATCTGAATGATACCATGAACGGTGACCAATTCCCAAGTGATCTGACCCAGCTTTTGTAGCTGTGGCTGATATCGTCTCTGGGACTGATAACTAAATGAATCAAGCAACAGCTGAAGGTCTCCTCACCTAGCCAATGACTTGGACTGTTGCCCAGATACCCTCGTTTATTCTTTATGTGTATATTAATCCTGCTCTTTGTTCTTAATTAGTCATCCTGACTCCTCACTACATCATGGTCTCACTGAGAAGACCTAGTAAACAAAGGGGCAAAGAGATGGGCAGAGCTGAAAACCATGCCATGCTCTGTCCTGTCATATTAGTTTAACTGATGTTATCACAGACTTAACATGCATCTAGTTGATTCCCATCTGCCACCATAGGATTGGCAATATGAGCAATCTAAATGTATTCACAGATAATTTGATGCCACTTGATGCTACTGAATATCTCCTACATATTTATATGCTGTCTGAAATGATAGATATCACTATTTACATTATTCAGTATTTAATATAACTGCGTACCCAAAATTATAAAGATGTACACACAGCATTGTTCCACTGCAAAGTGGAAAAGGGAAGCCCTTCCTTCCTGAGACAGCTCAGAAATTAATAAATTATGGTAAAATATTCTGCATAATAAAGACCAAAGTACCTCACCCAATAATTTACACCCTGGACAACTAATCTCTGCTGGATTTAGCATTGGTTTTCCAGGAAGACACAGTTATTACTTTAGCCCTCCCTACTCAGGTCATGTTAGCAATTAATTAACCTCAGCAGGCACAATTTCGCTGTGTTTCTACTAAGCATTTATTTAATGTCTCAGTATAGACATTGGAGCTCATGCCTCTTGGTTTGCTGTTACTTGGGCTTTTTTTTTCTTTTCTTTTCTTTCTAAATTAGAAGCTACCTTCAATCAGAAATTCCTTTACAGTATAGGAGCTGTTAAACTACGTGTAATTCACCTCACAACCTTCTTAATTGTGTTTGCTACAAAAGTATGAAAAATTGGAGGCTGCTTTCTCCAAGCAAACCTAAGGGAAAGCAGACAGAGCTGCGATGTGCAAGTCTGCCCTTAGATGAAGCAATGGGGATCTGCTGCCTGGAAGGACCCTGGAGATGCTGCTTATCAACCACCTGGGGCTCCCTCTGGCCAAGACACACAAATTTTGCACCAAAAACAAAGACGGGAGGGTCTGGGGTATGCTTATGTCTCACCACAGTACGGGTTTCATGCCTTGCCAAAAAAGGCACACCTGGGCCTGGAAGCTCAGAAACACTCTATCAGTTTAGACATCCTCTTGGTCACTCAAATACATTTTGTGGGAAAGAGATATGTGCGTACATGGTGCTGGTTCCACTCAGCTAGTTGCTCAAGTAAGCAGTAGCGGCCACTTTATGTCTTCCTCCAGAATATCTGCAGTGGAAAAATGAATTACTTTTTTCCCTTTGGCCAAACATGAACAAAGTGGAAATGATCACTTTTTCATACATTTTTTGATACTGCTGAGTATCTTCCACATCTCACCTACTACATATCTGCTCTGTTTATGTATAAATAGAAATCAGCCAATTTGATCTGTGAGAAGAGAACTGTTTTGTAGTTAGGGTAGCAAGGTAAAATCCAAGGTTTATTTGAGGGCAAGGTTTATGAAAGCAGGCCTCCTTTTCCTCTGGGTAAGGAGGAGTGCTGTAATAGTCTCAAATTACCAGAGATAAAGCATCTCATTTCAGTTACCTAGAGCCTAATTTTGTCTAGAACACAAAGCACCACATATCGCAGGCAAATTCAATCGTTTGGCTATCATACATGTTTCATGCATATTGCGTAGCTCATACATAGTTTTCAAAGGAAAAATGCCTTATAAAATGGACCTAACTTATATCTTTAGGTCAGCTATGTGGAATTCTTTAAGCTAAATTGCCCTTTAGATAATTCTGACAATGAGAAAGAGTATACCTGAACTATTTATGGAAGTTGGGTCTGTGTTTAGAGAATGGTAAGTGTAGCACCATTAGAGAGCTGTTAAACCATACTGTGCAATAACTAAGAGTTCTGACAAAAAGGCAGAGGTATCCCTAGCCCTATTTTTAACCACTGACAGATAATCCGTAAGTGTGGGAATCAGACATACGTATCAGAAAACTAATGGCCACATTTTGGTATTAGTTATACCATTGCAATTTGATAGAAGACATTGGTTGGGTTGCTTATAAGATGCATTATAAGATGCATTCTGTGCACCACTCCTCTGATTAATATTAATGATCCATTCTCAAGTCAAATGAAACATTCCTCAGCTCACAAGACTTTTTTCCTCTTGAGAAACATATTTCATAATGAAGAAAAATGATAATCTTCTGAGATTTGTTTTGGTTGGGTTTGGTTTTCTTAGTCTGGAAGAGCCAATCAAATAATAAATAACTGCGAAATTAAGGATATTATACAAAAATAATTTGCTATTTTTATTGTGTATTTAGAGTTGCGAATGACCATTGATGAGTCATCTATGTGTTGGTATTATGGCAAATTTGATTTAATTTTGAAGCTATCCCTGATAAGAAGACATCTGCTTCTCCTCACCACTCTGGCATTTTATCTTGAATACAACCATTCATGGTAGACGTTTACAGTTTCATATCACTGTTATAGTCACTTCCCAGTGGCATTCAAACAAATGTCCTTGCTTGTCTTGAAGGTAGGATTTAGTAAAAATCTATAAGATGAATTAGAATTAACTAATCATTTTAGCCCTTTGACTTCCATGGGCTGAATTTAATGCAAAGGGTACATAAGCTGATCTTTCTTAACTCTTTTCTATTTACAGATATACCAAAACCATATATTTTTAAATTATTTAGAAACAAAAGAGGACTCTGTAAAAACTTCAAAAAGATGCAGATGTAGAGGGAAAAAGTGAGCCTAAATCTTCTGAAAGAGCAACAACCCTCAAAAAGGTGTACATCAGGGAGAATATCTCCTCCCCCATCATAGAGATGATGTCTCCTGAGAAAACACGTCTAGGAGATAAGGAGCCTTAAGAAAGAGATTAACAGCTAGCCAAGTATTAGCAGCAAAATAATTTGTCACAATATTTGCTGGAGTGGGAAAGGACAGGAATCTGCATTTACTCCAAGTAATTGAAATGGATGAGGTAAATCTTTTAAAAAAATAGACTGGGAGAAGAGGCCTTGTAGGATAAGAGCATAACCATGACAACATTACATGAAACATTCAGGACACTCAGCTACTAGCCTTTCTACTGAATTGAAATAGAAAAAGGACTCTTGCTATTACCATGATTTTACTATTATCTTACTCAAAGAATGACTTGAAGTATTTATGTTTGGTTGAATGGCCTGCCCTTGAGACATACAGCTTGTTACATAGTGAACTTGAAAAAATAACTTTTCTTCTATTTAAAAATGAACATGTGACCAATTGGTAGTCCCCCACCCTATGTTGTGTTGTTCCTGATAATCAATAGCAATGACACCCTATTACTTTTTTTACAGTGCCAAAAGCCTTTTAAGGGAATTCATAACCTACACACAAAAAAAACAGATGGCAGTGGGCTACTATCAGTATGATTCTGAGCAGTAACAAAATCTGTCACTGCTTTTTACTGTTGCAATATCCAAATCTCCACTTAAAGCTCACAGACAGGACTTTGAGAAAGGAAATATAAGGTAAAAAATATCATCCTGGCCAAAAATATCACTAAGTGGCATTTTGGGCTCAGAGCTCAAATCAAGGGGAGACCATTTCCTTTGCTACAAATGAAAGCAGCTATCTTGTTTCCACTGAAGTCACAGACTTGATCATATAAGACAGGTAAAGGGAAATTCACTTTAATATTTGCCATTTCAGTTCTTCATGTTTCTGTTTCCTTAGAGACACACCTCATTGTACCTTCCTTGCTTTTACAGGTTGAGGTTTTAAAAGTGCATATATTTTCCTTCTTTTTTTTTTTTTTTCTTCTTCTCATAAATACTAACGAGGACAGTAGGGTTGCTGCAATATCATATGCAGTATAAAAAACAATCAAAACTCTGACTTGGAGTATTCCTCACTAGTTACCTTGCCTAAATAAATGTATTGACTATAACAGAGCAAAACAATGATATTAGAAAACAAAATGAACTGCATACACTCAACTCCTGGCCAAATATTGATCTTGTTGTCACAAGTATTATTGCACTGTGTTCTTTTCTTCCATGTCTGTATCCATGGCACTTCATATCCAACAAACATTGCCAAATACACATGGTGTCTCTACTCCTTCTTCTGTGCTCTGGTACGATAACAGGGTTGATATCCTCAGTCTGGTAGGCTGTGTTGAAAACCTGTAAGATTTATCTTTCCAGTGTCTCTGTATGAACTTATTTTCTGATCATTTCAAAAGTTTCAATGAAGTTAACCTCCCAGAACCTCTGTGAAATAGGAAACTGGAATAATTACTACATTTGGGAAGTGAGCATCACAAAGAGTAAGATTATTCAAGATATTACAATGTTCCTGCACTCAGGAGCACATAAGATGTCACTGGTTTAGACTCCTGTCTTCTGACGTCAAAGACCCCAATAACTGCAGCATGCATCTGATTCGAAGTAGAAGCCAGCCCAAAAGCAAACCCACGTATTATTCATAGTAGGCAAACTATTGAATCTCTAATCCATCCTTCTGTGTCTGGTTTTGACTGGAAAATGCAGACCTAAGGAGTCTTCTCAGGTAAAAAAAAAAAAAAAAATCCAAAGGAAATGTTCCCATCCTTTTGGGAAATGTTTTGGATCTGAGAAATAGGTTTCCTCTTTCATTGTTGAAACTAGCCTTATCAAATAATTCCCAGTGAACTCTTACTCTACAGCATGTCAGCTATGTTGTTGCCAGACACCAGGAATTGGCACCTGCTCAAAAAGCCATTTTTTTCTGAAGTGGATCTTGGTTTAGCTCTTTTTTTTATTAACAAACTTCAGAAGATCATATTGTCAAAGTTCACTCTGGCGTCATGTTTAGATCCAGTAGCAACCTCAGACTGAAGTGATTGTTAAAAAGGGTACAGAAGGGGAAAATAAATCAGCATTGGTGTCAGTTTGTTTTATTTCAATAATGGTCACCATGGAAACAAAGTCACTGACCTGTTTCTTTTCATACATATAAGTAAACACCAGGGTTTCCAATTTTCATACAAACCATTTTTAGTACCAACAGTTTACCCCACAGAATGCCTACAACATGCTATCTTATTGAAACCTACTTTTTTATTTTTCCTTCCCCTAAAGGCCTATTTTTATTTATTTATTGCCAATTTCCTTTACCAGGGAAACAATGAAAATTCAGTACTGTCATTACACCAGACCATCTCAATTTTCACTGTAACTACCCTTTCTCACAGGTGCAGTGACTGTAAACCAGCAATCTAATAGCAGTACATTTAGATGTGCTTCAACAGCCACTTCTGACTCATCAGGTTAATTTCAGATGACTTCATTCTGCATCTTTTTATTGGTCAGGCATACTATGCATGAAAAACACCTTACTAATGACAAGCTAGCTGTGATTGAGTTGACACATTCTATTTACAATGAAGAAGGCCTTTTTTCATACCTCCTCAACAAAGCACTCTTAAAACAATTTATTACCGCCAACATGGCTTGTGTCATACATTCCTTGCTTGCTGTATTTGCATTATTCACATTGATTCTAAGCAAAATCTTACACGCTTAAATAAGCAAGAGATATGACTGAGGTGTCATATATAATCCACGGATAACCAGCTGACACCCAAACTGAGTGTGAACATGTAACCATAACGCATGCATGCTTGCAGAAAGAAGCAGGTAATGGAGTTTGCAAGGAATAGTGCAAAAATATCAGGTTGGAGTGCCATTTCTCCTTCTAAGAACACAAGAACACCCTCGCTCTAGCCCTCTTAAGCTTTGACTATGCATGTTGTATGTGCAATGTATTGTGGCCTTAAGGACAACCACCCACATATACAGGAAGAGAGATAAATCATATATGGAAATGTTGAAAGGCAAAAGAATATCATATTTGCTATATTATGGCTTCTGAAACTATGCTCTGTGTTTGTTATCTCAAGAGTAGGCAAATAATCCAGCATATCAGCATATTATCTGGGACAAATGCACTGCTAGAGTAACTCCAGTTAAGTAATACACTTATTTTCCTTTCCTTTAAGCAATGTAAAAACTCATAACACCATTTAATTTAATGGCATTACTCCAAGACTAAATAGTTATAACTACGAACAGAATTATCTGACTGAATCAAGCTGTTCAGAAAGAAATCGAAGTCATGCCAAAGTGCCTTTTTTTTTTTTTATTGCTCTGTGACAAGCCTGACTGCTCCATCTTTCACAGGCATTTTGGGTTTAAGCTAAAGGCTTATGAAAATAGTTGCTTTGAGTCAAGTAACTCATCTACATCACTGTTCACAGCAGTCAATACATGCATTTTAGATGATCAGGGGATTGGGTGTTGTCTAGGTCACTTTATACAGAGGTTTGCTGGTTTTGTATATTTTTTATTTTTATTTTTTCAGAAAGGATTATGCCTGAAGTTTGGCTGCTATTATTCTGCAATCTGCTAGACAAATGTGGTTACAATTTCCTAACTCCCATTGCCCAAATTTACTTAAATTGCTTCATAAACAGAATTTAAACATGCTCTAGCTAGTGCTTGTGATAGATTAAACTTTTCCTCTAATACACTTCCAAAATCTCTGTTCCAGCTGAGGGCACTGACCTTACAAATAAATAAAACATGTTTTGTTTCCACGCTCTGTATTTATCTCAATGGCCTGTAATCTTTCAAACTTTCCTTCCCTCCCCCTCCTTTTCTTCGGATCTGCTTCAGTTTCCCACTGATACTGATACGCAAGCTTCCTTATTGGGTAACATTTGGCAAGTCTCGCTGCTGCTGTCCAGTAAAGGCAGATTTCTGTAATGACGTCTGCTGGTTTTTACAACAGCAGCATGGGGAGTCTGAACTCAGCAGTCAACAGCTTGTGGGATTAAACAGGAAGAGGAAAAATAATATTAAAAAAAAAAAAAGAAAAAAACACCATCAACTGCTTCAGTCTTAATAAACTCTGACGATTTTTGCTATCTTGAAACAGTGAAATATAAAGTCAGAATGCTTTCTCCTCATTTTCTACCTTTTAATATTTCAGTGTTCCATCCTGAGCTGCTGTCATTGTGATTTTATTCTCAACTTTAAAACATTTTTAGAGGTTATTTGATATTTGTATGTTTCAATTGGTCGGGGATACAGTACAGGAGAATTTATGTGGTGACATAAATGATGGTGACTCCTCAGGGCCAACCGGTGCTCACATGCAGTGTGCTCTCTGCATATTCTCCCTGCTTAGAGTAAAATCCACTGAGAATAGACCATAAAATAGTTATTTCATGTCACTGGTTAATATATTTAGGACTTTCATTCCACTGATTAATATATTTAGGACTATCTTTGTTTATTTCAGTAACAAAAATTAATACATGTTATATTGGAATTCCATAGTCTACTAATTGTCCCAGACTGATGGGACTAGCGGTGATATTTGCATAACAAGTCTTCTGAAGTAAAACCATCCTAAAAACTGCTTTGTGTCCCAGGCGGCTGCATGGAGAACCTGGAGTCTTCTACCTCCTGCCTCAGGAGAAAAGAGATTAACCAAATTCTAACTGTGGGCGTTAGTTTGCTTCAGAAAGGGTTTTTCTTTCTTTGCCCAAGTGGTAATTGCAAATGGGAAGTTACAGTGCATTAAATTAAAACAGGATAAAATAAAATAGCTTTTCTTTAATCACCATGTTAAATTTGATACATCAACCACCCATATGAACACAGAATCTAAATTTTAAAGATTTAGAATTCCAAATATAAAAATTGTTGAGAGATGTAATTTCAGAGAGAGTGAAAGAAAAGTCCACGTCAGAGACTGAGTATACTTAGCAATAACTTCTCTTTAGAAATATACTCTCCCTCTGGTTTTGGCCATCCTCCAAAATTCTACTTCTGAGACATCCCAAACAATGGAGACGTTATAACAAGAACCTGTGGAGCAGTGTCCTGCATTGCACTGATGGTTTATAAAAGAGTGGTTTGTCTCAGCTAACCATTCCACATATATAAAATTAATGGTCTCAAAAGACAAGTAAATGCTTACTGCACATAGTGAGCACATTGCAGAAATCCACTTAGATGGTACTAACTTTCCATTAATTTTCTCTGCACCTTGCCAGAATAAGCAGGCAGCCAGCAGGGTACTCCCGTGTGTAAGCCCAGACTTTGCAAGTGGTGATTCCTACAGGCAGATTCCTCACACCATACTTAAGGTGCTTACAAGAAAATGATCGGATTTTCAAAATTGTGAGAAACACACAGTTGCCTCTGCCATCAAGAAGACAGCTTGGCAAATTCTAGGCAAGTCAGGAACCTTCTTGTTGGTCACCTAACTGTGGTCTGCCAAGCACAGGTCTGGTTATTCAAAAATCTTGGTGTAAGGCTGGATATACAGGATTTTGTGCTGATACAAGTATTTTGACCTCATGAGTGATTTTTCTATTAAAATTATAGAGGTGATGCATTCCCAAATGTGTAGTTTCCTACTCATACAAACGCCTCTTTTTCTCCTGCTCCCTGAAAATGCGAGCCGTGCTGGTGTGTGTACCATACACCTCCATGACTGCAAGTGTGCCAAAGGACTGTCAGTGTGCTGGGGGGCTCATCGGCAGAAGTTGTTTTTTCATAAAACACGCAGGGGCCCATGCAGCGTGAGCTCGGCTGCGGTGTACCTCGGTCCCTGTCACTAGATGGGGCTCTGGGGAGGCTCTTCCTGGCCTCGCCGCTTTTGTGGGGGCTGCAATTACTGTGACCCGCAGCTCTACAATGTGTTTTATTAATCCATTGGCCGGACATGAACTAAGGAGCAATATCTGCACAGGTGGAAGGTGTTCCGCCCTAAGGAAAGGCCTGCTTCGTGCACCCGGCCTGTGTCCAACCTCCCCCTGCCTCTCACCAGCCTTCCCCTCGGCCTCCCCACCCGGCTGAGGGCAGCCAAAATGGCAGCCTGCCCCAGGGCCGCTCGGCAGGCTGCAGGAAGTGGGAGATGGAGATGAACTACAAAGGGAAATTCCTACGAGGCTGGGAGTTTGGCAGCGAGGACCGGAGTATCCTGACTTGGCTTGTGGGAATTAAGAGATGATCTCGGCTGAAGCTTGTGCTGTCAGACCTGCCCCTCTCAGCGTGGGCGCCTGGCAGAGCCACCCCAGCGGGAAGCTCTGTTCCTGGATCATTCCTGCTTTCTCCAGTCTTTTAGGTTCAAACTGAAAGGAGGGTTTTGTGAGTGTTTGCTTCCGTTAGCAGAGGACATTTATGCAAAAACGCATGTGTGGTACTAAATCAATCAGAAGATGTTACACGCTCCTCCCAGTGGATTACAAAATGAGAGCAGCCTCTCAGCAGTTTGCACATACATTTTATCAAACCCCATCTGTCACCGAAACTTGGTGTCCCAGGTAGTTGCTCAGATGAGCAATGACATCAGTTTATAAGTTGCATCACACTAAATTTTATTTAAAGACTCTTTACTTACTTTTCAATGCTATTATATAAAGTCAGTTAGCAGCTGGTATTGTCAGATCACTTTTTTTTTTTTGGTGAAAAAATACCATTTCAGTTCTTATTCAAAGCCTCTCAGGTCTCTGGAAGAAATAGAAAGTGATGAAAAATAATTAAAATTATTAAACATAATGTTTCCCAGATCAAAGCAAATTGAATGAGCACAATGCGCCATCCCTAATTATTTTAAAGTAGATACTGTTTTCTACCTTTATGAAACCAAAACAATTTTTAGAATTTGAGCAGGTATATTTAATTGACATAATGCAGAAAACCATTTTATGCACAAATCCGTGCTTACGGACATTATTTCAAGGACTTATCCACATGAAATAACTACCTTGATTTAAGGGCAGATCAAAGACAAAGGATTATCTTTGTCATCTACACAACTATTAATTCAAAAAAGCAAAAATACGTTTATTTGTATCTGTGCACTTTATTCCCTGTTGTGTCTTCTTGACAGGGGAAAGCTTAATGGTGTGTTAGTAGCAAATAAAAAGCCTAAGGGTAACGAGCAGAAGAGACTGTGGTTTGACGCATGTAAGTTGCTGTTTATAAGTTAAGAGAAACATATCTTCACCTGTATGCTAAAGAATCATATGCTGTTTTATGAAGGAAATCGCTGATGTTTTTCTTCTGACTTGCACTTGTCCTGTAGGACAAAATAGATGCATCATAGCAGTGCTGTGGACTGCCTTTGTGTTAAAACACCACAGCAGCATGTGATAAGTTCTGCCACTATTTTGTAACCAACTACTACCAAGTATTGACAAATCTTGTCAAGCTATTTGGCATACATCCAAATTTGGCAGTACACCAAATAGAAGACAGCATTTTCAATGTGATTTGAGTTTTGCTGGTGTAAAATGTGGACAATTCAACGATTTTAGAAATGGAGGGTAATCCTAGCTATGCAGACCTTATTCTGGTCATTGTATAATACCCTCTGAAAAGAAGAAAAAATAATTTACAGGGGTTTTCCACACAAGGGGGTTGCAGTTTCTTCCGTTCCCAGGAGATGGCATACATCTTTTGGAAAAAAATGTCTGCTCACTTCCTAAAGGAGCAGCGAGGTGTAGGAGGAAATACATCAATGCGCCATTCACTCCTGCGATTTCCACTTGAAAATTGAAAGTCAGTTGGCAAACCCCTTGGGATTTAGGAGAGATGGAATGGGGATTGCCATCCACAGAAGAGAATTTGTATGAATAGCTCAGCAGGAGGAGGGCGAAGAATCCCCACCCAGCAACCGCATTTTCTTTGTGGCATAATATATGTAAGACTATAATACAATGCCCTCCTACTTTCATCTTTCTATATTGCCACTCATCAGCATTACAAAGAATGTAGCTATTAAAAGAACTGCCTCTTGGCACCCAAAAGCCATAGCACTGTATTTTCTACAACAAAAAAACTCAAGCCTCTATTATTTGTTTTGCTACATTTGCAGCAGTCTCCCCATTAAGCTTGCTTCTCACAGCTCCCTGATCTCATTCCCTGTTGGATCTAGATCAGACACACCAGAGGTCAGGCTGACTTTCAAACCTTCTTGCGGCTGGCAGGCATAGAAAAGTGTAACAGTAATAAGGATTAAGAAGTTCTCAGATGGGCCTACCAAACTGGAAAGCCCCTCCCTTCCCCAGACTTGCCACCCTCTGAAATGTTTGGCATAAACAACAGAGTCAGAGTTATCGAGAGAGCATGTATTAATTCCTGGTTACTCAGGTTAGTTCTTTCACACACGGATAACAATACTGAAGCTCCTGTAAATACCCTCTGTGACACTTCAGTGAGGTTTTCAGAGGTCCCGCGACTCCTGTTAATGGAAGAGAATTGCCACCAGTTTCTTTTGGTTACCCCCAACCTTGGAAGAGTGATCTGAGGCCATGAAAGGCCATCTGATGTAGGTCCCATTACTGGCACACCAGCGAGAAGGTGTTTGTGGTAAATGTGAACTGTTATGTCATGAGTCATGATACACTGACTGCACATTCAAAGTTACATTACATTTAAAAAAAAAAAAAAAAGTTAAAAATTGCTGTAAGTGAGGTAATGTGAACCAGCAGTGATGGCTGTAAGAACCCAAATCCAACCTATTAGCAGTCACCTCCTACCTGCAGACAGCCAAGACCTAAGTAGCCACAGTGAGAGAAAAAAAAAAGAGAAATACTTAACAAAAAAAAAGAGAAATACTTAACAACTGATTGCCCCACTACTACAACCAGCATCTTCACCACATCTTGCCAGCAAGGGATTAGCTTGACTACAACTGGATTCAGGTCTAATTTCATCAGAGAGGACACGTGAGGCTCCTCACCTGGGTGTTTCAGAGCAATGCACTGGGCACTGGACTGCTGATTCTTCAGGTCCAGACTGTTACATTGCAGGCAACTTGGGCACTGCTTTGGGGACACAAATTGAACCCTCAGTGGTCACTGCCATGGTTGTATGTGCTCATGGTGACATGACTGATGATGGGTTACACGGTTGCACCACCCCATTCTACCCATGAGCACCAGGGCTGGAGCCATTGCCACGGTCACTTTATAAAGGCCCCTTAGGAGCATGCTTGGTTCCAGTTCTCCTTAATTTGTTACTGCTGCCATTCACGGAGACAGACTTCCAGCTAAAGCCTCGATTGCTCAGAAGAAGGTTCCTCCGGGTCACCGCCAGGATTCCCCACCTCTTCAAGTCTTCATCCAGCTGCGAGCAGTGACTCTGGAGACTGAATTCAAATGCACCAAGACTCCAGCAGGTAAGCTGTCTTGCCAATGTAGCAAGCCCCCCAACCTGGGGCATGCCATGCTAGTTGTGGTGTTGTTGGGATGTGCATTTTGCATACCCAACTTGCCAGGAAAATGTTCCCTGCTGTGCATGGGCATGGCAGGCTCCCACCAGATGGGTGTGCTGATAGTAGCTCGTGTGCTCCAGTGTCTGGCTACCAGTTGTCAGAGATAATGTGGCCCCTCTGAAACACACTGGTAAATCTTAAAACTACTTGACAGCATGCTCCTTTTAGCCTGCTTTATTCCACCATGTTTGACACATGAGAGGTGGTGCGGGTTTCAGACTTTGGGGGCCACAGAGGACTGAGATGAGGCTATGCCAGCTCCACTAAAATAAAAGTAAGCAAAACAGCTGGCAGCAGGTAGGTAGTGTATTTTTGAAGATCCTGGGGGATGTTTGAAGTGCACTTATCTTGATTTTAGCTGATAGTTTTAAAAGAGCTCCCTGGATTTGCTGTAGTCAGCTGTTTGCTTATTCTACCAGATAAATATAATACACTGCTCTTCAAGAAATGAAAGGTTAAATTTGGATGCCATCCACAGGAAATGGGAGCTTAAGGGTGAGTGTGTATTTTGAAATACAGATGTTACAATTCCCTTTCTAGCTTGCAAAACAAACCCTGGGCCTATACCATGTCACTTTAATGATTTATTAGCCCATCTTGAAAAATCACTTATTCAGTTCCTCCCAATGGCTCTCTGCTACAGACGAGGCTCAGCAGCCTGCTCGTTTCTCATGCTGCAAAGATTATTGCTTTTACCGATGGCCAGACTGTGGCTGCCCAGGAGCAGGTGTGCGAGGGAGGGGAGCTAGGGAAGCTCAGAGCCTCCGTCTCTTCGGGCACCTATTCAACAAGCAGCAGCCCTAATCGTGCTTGCCGAAAAAGAGCAGGTGAGCCACGACACTGGTGGCACCTCACAGTTCAGATGGGGTGAACGCTTTTCCCTCCAACACTGCCCGCTGGGATGGTTTTGAGATGCTTGTGCTGCATCTTGAGGTGTGTTAGTGAGTAGCAGCTGCTCAAAGCACTGGGGCAGGACAGGACAAAGAAAATCAGACTGCTCCCTGGACTTTCTGACCCTCTTCCTTTATACCCAGGAAGAGAATGTCTGACTTTTTTTTAGATTTCTGTTAATTTGAAAGGGATGAGTCTTTCAAAAGTATCTATGTAGTCTGGCCCATTGCTCAGGTCCCCTGACACCTGGAGATGGACTTCAGACACCCAGCACTGCACAGGGGCTGTCCGGTCTTTGAGCTCAGAAAATCAGACTTGTGAAACACTCTTAAGTCTGAGAGGCTCCAAACCAGCAGGTGAAATGCAGCTGCAGGAGTTTTGCCACCTTAGTTACTGAGAACAGGAGCAGATTTAAATACAGACACACATGCAGAAGTGCGAGTGAAAGAAAAAGTGAAAACAAGATCAAGGACATGCAGATATGGAATTATTAAAGCATTGTTTAATGATCTAAGATCTACTCTGAACAATACCAAAATTGAACAATACCAAAGTTGAGAAGTTTCTCATTTTTTTTGAGACTAAAATAGTATATCATAATTTGTTTGACCAATGCAAAATCTAAACCATACTTAATGTATTATTAGGCTTCAAAAGTAAACTTATCTGCCAGAATGCTGTCTGTTTTTTTTTCCTGTGAGATATACGGTTTGTTAGAGCTGATCTATATGAAGGGGGACCTTTCGCTGGTTACAATAAATGTCTTATCTGTGACTTCACTGAAGCTATGGTATGTTGCTCCAGTTTTTGAATATCTGACCTAAAGGGCTAGAAAAACCTCCAGGAGACCAGCGCTGAAACCTGCTTCTAACTGCAGATACTGCAGCAGTTTTTCTAAGGACTGGGAAATGTTCAAGGTTATAGGTATTAAGCTTGGAAAATGATGAGCACATTTCCCAAGACAAAATAGACTCCCTCCCCCCCCAACCTGAAATTCTTCTCATTGAAATGCATGTATATTTTTTCATGACTTATCCTGATTGCTTTTTTTAAAGAAAGAAGTTGCTCAGTTTAGATGTTGAATACTGGTCTTCCCCTTTAAAATTATGTGTGGAATCATGTTACAGAGAATTTAAAACTTTCAGTGTCTTGGGAAGGGCCTCAGTGCCTCTCAGGATTGAATTGACAATGATTAACATCATCATTTCAATGATTGCCACTTTGCCCGTCTCACAGATACCCTAAAGGTTTTGTTCCATCCTGTAACCACAGCTGAACACTAAAAATGCTTTCCACTGTAGAAACAGCTATCTGAAGATCATTTTCATTTCTCCTTTTCACGTGCAACTGTTTACTCCATGCTCAGCCTCAGGTTGAAAAATATTTGTAAAAGCAGAAATGAAAGCAGTTGCAAAAAAAGAAAGTCATTTCAATTTGGTTAAAATTGAAACTTTTAGGGTTAACTCTGGCTATGGTAAACAGCACCAGCCAATCTCTGGGGCAGAACGGTGACTAAGAAGATGCACTGCACAGTGTCACCAGGAGACTGGCTGCTATTCAGAGGGAACATCTGCCAAAGCTTGAGATGATCAAGGTAAAGGTAGCGTGATAGGAAACCAATTCTATTAATGAATCGTTAAGGACCAAGCAGGGAAAAGTTACAATTTTGTCCTGGCACAGTCCCTGCACCATAAAACTTCCTTGCGAATTGTTTTATGTTTCTTCCGCAGTCTAAATGTTTTGATTACCAAGGCAGTGTTTCCCCACGAGGCGTATCTTAAAGAGATGCGGTGCCTGTACCAAGTGGGATGAGATGATAAAATGTAAGAATCTGGAACATGAGAAGTTTGAAGCTCAGCTGTGAAAATGTTTATTGGATAAATGTTTACTCTGCTGCATGCTTATATTTATTTTTCTTTTGAACCTTTGAGTACTGCTTCAGTGAAACAATTAATTCTTTTTGGAGAGCATGACATGGTTAATTAAACAGGTGAGAGAAACTAGTTTCTCAACTGTCTGGAGATTCAAAGATCCAGTTGCAATTTACAAAGAATATATTACAGTTGCCGACATCATGTGAATCCTGGCTTGTCTGAGAATGATAAACACATGAGTGGTGTAGAAAATGCCATTTAGAAACTGGAGATCATACTCACTGAGGCCGGTCCTCTGCTGTGCCAGGTGGTTGCACCACACTCTGCTTTCTGTGAAATGATTGTGCTTCATCCTAAAACCTCTTAAGGATTTTGCCCTTTTTCTATCCAAGGGCTTTCTGCTCCAAAACTTAAGAACCAGATTCTCAATCCCATAGACATTTCATAGCCATTTTTTCTTCTGCTTCAGTTGTTCTTAGCGTCAATAGCCCATCTTTACCCCTGATTTTAATCCCTGTGTTATGTTTATGAAGAGCAACTGTGTTCTCTGAGTCTTTGCATTGCCAGCCTGAGCAAGGCAAGCCCATGGAGGGCTGTGCAGTGGCACGCTGTGTGGCTGCTGCATGGGCTGGAGCTCACCCCAACTCTGCTCCCCTTCACTCTCCTTTCCTACCCTCCAGAAGGCACCAACAGGGGCTTGGAGATGTGCTGAAGGAGGCAGCAAACCCAAGCCCTCATAAGCATGGCTTGAGAAAACAGAATTTTGACAATGTTGGGACTGTATTATATAGAAGGTAAACCTAGAAAATGTTGCAGAAATTGCAGAATTGGGGCTGTAAAAATGAGTCCAACCTTTCTGAGGCACAGACTGCTACTTCCTCTATTTTTGCCTCACACCTAGAATGATGTGGCCTTGACCAGCTGGTCTCAGTGCTCCTGCAATCTAAACATTAGACATTAATAGTTTTGAATAGCAAGGAGTTGTAAACCGCAATATATACTATGTGTTGTACTAAGGAAGTTAGTGCAGTTGGCTTTATTTACAGCAGGAGGGACTTAAAGATGACAAAAAAGGCACCGATTTGGGTAGAGAAGGAGCTTGAGAATGTCCTGGCACTGACCTCTCTTTGCTACTTCAAGCAGTAAGATGTGTTCTCCTTTGCCTCTCATTAGTGACTGCAGACTTTCATGGCTTTCCACACAGAGAGATCAGGCAACTACGTGTAAATTCTTTATATTTGACTATTGTTCTAATGAATCTTTTATTTTACTGGTTTTAAAGTATTATCTGTAAACAACCACTACTGTTTGGCCAACTGTTACGTTTGTTTAAGGTTACTTAAGTCTCAGTTATCTGTGGAATGCTCCTATATTCCTCTGGGCAGTCAGTACATAACTCACAATTATCTAATTTTGGGGGGGGGGGCAGGAATCTCAGATCACTTTTATGAGTCCTTTACGGAGCTGTTAAGTACTATCAGACATACATATATACATATTCACTTCAACCCCACCACATCTGCAGTTGTGGTTGAAAGTAAGAGGTTCTCTCTATAGCAACCAGCGCATGTTCGTTTCTTTTTTTTTTTTTTTTTAAATACCAAGAGCCAGATTTTGCTCTCAGGTCCACAGCAGTTTTGTTTTTCTGATTGTTTTATTCTTGAGAGTGAATAAAGTCCTGCTATTTTTCCACTACACGTGTCTGAAGAACAATCTGATTTTGGCAACTTTCTAAACAAACATTTGCTGATTTACTTCTTGATTAGAAATTATTAGCGGATCTTCAGGAAGGGACATGCTTCAAATAGATCTGGACAGAATTAGCAACGATGAGACATTTACAGCAGTAGAGTCTTTCTAAAGAGCCTTTAGAACTAATTCCAAATGCATACATGACTTTTAATTGGATAATTATTGCCTGTTGACTTTCTTCCAGCTTTGTCCTGTAAGGCAATGTGTGTCAAGATTTCAGAGTCACTTGCATATCTATGTATTCCTATTTTTCATCTGTATGTGTAAACAACTATTTGCCCATGCAAAAGGGATCCTTAGATGTGCAAATACCTTATCTTCTGCATAAATATTTTTTTGCAAGCAAATCTGTTTACAAGAATGACTACATGAAATATAGATATGTTTGAAATGGAATGAAATACAATTAAATACAGATCTGTTTACATGAATGATTACATACACAAAAAGAGGGCCTTTAAGTCTGAAACTGGGGGGCTTCTGTCTTGTATTATCTCTCAAGTTGATTGTATTTCTTTATATATGTAAAGCTACCTCACTAATAAAGTAGTTTTAGCAGTGAACCTAGCAGATTTAACAACAAAACATCTATGCATGTGCTTAACTTTAGTGGAGCTAAAGACCCAAGCAAAGGTAAGCACATGCTTCAGTGCTTTTCTGAATTGGATTCACATTTAGATCCAGTACTATATTTTTCCAGGCTTCCTAATTTTGTGCTCTGCCAGAGAATCAAAAGTCATTGGAAAGAGTTTACAGAGGATGCAGTGTTAAGTGTTGCCAAGTATGTTTTGTAGCCACATTTCTTTTGTAGTGCACTGTACCTAGCATTCCCATAGTTAAGGAAATGGTGATCCCGTTGATCTGCAGATTACCTTGCAGTTCTCCAAAAATGAAGCCTGTGACATTTACCTCTCCAGGAAAATTTATGCATTGGCCTTTGAATGCTATTTGACAGCACAAATATTTATGTTTAATTTAACTGACCAACTTATTAATGAGGAATCACATTATTCAAGAATAATCAATGTTCTGCTGGTGGTCGAGGGTGCTGAGAGCAATTTCTGAAGAACACCACATCTGTCCTTGTTTCAAACCAGGACAGATAGTTATTGTAGAGCAATACCACACCTGATTTGTTATGCAGCGTTGTGTTGTTAAAGGCCTTTTCAGCAAACTCCTTTGGCCTAGTCCCATGCAGAAACCACATCTCCCTGATGTTGACGTATCAGAAGGCAACTCATGCTTCTTGACAGATAGTCCTTCCCGTAGGTTACCTGTGCACAAGGCAACTGCTGTCTTCTAGAAGTTGTCTGGGAAATGGAGAACGCCTGTGGTACATGGAGGGAGAGCCTCTGTGTATGCTTCCCATTCCCCACTTCCACCATTGTTAGTGTGAGATAGTGCATGGAAGTCCAAGGCTTTGGGCCTAGAAACTGGAATTTATCAGGGGGTGGCTCTACTGGACCAGGTAGGGCTGAAAATTTTGTGTAAACTAGGAAAGAATCAAGAACACCCAATTGGTTTTAAATTATGTGATACCGACTTCAACAGCACTTAAAATTAGAAGTCAAGTCTCCTAACACTGTTTCATACAAAAAACAAAAGGCCTCTGGTTAGAAATCTTTTAATTTTCCATTTAGATAACACGTTTGTGTTTATTGTTATACCATACTGTTTTCCACCTTCGCTTCCCCCCATCCTTTTGCTGATTCATATGCAATGGCTGAAAACTCTGTGCTAAAAAGATTACTTTATTTGTAATATTTGTTTGTATTTAGTTTGTATTTTTATTTGTATATAATTTTTAACTTTTTGCAAAAATTTCTATTTTAAGTTTGGTTCAGACTTAGCAAAATGCTTGCACATTTGGACCCCATTTTTACATGTGCAAAGGTTTCTGTACTAAATTATTTAATTCCCTGTATACTTCCCAAACCCCCCAAATACCACTTAGTGAAAAACAACCACAAAGATAAACCCTGCTCAATGTGGACAGGGCCTTTGGATCAAGCAAGAAATAGGATAAGAGACTGTATGACTGTGAACAGATGAAATCATGTGACGGGCTTTATTGCTGGTGAAATCTGTTTCCACTTGCTGCCACCCACTAATTTGACAATAGATTGCATCATGTGGTTGCAGCAACTGAGAAGACTAGCAACCATTTTAAACTGCTTTCCTTAAAGGGGAAAACACTGTATAAAAACAGTGGAACAGAAAGACACTTCGTGTTGTGAACATATTTTAAATCTTAGATAAATGCAGTAATTCATACTGCATTATATTACATTTAATGTAAGCCAACTCTGCAATGAGGACCTAAGTATTAGCCAAAATTTGTTTATTGAGAGATTATTCTTAGTGGACAAAAACAGCTAGGAGATTTGTTAGAGTAATTTAGCTCATACTAGAATCGCAGTTACTACCTAAGTGTTATATGGAAAATGCACAGCATTTTCAAAGCAGAAAAATAAATAATAATGAACCCTTAGCTTAAAAATGCAATTCTCTCCGAGTTCTTTTCTTGTAAAGAAAAATCTACATTTCAAAGGAATATTTTCTTACATATGGAAATGCTTATTTTCTAGCTACTGAAGATCTGCCAGGAAATATTAGAGAATATCATGTTCAGAGTTTTAGAAGGCAAATTGCTTCTGCATACACTGTATCTAGCAGACAGCTTTATGGTGCTTTTTACCTGTCTGTCATAACATCATCAGTTTTTCCAAAGCACCTGAAGCCCTTGCAAGTAGCAGTATACCTTCACATGACACATGTATTTAGCAATGCTAACCTGATTAGCAAGTAAATACAAACAACAGATTTATGTGCTTTAAACCCAATTATTAAATGTTCCTTGATGGAGGAAATAAACAACTTTGAAATGAAATAGTTGTGTCAGCAAAGAAGATGGATTTTAAAGAGCACTTATCAAAGTACATACAACATGGCTATGCACCTTTAAAAATGAGTTTCAACTGTACTTTATTGTCTTAATTTATATCCCAGGAAAGCAGGGAGGGCCACCTTAGCTGTGGAAGATTTGGCTTTTTAGATATAAACACCGACTTTAAAACATCTCAGCAGCATTTTCAAATTGTCATAGTGAGCAGAAACATACATGTTGTTAGCCAGATGGGAAATTTCATATGCATTTCTTAAACCAGTTAATTTTCTTCTTCAGTGCAGAGAAGCCAAAAGCTAATGTTGAGGTCTGGGACAGACTTTCAAATGTTTTTTCTGTCAAATTCTATGCACCCAGAAAGCCTTAGTCTTTTATTGATTTGTTTGCTTTTCTTTTAGAGAGAAAGCAGTGTATTTGTGGCAGTTTATTCTTACTCTGGCCTAAACTCTTCTGGTATTCTGACAGAAAAAAACATCTCTGAAACTTCCAGGAGAATTTGCGAAACTATTTTGGAGGTAAAAATTGAGCTCCCTTTAGTTTTCTCTATAGAGACAAGTTTTAATTAATCGAGTAAGAGCTGTAGAAATGTCCCATGGTCATATCTTTGAGGAAGTTTCCATCATGAGTGTGTTTACCACTTATTCTTTCTCCTCCTTATTTTAACAAATAATGGAAGAAAATAGCTCTCCTATCTCCATTTTTTGTTTGTTTCTTTAATTCCCAGTACATTTTTCTACTTGTTTTTGATTGCCTCCAATTGCAGAATCAAGATCGGTATTATTTGGTCAGCATAATGCAAATAAATTGCTGCTGTTGTTTACTTCTAAATGCCTGCAAAGGAAAAAAAACAACCACCCCTCTCTCCCTTGCTGGCTGCGAGCAGGGCATTTGCTAACCAGCAAGGGGCGCCCTGAAACTCATTGCAAAGGTACTGGGGAGAACCGTTGAAGATAGTAATGAAGTAAAGCAGTAAAGACTGCCTTTTACAGAAGAAGAAAAATGAATTAATAATAATAATAATAATAATAATTAATAAAAAAGTTTTGAGTGAACTTTAAAAAGTTCATGCACTGGAGGGAAGGGATGTCACCCAGAGGGACCTTGACAGGCTTGAAGAGTGAGCTCATCTGACTCTCATGCAGTTAGGTAAGGCCAAGTGCAAGGTCCTACACATGGGTTGGGGCAATCCCCAATAATCAATACAGACTGAGTGATGAATTGATTGAGAGCAGCCCTGCAGAGAATGACTTGAGGGTGTTGGCGAGTATTGAAAGTGGGCATGAGCCAGCAATGTTTGCTTGCAGCCCAGAAAAACAACCACATCTTGGGCTGCAGCAAAAGAAGTGTGGCCAACAGGTTGAAGGATGTGATTTTATCCCCCTACTCTGCTCTCATGAGACCCTACCTGGAGTACTGTGTTCAGCTCTGGTGCCACCAGCACAAGAAGGACGTGGAGGTATTGGAATGAATCCAGAGGAGGGCCACAAAGATGATCAAAGGGCTGGAGTGAGCACCTCTGCTATCAGGACAGGCTGAGAGAGCTGGGGTTGTTCAGCCTAGAGAAGAGATGAGGGTGAGAGGGTGGTGAGGCACTGGCACAGGCTGCCCAGAGAAGCTGTGGATGCCATCCCTGGAGGTGTTCAAGGTGAGGTTGGTCGAGGCCCTGGGCAACCTGATCTACTGGGAGGTGTTCCTGTCCATGGCAGGGGGTTGGAACTGGAAGGTCTTTAAGGTCCCTTCCAACCCAAATCATTCTGGGATTCTATGAAATGGTTCTTGCAGACAGACCAGGGGGAGTTGTTGAGAGAATCACCAAGTGCAATTTGAAAATGAACTTCATCAAAGCCATGCTCTGTGGGACTACAGCCATCATAATGCACGTGGTAGTCATGCTTAAATTTTGAAAGCAGGTTTTAGCAAAATTCAGAACACCAAAATCTCCTGATTTGAAACACATTTTTGGGGAGGAAAAAAAAAATTGAGGAAACCAAATTTGGAATTTGGAAACCAAAATTTTGAGAAATCTTAATCTTTTCAAAAATAAAAATAGAAAACAACCTGTGTTTTATTTCAAAATAAATAAAAACAGAATTCCTGCCTGGAAAGAGCCCACACATTTTGTAGCTTAACAAAGTAATAAAAGAAAACAAACAAACAAAAATAAAACATTTCCCAACTGCTGTTACTACATGGTCTCATGAGGCTTTTTGAACCAATGAAATGTAATTGGAAGGGGGCAGAAGAGCGGGGATTTCCCACTGCAACTGAAATTATTTGTGTTCACAAACAGTAATTTCGGTCATCTTACAGAAGTGCCACCACACCAAATAACTTTAAGCAGTGATTGACAGTGGGGTGATATCTTTACCTGCCGTGTACCACTTTGTGTGCTTCCACAATGCTACCAGTTTTGATAGCAACGATTAGTACACCTGTAATTCAAAGTGACAGCCATGCTCAGCTTGGCATTCAGCCAGAGTAGGAAAATAAAGGGTAAATTTCAGTGTGGTAAAAGATGCATGAAAAACTGGGGAACAAAATGAGATGCTAACTTCCCTTTAACATATACAGCCTGCAACTGACTGTTTAAGAAATAGAGGTTTTGCATATCCTATCCTGAGATCACTGTGAGCCAGGTTGAATGGCACTGCTGATCAAGAGATGACTGTGACCCAGTTTTATTACTGGTAGGCTAACCTCAAAAGGTTCAGCAGATCTTTTCAGTTCACGGAAGGATCAAGTTACCTATATGCTTAGGCAACCTTTGGTCGATTCTCCTGCAAGCCAACAGAACTACTACTCAGCTTGTGTAGGAGGATTTTTAGGACTAGGAACTAATGTTTTCCCCAGTTCTTAAGCTGGAAATAATGAGAATGCTGCCCTGTTTGTAAGGTAACTCCAGGATGGAGTGCTCTGGGGGAGGTTTGGAAAGAAGTTTGAAAGAAAGTTAGTTATGTCTTCAAAGCACTACAAAAGTCCTTGCAAGAGAAATTTTAGAGATTCTTTTAAAGTGCAAAATTGGTTCCATTTATTCCCTCACTTGTCTTCCATGATGAACACAGCCAAGTGCATCTCATGCCTGTTTTTTTGCTTAGTTTTTCATCTTTTGTAGGTCTTTATATTCAACTGTTTTTATGAGATGCAGTGATCCAACACTATTAATACAGTAGGTCAAGGATGCAGCTAGAGCTTGAAAATGTCAGTTTGGATTTCTGCTCTGACAAGGACTTTACATATAGTCTTGCTGACTGTGTCTCTTCTGGAAAGTTTTTTCAGTTGCTAACAAAGCAGTTGTGTTTCCTTGGGTTTGTACATTTTGCCTTTTTGGGGCACATGAGCCAACAGACATGTCAGAGAGGTGCTTCCTTCTCCCACCATCTCTGCACAGAGCTGTCGTGGGGCTATGACTGGGAAGTGCTGCACTGCACTGCAAGGACTCTTTGTTCCTCCCAAGAATTGCAGCACCTTTAGGTCGGGTCCCCCCCAATTTCCTTTCATTCAGATTCCTAATTCAACCAGATCTCAAACCCTTTTTTTTAATTGAAAAGCCACAAAAAATAAAAATAAAAGAAAAAATATATCCATATATCCTAGTCAGTGTATATAGATGTTTAGATGCTGTTGCAATGCTAACTGTGGTTCTTAAGGACTCATCTCACCTTTTCACTCCCTTGACTGATGTCTTGCACAGACGATAGCAAAGAATGATTTAGCTATTCTCTGTGCAGTGGGGAGGTAACAGCAGAAAGTATGGTGGTCACGCAAAAAAGACGGTGGAAATGTCTTACGATTAGGTTAGATGTTAGCGGGCTCAAAACCTTAATCTTGTGACAGCTGATCATTGTTTAGGAGGTTGTGAGTATTTATAAAGCAGAAACACTTCATTAGGTGGAGGCAGAAGGGTATAGGAGATTTAAGCACAAAGGCACTTACAAAACCTCTCCAAATCTTGTGTGGCTGATGGTGATGAAAAAAGCTGGCATTAACTGCTTGCCCCTGCTGGACAGAAGGCTGCTTTGTGGATGTGCAGTATGGGGCCAATAACTGTTATGAACTTTTATTAATCTCACTAAGCAACTACATATTCACAGGACTGCTGTTTATTTACTGCTTCCTGTTGTTTTATCTCTTACTTATTCATTATATTTCAATTTTAAGGGAAGAAAATCTTGACTGAATACCAAAATGCATCTCTCTTGCTCAACAAGCAAGCAAAACGAAAATAAAAACAAACAACAAAGTTCTGGTTGTTTTGATTTGCATCACAGATTGTTGCAAAGGTACTCATAACACTCCTTATCACTCACTACACTAGCGATGTACAGAAGGGACAGTGTTACAGCTCATGCCATCATTCAGGAGAAAGCGCAAGATTCTGGTAACCTAGAAGATGCTGGAAACAAGGAGTCATCTACACAGTATAATAACTGATTGCACGTCATCCTTTGGAAACTTGTTTTTTAATATTTTGAAGGAGTTTGTCTTGGTATTGTATGAGCTGGGTGATACCTTAGTTCATATGAAGATGTTTGAATTCACTTTATCTGATTTTCTTCCTTTAAAAGCCCTCAATATTCCATTAATTCTCTCATAAACCCTGAGTACTGCGAGCCTTGAAAACCAGCATCAAATACGTAATAATTCCAGTGTCCCTCTTTCGCTTTTAAGTTTGCTTTGACATTTTCCAATGTATTTTTTCTAAGTGTCCAGTTATTGGTTAGTGTTGTTTTTATTGTACTGTTTCAGGCAACTACTCAAGGACAAGCTGCTTTGCATGGACCATTACTCTGCACTCACAAAGTTGGAAAAAAAAAACATTTCTCAACCACACTAGGGCTTTCAGACACAAAACTGATAATAACTTTAGTCCCAAGCCTCTTAGTTGAGGAGTCGGATTAGAGAAATCCCACAGAAGTAAGAGTGTAGTTGTGGGATTGTTAATGAAAAACTGCTCGTCGAGGGACAGGTAATGTCTACACAGGAGTGTCTACAGGAGCATGGTAGCAGTGGACCTGTGCTGTGCAGGTCTTGTGTTGCTGGAAGAACTGGTCTAACCCGACCGACAGAAGTTCAGGTTTTTATCATCTGGCTTCAAAATGAAGTGTGCACACAGGCACGACCTATAAAATTTTGTAGTATAAACATAAAAAAAAAATACCTCAATTCTGTGTCTGTAAGATCACATTTCTGTAAAATAGTGATGTTTACCTGTCTTGAAGATTATCACATTGAAAGCTATGATTTGTTCAGAGAGCAGCGTAATGGGGCCGGATAAGTACCATCCATAAACAGAGGCTTACTTTTAAAAACACTTTTCTACTGAGAAGTAATGGCTGCTTAGTTTAGAGTTTCCAGCAGCTCTGAACAGCTGGCGTTGCTTCGCTTATAGTAGGCTGGACTTCTTTCTCTTAAGAAGCAAAGGACTCAGCGTATTGCTCTGCAAAGAGAAAGAGGAGGGACAGATGATTACTATTAGTATTTGCAAGACTGTAAGAAGGGGAGGTTAAAAACCTTAAGATGCTTCAGGTGTTACCCTTTTCTAGTTACAAGGCTGCCTGCATAAAGCCTTGTTCAAATCAATGGGCTTGAAAAAGGAGTAAAAGAACTGTAAGTCTAGTCACATTTTGGGCAATGTTAAACAAACAGTACATGACGGCCTCAAAGTTCGGGAAAGGCACCAAGTCATCTTCCTGCCTGTGGTTCCTGGGCTGCTTTGAACCCGTCTGTGCCCAGCTTACAGGAAGTAGAGTTGATAGGAATGACTGTCCCATTTATGAGGGGTATGCAACACGTAATATAGAGAACATAGAGTAGTGCAACCATTCCCTCTTCTGTCTCAGCATGTCCCCATTCCTACCAATGCTTTGGGCTGTTGCAACAGAAGCCTCTATATCAGGCATAAAGATGAGCTTTTGAATACTTCTGTGAAATAGATAATGCACACTAGCCATTTCTTTTTTTTTTTTTTTCCTCTAACTGGGAGAATTGTCCCAGCTGGGACCTTCCTCTTTGCATCTCCTGTACGCCATTTGGGCAGCATGCAGGAGACTTCTCTGGTCATATTATTTTACCTATGAAATGTCATGGTTAACTATAAATAACTGTAATGACAATGGCAAGGCTACATGTCATGGTAGCTATTGACCTGCGAAAGGTAGGATTTCTTTACATTACATTAAAAACCATCATCAGGAATCAAGCTGCAGTTTTGTTGTATTTACTTGAACTTTCCTTAATGTTTCAGCTCTACAGTGGGTTCTTTTGATGAACAATAAGTTAATCACCATGTTACAAAAATATTACCATGAGAATCCCACAGAAAGCAGAAATCTTTCCGTGCGGAATATTTTTCCTCTGACTCATTCTAGCATTTTTTCCTAATACATACCTGAAACTCAACACCTCTTATTATGCACCTGAGAAGCATATATCTCCTAAAGAAGGTTGTCCCATTATTTAAAAATTTAGTGTGTATTAATTGAAAGCAATGTCTCAGACTAGAAATAACTTATGCACTTACAATTTACAAGAGGTTATCTCAACACCTATTTTTCTGTTTAATAAAAAAAAGTCTTGTTGTTACCATAGAAACTGTCATATCTCTACCTACACTTCTCAAAGAAACACACCAATATACTCATTTGTTTTGTCTCTCCCTGCTTACCCCCTCCACCCCCCCAACCCACCCAGTGCTTGAAAGTAATCCTGGATCCTGTTAACAAATGGGGGAAGAAATGAAGCATCCTTAAGTGACAGTGTGTTGTCATCAAGCCTGAAAATACGTAGTCAAAATAACAGAGACACCTCACTGGGCAAAGTTGTTCTGAAGTTTAAACAAAGGTCCCTATCCTGCCAGCTACTTTCTGGTTGTCAAATCCCACCGCACACATGAATTTGCTTTAGGCTGAGATCAATTTATCCTTGCAATGACCATTTCAGCAAGATAACTGGAAAGAAAGGAAGATTTTTTTTTTTTTCAGAAATACTGTTTTGGAAGGAATTTATAGTTGCTATTAACAGGTGAGATCAATAGTTCACATCACTGCTTTTAAATATGATGCTCAAATGTCACATTAGTCAATTTTTCTTTATTTCCTTTCTGATATTGTTTCTACCTTCATTAGAGCAAAGTTCTCCCATCAAAACCACTCTGTGCAGTGGAAGGAAATGATTTCAGCTGAGACAAGTGAGGCACTTAAATCTGATCCCTGCTATATTTTTATTAATTCTGTAGTTTTTCTTGTCACTTGGATACCATGTTGAAGGAAGGGAGAATGCTTAGGTTGTTGCTATGTAGAGTGTAAAGAAAGACATTTACAGGGGAACCATCAAGTAAATAGATACAGTTAAAGCTTTAAACATAAGCTTTTTTTTTTTTTCCCCTCTTTTTTTTTTTTTGACTCTTACTTTTAAAAACACATGTACCCTCTACCTTTTCTGGCTATCCATGAACTACTTTTTGTAATCCCTGGATTCTGTCCTGTAAAATGCTGAAATGCTTATGTCAATTTAAACATTTCTGAAGTGAGAAAAGGTAGAGAATTTTTATTTTGAGGGCCTGCTTCCTCATATATTGAATCAATAAGTCATGATTAAGGATAGAGTTAAATTATACTCAGTACTCAGTAAACTGAAGGGTTCTAACAAGCTTTAATATTAAGACTAAATAAAAATTGTGTTACAGGATAAAAAACATTCGCCATCAAATCTGGTTGAGCACTACAAATGGATTATTTTATTTATTAATGTATTAATTTAAGATATGAAATTCATAAATATTTATCTCCATTATTGTACAGGAGGATTGCATATTTTGGTATGGTAAGAAATGCAGCACTGACCATATATAAACTCAAATACCAGAGGAGGAAAAATTATGGCGTTCCTATTACAGAGTTTTGCAATTGGAGTTTTGAGGAGACTGCTGAGGTGGAGACCTGAAAGGAATCTTTTTCATCTCAGCCAACAATGACAGAGGGAAAAAGACAGCTCGCAAACCCTGTCTGCATGACCTTGGTCTGTCTGTCCAGAAAGCCTTCAGGGATGTACAAGTAGGTACATATCATAGACCTTTGCAACTGGGAAAATGGATTTATGTGAAATTACCAGGGAAATTCAGTTGAGTTTGGTAGCCCCAAGAATTTTTGTTTCTCATCAAGTCTTGTAGTACGTGAGAACTATGGGAAGGGGGAAGGATACAAAATGAGCATACAGCTTCATGAGACTGACTAGCTTGGATGGTAGGATTTTGTTTGCTCTAGGGATTTGCTTGGCACAGATAAATTATAGGCCAAATCCTCAGTTCCTTACGTAACCAGAACTCCAGATGAGGGCTCTAAAAGACTTTGTGCTTAAGTAAAGACCGAGAGCAACCTGAGAGCCAAAGCCCAAATTAACAGGTCTCTGCTATTACTAGAGTCAGCGTTGCAGCGCCTCACAGCAAGTACTGCCCTAGGATCTTCCTAGGATTCACAGCTGACAATTGGCTCTAGCCAGGGAGTGGGAAGGTTTCTAGGCTGCCTAGAAACCTTCTCAAACCCTCCTCTTCTTTGGATTTAGGCTGCAGTTTGCAGCCTGTAGTTTCATACTTTTGTATGACTAGCATTCAAAACTTCAGTCTCCAAGTTTCATGCACCTAAACTGGAGGAGACAGTGGTAGCCTTTGGTACAAGGGACTACAGGACATAGGGAACAGGAAACTGGGTTTTAGGTCAGACATGGCTTGAACTCACAAATCTCACCATAAGGAATGTCCCCTACCTATCTGACTGTTGACAATAACAAGATTGAGATAGTTTCCGCGTCACTATAACACAAGGAATGCAGAGCTCCATGATCCAGAAGGAGTAGACATGACTTCTGCATTGTCCTGAGGCGAGAAGATCCTGACTCCTGGACCTCGGTCAGGATAACTGGCAAGCAAACAAACAAACAAGCTGAGACAGAGTGAACTGTTTTGCTCAATTTTAAATGGGAAAAGGGCATTTGATTTCAGTCTTCTCAGAAAGAAATGACATTTTGAGCGAGAAAATTCAAAGCATTCCTTTAAGAAATTGTTGAGACGAAATGCCTTTGACTTTTCTTGCATTCCTTTTAGAATGGTCAATTATATAAAACTGGTATGAGTCAGTATGCATTTTGATGTCATTGAGTTTGTAGCACTTGCAGAAAAACATTAATTAGATATTTCTTTATTTTTTGCTAAGCTTTCCTGCAAGTATATGCTTCAGAATTTAACTATTTGGCTGATATGTTGGACTCCAAAACTCTCCCAAACTCAAACCTACACCCAGTGGAAACACTCAGGTTCCACCTAATTTCATGCTTCAACCATGCAAAACCATTAAGTTTGCTATAGCGTTTCAGCACAAAACCATAAATCACCCTGAGAGTGCTTGAAGGGCTGCAGAATTAGTTACCCTATTCTTAAGTTTTGAAATCACAACGAAACAGCAAACAAAGTAGCTTTCATCTTAGACATTTTGTTCAGATCTCTTTAGACATTACCCACACTTTTTTACTGTCTCCTTGCATCTTCCAATATTTAAGAGAACAAGCTTTCAGAAAACAAATGCCTCAAATAAAAATTAGGCACACACTGCATGAAGGAGGCTGTTCATGTTCTGTCAGAAAGTGAGTAGCTTAAAACTAGTCTCACATAGTAATCCCAGGCTTGTATTGTAATTTATGACATCTCAATAGTAGAAAAGATAAAAATTCTGAAAGAGAATCTCCCCCGCCCCCCCACCCCCCAAAACATAAATAAATAAATAAATAAATGTTCTTTTTCAGAAAGATTAAGTGATTTAATATGAGAGAAAGACGGACTCTGGAAACACCAGGGTCTGCTCCATCATCAGTGTCGTAATGCAGTCAGGAGAGAGAGTTGCTGAGTCTGGTGTGGTGGGACATGTATTCCGAGCAGCTGAAGAGCTATTTCAGTATATTTGTCTCTGGGGAGTGCATTTTTAGTACATTAAAATACGTTCTCCGAGTGTACGTGCATTTCAAATATGAGTCACGTTTGTTTCAATACATGCGTGGCATCTCCATGTAACGTGAGCATCAGCAGACAGGCAGAAAATACATTTTTGAACGTACATGTGTTTGGACATTGTTTAGACACCTTCAGAAACGGAGTATCCGAGTCTCCAAAATATTCTGTTCTATCCCGCAAGGAACAGATTAGAGCTGTTAGCTGAATCTGTTCACAGTGAAAACATACAGTGTGGATGCCCAGTTGTAAAGACAGAAAGCCTGATTCATTCCTATTAAGCAGAGTTATGGAAGAAATCCATGTTGCTGT
Source organism: Anser brachyrhynchus (assembly GCF_964034855.1). Classification (NCBI taxonomy): domain Eukaryota; kingdom Metazoa; phylum Chordata; class Aves; order Anseriformes; family Anatidae; genus Anser; species Anser brachyrhynchus. Next base: position 98,971,333 of record NC_137695.1, read on the forward strand.
CCGCGTGTGGATAGCAACCATTCACATATCCCAGCCATCTCACGCTTTGACTGATGGGGAAAAAAACATTTTATGCATGCTGTAGCTCCGAGTTGTTGCAGTGTAGACGAGCCTCTGAACTTTTTACATGCAAGCATTCTGAGCTGCAGAGAGAAAACTCTGCCTTTGCAGCCTCCTAATTGAACCAGGTGGGGAAAGATTCTTCCAGTCAAGTAGTATTTGCCTTAACCAGGAAAAATTACTGTTTGCTTGTTTTTGTATTTAACCAAAGGCAAATTGTTGTTAACAGATGCTGGCTGCCTGTAGGAAGGCGGCTTGAGAATATGCTAGTAAATATTCTTGACAACAAACTTTTTTACATAGTCAAGAGAAGGAGCCTTTAGTGCAGCCAAAATAGCCACAAAATTCACTTGACATGCTCAGATGTAAGTCATCTTCTGTTTCTTTAAAAGCAAAGAAACCACACAGTAAAAAAAGCTAAGTAAACAGAACTGCAAGAATCTCTCACAGTGTGCATTCGGCTAAATAATACATTTTTCTTGATAAGGCTTAACAGCGGAAAACTCTTGCACAAGATTTCATCATTGCTATGTATTTCATACATTCAATTTAGTTGCATAAGATGAAAAAAATATATCAGCAATTCCTGTTAAACAAAAGTTTTCTAGTTAACAAAAACAAACAAACTACGTATACTTTAGAAGGAATATACACACCTTTTGTGCTGTACTGGTATGCAAGTTTCTTACCTGTAGAATTAATTTTTTTGTGATCAGCCATGTAATCAGAGTGTCTGAATGGTGCTCTACAGACAGTATAAAATACTTTGACCTTGATTTGGGACTGTACGTGTGCTTAGTCGTGGGAATACTGCTATGGAAACTGAGGAAAGCAGGAGAAAAGATAGGCAAGTCTGTACAGTGCTAATGTAAATTAAATGAATTTTTGCAAACATGAGAAACTCTGATTTTCATAGCAATTAACTTAAGCATTACTAACACTGTGTCTAGGCATTTAGATATGCATTTAAGAGACTTTCTGGTAACAAAATGTTTTATGTCTGCAGTGCATGTTCACTGATTTTAAAAAATGCTGCTGTCTCTCCGTGAGACTTATATTCCTAAATCCTTTCAGGTTTAAGGGTACAGGCACTTGAAATTCATCACTGTACCTTTTAAACTGGAGGCAGAATTTAAAATATCCAGCTTAACTACTTGATCCTAAACACGTGTCATGGAAGGTACCTACACGTTTTCCAAATTCAGTTGTGTAATATCAAGTTTGCAATAATGGAGAAGTGCTGTAGTGGACATCAAAAAATATCTACATTGCTAACTAATGCTTTCAAGACATGGAAGCAGTGTCTGTAGTCTTGTGCAAAAGGCTACCTGACTAGTGAGGAATAGAAAATGGGTGCATGATACTAAATGATTTCTCAAGAGGCTGATCCAAGGTAAAGGGAAGAAATAGCACAGCGTGATGAGTCATTAACAAATGTTTTAGCAGAGGTGAAAACTGCATTATGCCAGCACTTTGTTACCAAGAGGGGTGCATCTTCATTTTGTGCTTATTCTGCAATGTTAGTGGAAAAATATTTCCACTACAGGGGCAGTGAGCATATGTAATGCAAACATTTTGACAGTGAATGTAAACAGCTTTCCTGCATTTTAAACCATTAAATCAAGGACACAAATTTCCATGGTTTGCAGATTGCAATCTTCGCTGACTATAGGGAAGATGGTGTTGCATCTGTTTTGTGTTTATAATTGCACGTTGTGTTGTGCCACTGTGACTGAATTTTAATAAACATGTTTTTTTTTTTTTTAATTGTCATGGACACTAGGGTCTCCCATATAGCTATGATGCCAAGAATCAATAATAAGTTCCATAGGAATGTTTTTAGAGAAATAAACACTCATTGGGATGACTTTAATATTGCTCTTGCTTGGTTGTGAGATGGAAAAGTCCAGCAGCCTGACTCCCGCTTGATTTGCGACTTCTTGCATTTCAATTTCAGCCGATTGGCTTAAGCCGAACATTTTTGGCTCCGTTCCTAAACAGGAGGCTCTGGGGAGCCCTCGCTCTAAGCCAGCCGTAACGAGGTGTCTGTTGTTATTCCCGTCGATAGAATATAAGTTCCCCCCAGCTCTCTTCTCCATCCCTCCACCCTGTCCCAAAATAGTTCTGCAGGGCAATGAAGGCGCATGTCAGGATGGGCCCCGTGTGTACGGCAGCGGTGCCCCAGGGAAAGAAACAGCCGCAGACTTCAGGGGCGGGCGGCTTTCTGTGGAGGAGGAAAAGCTAGAGCCAGTGATTTGTGAAAGAGGTAATGTGACTCTCTCGGCTTAGAGGAAAAGTTTTCTTTTCTAATAAATTATTTCTCCCCCTGGTTAGTAAATCATTTCCCCTTCCTAATGCATTTAATTTGCTATTCCCTTTAATTATTGCTTGTCCAGGTGGATCTTAAAGGCTGCAACTTAAAAGAAGTCTCTTAAACCTAGCAAAAAGTCACCCCCTGCCACATCATTAACTGAAAGACAATCATACCCTGCCTTGCCTTATAAAAATAAAGAGAGGGGTCAAAATGCTGCAGTAAGTGTTTTTCTAAAGGTAAAGTCTTGCATTAATAGGAAGGAATTTGGTGGGTTTTGTATCAGGCCCATCAGACCCTTCTTGAATGACATGACCGTGTGTTAATGACAGCTCATGTCCCTTCGACAATGCAATTTCAGGGAGATGCACGAGACAGTATTTTCTTAGTCAGAGGAAAATTGTCTTTGCATTGTCATTAGTTGCCTATAGCTTGGACCTGTTACAGTACATTAGAGTATAACCCTCACTTCCCACAGGAAGGAACGAATTGGGAGCCTGCATTTTAAGGACAAAAGAAGACGGTGTGGTTTTTTCCATCCTGTACCTAAGAGTGCTGAGCTGTGTTTACCTTACAGCCCTGCCTCTGTCTCAGCATGTGGCTGGCTGACTTGTACATGGAGATTTATTTCTGAATCAGCTGCCTAGTGCTGTAGCCTGCCTGTTGAATACACAGCCTCACAGCTGGCCTGGTCTGGTATTTTGAAGTCATTTCCAGTAGCTTATGATGTGTTCCCTGGATGTTTATATCTTGGGGGAAGGAGAAGAGGGGTGAATCCAGTGGGAAGCATCTGTTACCTCTTTCTGAGATGTGGTTTGCAAACTGAGACACCCCCAAGTCCCATGGTTGCCTGATCCCGGATCTCAGGAATCTGCACTGCAAAAACAAAAACTTCTTCAGCAGAGAAAGCAGCTGTTCGGTGTTTTGGAAAAACAGGGATCTATCGCTGAAGAAGTGTCTCAGTGCCAGAAGTGTCTCTGTGCTGAGCCAGCTTTGCTGCTGCAGGGGAAGGTGCCTCTGGGTGAAATCAGTAAGGATCAAACTCTCATGCACTCCTGGTCAGTGTAGGATCAGTCTTCCCAGAGGTGCACGGCTGCACTGCATCTGTCCGCTGTGTCCAGGAAGCCCTCACATTTTTTGAGACATCCAGCGTGGAAAGGATCTCAGTAATCATTCACTGTGAAAAAGAATAGCTGTTTGAGCATATGTTTTAGTTAGAAAAAGAAGTACATAAAGTCTTCCTTTTATTCACATGTATTAGGACTCTCTACTTTTCTTGCACTTAGATGCACAGTTTTAGAAAACCAGCCTTTTGGTTAACTCCTATGTTAAGGATATCATTTTGTCTGCCTGTCCTTGCTAATTAGGACGTTATTGAATGAGCTAGTTAACCAGCCTCAAGTAGAGTTCTTTAGTCACCAGATTCAGTGTTGCCTTCTGCCCCTTTTCTTTGTCTTTCAAATCACTCATGCGAATGAGATTTAAAATCGACTTAATGAAAAATTTGTCTCCTAAGTTAACCAAAGCGGTCTGAACATTTTTTAAGAGGAAGTGCAATTTCACAAAGTTTTCATGGAAGTGGGAGTGAAAATCAATTCCTAAGCACAGCTAAGTTCATCAGTAAGGATATGCACATGTAGGTGCACGTATCACTGCATCCACTTAGTGGTCATGTTCCAGCCCTTGCTGTCTGCAGAAGCTGCTGCGGGAGGACCGCTGTAGCCCAGGCAAGCTGTGTATATCAGCAGCCAGCCTGGTGCTGCATCAGGCCCAGAGTCCAGCAGGCAGCAGAGATGGCAGGCAGCCTACAAGTGCTCGCAGAAGCACCGAATTTGGGCCAACTTCAGCAGTTGTGCTTCCAGGAAACAGGAGACAGAAATAGTGAAAAATGCATCCTTCTTTAAAAAAAAAAATCCCCTACAGATTACTTACACTGGATGTAGGTAGGCTTTCAGGTGAATGGTTGGATCAGAGTGTGCTTCTGCCTAACTGTCTGCTGACACACAAAACTAAATGGATCTTTTCACTAGGACAATGGTTGCTGATAAAGAACTTGCTATCAAAAGTTATAAATGCGGCAGAATGCTCCTGTCTGTGGAATTTGCTCATCTGTTCTGCTGCATAAATCGTCCCTGTTACCATGAAATACGAGCATGTCACATTGCATTTATCCTTAAAATACCAGTATGAAGCAAATCCCTCATTTCCGTGTGGGAAACTGGTCTGTACCATGAGGGGTTGCCCTGCCTGTGGCTCTCGAGGCTGGGAAGCCTGGCCCACCCTCAGTCTGTGGCCTCTTAAAGCATCTCCATAGTCTTCTTGTTACATCTTCAGATCTGCCATTAATGCTGGGCTCCCAGCAGACTCCCGGCAAGACCCTTCCTGCATCTGCTTATGCAGCGCCTCTGTTTCCCATGCATCCTGCTTTCCTGCAGAAGGAAACGCTATGTCATTATCCACAAGGCCACGGAATAAAAGGGGAAACAGAAAGCGATTACATGGGTCAGGCCTGGGAGTATGGTCTCTTGGCCTCCACCATTTCTCCCTCCTCAGCTAATTGTGCTTATATCTGTCAGCATTAATAGAGCAAGGCAGCAAGCATCTGGCATTATAGGCTTGGCTATCCTGAAAGCAGAAACCCTGGCAGTCCCTGCAGGTTCCTTTTATTTCCCTGGCAAATCATCTGGAGGCCCGGACACTCTCTGAACAAAGCCTACAAAACTAGTATGGCCTACAGCATCCGGATCTTGCCCTTGGGGTGCTTAGTCAGGGCTGTTCAGTCAGGTTGAGGTGCACAGCACCAAATGACACGATTTTAATCCTGGGGAGAACCAAAATGTCTCAGTTCTCCTCCTCACGTGGGCTGGGAGACAAGCTCAGGACCCCCATGGACCAATGGCACTTCATGCTCCTGTGATCATCCGGAAGCCCTACACGCTGGACGGAGAGCAAGGACGGTGTCTGCTGGTCCATCCTGCTAACCCGACACCAAATACCAGGCAGCTGCCTACAGAAAAAGCTGAAGAAGCCTCTCCAGGCGTGCCTCAAAGCAGAGGCAGGAGCAGAGTCCAGGTAAAATGCTCAGGTAAACAAAAATCAAACAGTGAGATAGCCAGATAAAATAACACGGAAAAGTCTACCACCAAGGCCATTTTGCTTAATACCAAGCACAGTCTGATGTTGCCCTGGCTGTGGGGAACTGCCATGGCTACCTTTTTGAGGTCAATAATCCAAAATTTCATCTCTTCCTGAGGCCTGCCAAAATCCAGCCCTCAGTTGCTGTTTTCGTTCTCACTTTGTATCTTTAAACTACACCATACAATAAAAAAAAAAAAAAGGAAAGTAAAACTAAAAGTCAGCGTCGGATTTTCCTGCTGTTAGGTTGTTGAGGATTTTTAAAGCTCACAGTTTCCTTGAGGGGAAAGAAGTTAACGTGTCAAAATACCATCAGGCCTTCTGATGTGGGGCAGGCCTTGCTGAGTTCACTTGCTCACTGTTTCAACATTCGTTTGCAAATTAAACCTCTTCTAACGAGAAATATCACATTCATTCACTGGTAAACATCTGTTTAGAATATAGTGTCCTCCTTTGTTCTAGAAAGTGGCCTCACAAGAGAACCTATCTTTAATGCTGGTGATTGTTAGCTGCAATAAAAGTCTCTATTCTTACAATATTTAAAAAGAATTGATGTTTGCATAACAAATTACAGAAATTCGGACTGTGAATGCACACATCTGCAGTATGTCCTCAAGGCACTAACCTTACCCAAGAACACAAAGTCCTTGTTATGATACGCAAACTAATGAATCAGCTGAAGGAAGCATTTATATTTTGACAGTGTTTTAACTTTCTCTGACTCAAATTAGCTGCGACTGTGGCTGTTGCTCGGCGAGATTCTGTGAACTTTCTAGCTAAAATTAGCCTTTCCAGTGCTGGATGTTATCACAGAGAAAGTAATTTGCTGGAAAAGGAATAATTGATCTGAAACTATCTCACATTTTGATATTTGGAGGAAACAAGTAGCAGATCGTTACTGTCTTTTTCATTCTTGCCCGTGATATGTTAAAACTGTCCTGGTCTTAGCAGGTTTAAATATAAAATTAAACCATGTTCAGGTAACAGCCCTGACTGTCTGTGGGTAGGCTGTGCTCTTACACAGTACGGATTTTTGTATAGTATTCCACAAACACTTAAAAAACCCTCCATACCTAAAATCTTCCATATGCATCTTGTTTATTAACTTTTCTTAAAAGGATGCAGTGTTGGTTGATGTTGACCATCCTGTCAGGAAGAACTTATAAAAGCCCTGAAAGTCAGTTTATCAGCACTTCTAACATTTAATAATCACTGTGTTGGGCATTTTGTGTAGTGGTTCCTTAGCGCTTTAAATTTCATCTTTAAATTTCTTTTTGTTGTTGTTTTTTTTTTTTTAATATTTTCTTTAAACTTGCAAACCTCAAGGTCCTTCTCTCCTCTGCCTAGACATCTGCTCCAGAATTTGAAAAGCATTTAATCAGCTATAAATGGCTCTTCTTTCTTTTCTTTCTTTTTTTTTAAACAGCATTTGGCCTTCAACATTGGTTTGGCAAGCCCAAAGCTTTACTCCCTATCAGATTTGAAGGAAAACAGTATGAAACAGTGGTCTTTGTCTTGTGACATACAGGAGTTTGGATTTGAGCTTGTACTGTGGTTGGCCTGGCTGTCTCCAACCTGCAGAAACACCCGAGTTGCAGCATGTTCTCTGGAAACGTGGATTTAACACACTCCTGTGTGTGACTTTATTCTGCCTGCCCAAGACCTAAGTTCGTTGCACTGTGGCCTGTTTTGGGACCTATACTGCCTGGCATAACAACCTGAGAGCTGAGCGATGTGCTGTGGAGACATAGCCCTCTGAAATGAGAAGGTGCTTGTTTGTATCATAGCATGAGCCCAGGCGGCTGGTCCCTCCACCACGAGAGGAGGACCATGCCCTGGGCCCTTTGCATGTTTAACACTCATGCAAAACTCTCGTCTAGCTGTCCTGGAGGTATTATTTACAAGAACAGTTCGTATTCTTACTCAAAGATTACACAAACACTGCTGACAAGGTCAGTGTCTAGATGGATTAGCTAGCATGTAAAGGCCAACCACGTAAATAAAGCTCTCCAGGAGTAGTGTTAACTTGCCTAGTAGTGCATTTATTTATTTAGCAGCTTTTTTCATCTCTTAATTTTATGAATCAGTCGTTTTATTTGTTTATGCTGGTTCCTACTCCTTATCTTCCTTATCTTTCTTTACCCTTCCTCCCTCTCTCTGCAGCATGCTAGCAGGTGGTGGTACTAAGGGATATTTCTTCTGCCTTGTACATGTGTGCTTCTCTTCTACCCATTGCTTGAGCGTGCTGTAGAAAAGGTGGCCTTTTTAAAATTTGCATATCCAATAAATGAGGTGTGGTAAATTTGCAAAACACTGCCTAGAGATTGGACGATGAGCATGTTTACTCACATGGACGTACACACGCATGCAACCCTACCTTTACAAAGCTACCCCTACCTATAAAACTATTTTTCTGTAACATAGTATGGAATTTCTACAGGGGATCAGGATATGAGTATAGTGTTAAGCTATTCACTGGCCATTTCTTTGTTAAAGTAGTTCACCTCATAAAACCACAGCTCAGATCTCAGCAGTGGAAGCAAACACTGTGTGTATATATATATGTTTCTTCTCATCCATTATAAAGGTATTCCATTATTCCATTTCTCACTTCATCACAGCCACCTGTGCAGGTAGGAGGTTCTGCTGCTGCTGCTGGGAGAGGTTGGCCTTGCTCCCACTTCACTGCTGCCACTGGCATCGCTCATGCTCACTGGGGCTGGACCTGGGGCTGGCTTCTCTACTGCAGCACTCCCCACCATTGCTTTGATTTGTAGTGTCCTGTGACGGTGTTCACAACCCTGAACTCTCTTTGCTCCTTACTTGCTTGTTTTTGGTTTTCTTTTCTTTGTTTCTGGGTAACAACCACTCTATGGTAAGTGTACAACACAGAAGAATAATTCCCAGCCTCAGAGAATCTGTCATGCAACATTATTCCCATCTTAACTCCCTAAATAATTGTATTCATCTTTGTCTTTCTCACCTCTGTTTCACTGTGTAACATATCTCATGGCTTCTATGGCTGCATTTGAAAGAGACTATATATGTCAAAAATAAATTGAATACCTCACGTACTAACAAAGCATATATTAAAGAACTGTATAAAAATTCTGTTCTTTCTCATCCTAGTGAACCGTGCTAACTATAGCCAATATTTTCACTTTACTTGCCTTAACATTGGTTCTTGAAAAGTAGGTTTAAACTTCTATATAAATGGTGTACCACAGAGGAAGCTCAGTGTCTGCAGTGTTTTGGGTACCTAGAACATCCTCAGATAAAACCTTGGAAGTGTTTTTTGATAAGATTTTGGTGCTAAGCTAGGCATTTTCAACCCCAGCTGTCCAAAATCCATGAGTCATAGAAATCTACAGATTGGACTAAGAGTTTTGAGATCAAAAACAACTTGAACAAAGGCTGGCTGGTTTTCAATGTTTCGCTTTGTTTTCTGATGCTGCAGTCTTTGAAGTTTTATTTCCAAGATTTTTTCTTCATAACCAGCAGGGACAGCAAGTCCTTTATTGTCAAATAAGAGCTTGACAGTGTCACGTGAATCCAACTGTGGCTTTTATTATTTTATCATGTTTGTTTGCAAAACTTAAGACTCCTCTAAGAGTTAGTAACAAGGGACTTAACTTTGAAAATTTTAGCATCTGCATCTGATTACATCTTTGCAGGACTTCTTCTTAAGGGTCTGAACTTCGAAATAGCTTCATATTAACTAGCACTATGATTCTTCTGAAATAGGGCTCTAGGTTTAATTCTTCTTTTATACAACGCAGGTCTTGTGTTTCACAAAAGCAGCGTCACAGAAATGTGAGCTTGGAGGAGGCAATCTTAGCCCACAAATTAGGTTCTTGGCTATAAGATTTCATCGTTATCTTACTAGGTGAGAGTTATCTGGTGTCGTGAAGGAGTACTTTCATTAGTGCAGAATTTGGTTCTCTTCTGTTTCCTTGTGGGATTATCACTTTTTACTGTATTCTCCGGTATGTGTGACACTGTAGCTATGGTGCATGGTTTCAGCTGCTAAATACGTGCGAATCAGCATGGACTAAAAGTTGGTCTTCAGCACATGAGACACCTTACTGTGCTGTGTCATCTTCAGAGAAATAAACTGCTGCAACATCTAAGCTGCTTTGCATTTATTTTGCATTAAGACATTACCTCATTTCTGATTGTGTAAATTCAGGTGCTTCCCGAACAGGAGAAGTAGTTTAGATGATTATGCTTTTGGAAGGGTAAATGCTTATGTTTTAAAGGTAAAACCCAAAGCAACCTTTTAGGAAATCTCAGGGTTCTGTTTCCCTCTCTGTCACCTATACTAGCTCCACTACCCCACAATACTCTCGCTTGCCTGGGCTCCCATGACTATTTTGCAAAGGCTGCAAAATTCAGTAATTCAGCCAATATTTTAATATAATCAATATGAATCATCATCAATGCCTTTATGAAGATGTATGTTTTACCAATAATGCTGGCTTAACCATTCTTGTTTCCCTCTCCATATTGTTAGCTACACCCCAGAAAGAAAAGAAGAAAGGAAAGGAAAGGAAAGGAAAGGAAAGGAAAGGAAAGGAAAGGAAAGGAAAGGAAAGGAAAGGAAAGGAAAGGAAAGGAAAGGAAAGGAAAGGAAAGGAAAGGAAAGGAAAGGAAAGGAAAGGAAAGGAAAGGAAAGGAAAGGAAAGGAAAGGAAAGGAAAGGAAAAGGAAAGGAAAGGAAAGGAAAGGAAAGGAAAGGAAAGGAAAGGAAAGGAAAGGAAAGGAAAGGAAAGGGAAAGGAAAGGAAAGGAAAGGAAAGGAAAGGAAAGGAAAGGAAAGGAAAGGAAAGGAAAGGAAAGGAAAGGAAAGGAAAGGAAAGGAAAGGAAAGGAAAGGAAAGGAAAGGAAAGGAAAGGCAAGGAAAGGCAAGGAAAGGCAAGGAAAGGCAAGGAAAGGCAAGGAAAGGCAAGGAAGGCAAGGAAAGGCAAGGAAAGGCAAGGAAAGGAAAGGAAAGGAAAGGAAAGGAAAGGAAAAAGAAAAGAGTAAAATCTATATACTTATTTATTTATATTTTACTTACCTGTCATTTATTTTTGTTTAGTCATCCGTGTTTAACCATTTATTTATACATTTGTATCTTGGGACAACTGGGTGGTGTAAGTGACTGCAAAGTCTGACAAAACGAAGGGGCAGTGAAGAGCCAGTCACTAACAGCTGGAGGTGGTTGATCTTTCACTTGGTGCTGCTTCTGAAAGAGTGATGAGAAGACTTCAGAGTGTGCCTCCATATACATTTTATTGGCATGGGAATGTTGCTGTAGATGTTGCCTGTCCCGTTTTTCCCATAGACTGCCGCTCTTCTGTTGCGATTTATCGCTCTCTGATGTGCGCCAATAAAACTGTAGGACTGTGCCATAAAACAGTGAAGGAAATGAGAGAACTTGAGGTTTTTGGAGGCTAATTTTTAATGATGAGTTTACAGCACAGGCTCTCAGACCGTTGCGTCAGCACAATCCAGGGAACAGTGAACTGTGGAGCGGGGGATGCAGGAGTGTGCAGGAGCGGGTCCTGTACACCAGCCTCAAAGGCAACGAAAAGGCATGAGGAACCACATCCCATCTCCTGATTCAGGAGCATTGGCGGTGTTGTCCTGTACCTTTAAGGTATGAAATACACAAGTACTAAAAAGCCTCTGTTTCTGTAGGGGTTAATTTAACTAGTCATATTTAATTGCTTAGGTAAAATAGCTAATAATTTAAACTTCTGGTTGCACATCAAAGGCACCCCTTCGTAGGAGACACACAAAATACACTCAGTTGGCACTTGGCATTGCTAATTTTTCAGGAGCAACAGGGAATTTTAGATGCAGAAGTGCCATTGATTTTCAATGGAGTTTAGATCACCAAATCGTGTAGATTCTTGAAAATTTTTACCCATAATAATTTTCTTTGGGTAAGTTAAAAAGCCCGCAAGCCACGAGCAGTTGTATAAAGAAAATGCTTACTGCATTGAATGCTTAGTCATAAGGATTTAGCATTAGGACTCTTCCTGTGTCTGCATGTGTGTGGCTTTACCGCACATAAATTATCCAGTTTTCCTTTTTCCTCTTACTTGTGGAAAAATATATGGAAATTTCAAAGGCGAGAGAATCATCTGAAGGGTGAACCCGTTCCTTTTATTCACATTTTTGATTTGGGCAGGAAGATAGCCCCAGAACCAGCCCCAGTAAAAGAACTGCTTTATGCAAAACCAAAGAAAAGCAAAGTAAAGCTATCAAGTTATAAAAGCAGTGGAGCTGCAACTCCTTAGCATTCAAGCAACTATCTCTAGAAGGGAAGCAGATTATGTGGTATCATATTGCAAAAGGGCTGTTCGACCCTGTTGCGCTTACTCGGAGCTACATATTTACTTTTGTCACTGTATAGCAGCGATTGCATTATATCCTTCCTGCCAGGACACGAGGAGAAACAGAAGGTTAAGTGTAAACGGGGGAGGGGAAAAGAAGGAGGGAGAAGCAGCAGTAAAAAGGCTGAGAAGGGAGAAAAGAACAGCTGAAGAGAAAAGAAGAAGTTCATCACTGAGGCACGAAAAACTCCCAGAGTAACACAGAGAAGTAAGGGATCAGGCACAGCACATATGGGATTACTAACACAACTGTATTTCATCTCTGATACGGCTGAAAGCAAGATAGTTTGGTCGTAAGAAAATAGATGCATTTTATTAAGCGCACATAAAAGTGGGAGGCACAGAGTCTGGCACCAGTGTAGCCTAAAGGAATTTCCATGATTTGTGCCATGAATGCTGAATGGGAGACTTGTAAAAAGCACCTTTCTCTTAAGGATAGCCTGCTGGAATTTGTAAATATAGCCAAAAAAACAACAACAACAAACCAAGCCTGAATTGAAATACTAGAAAGTGGTGCAAATAGCAGAGTCTTGTTCTCCAGATAGAAAAACCTGCAACCAAACACTTCTACTTTAGAGGGACCCGAGCAGTCCAGAGGCCATGGAGGTCACTTGGAGCGATGGCTTTGAAAGTGATTAAAGTTGGGGGAGACAACATGACATGACAAAGAGGAGGGGGGGAGTGTCTCAGGATGGTGGTCAGTAACAAAAATGGCAGGAGCAGGAAGGAAAGAGGTCTGGTTTCGTAACTCTGGGTTTCCAAACTCAAGGGTTCATTGGGGGGGGCTGATGAGGGACACAACCCCACTTGCAAGCCTCCTTGCCTCTCCCGTCCTGTGAGCTGATGCCAAGGGTCTGGACAATGTAAAAACTATTTTCCCTTTGCTGGAGAAAGGGCTAGAAGGAATATTCAACCCATTAACAGAATGCCTTGGCTTGAGTAGAAATGGCATTTTTCTCAAAAATGTGGCAGCTAACTCATTTAACCACTATATTATATATTCTAGTTCAGGCTGAGCAAGTAATATTTTAATATGTGTTAGGCTGTGTACATGAGCCATAGGACTGAGCCAACTAAACCATATTAAAGTACAATTTGTCCTGTCAATAACAGGAGCCTAAAACCTGTTAGCTAACACACTTAAGGAAAGAGAAAGAAAACAAAACTCCTTTTATTCCCGTCTATCAGCATCGCTAGCACTGAAAGAGGTTTGTGGATCTCAAGATGGTCTCAACATGGGAAACAGTGGAAGGCAGCCAAATGGGTACATTAAGTTACAACTGTCTATAAAAATATTGGTTTATAGCAGCACAGAAGCTTTTGAGTCTGGCTTTTCCAAATTAGCTGCATGAGGAGGTTAGGGATCTCTGCTAAGTAGAAGGGACACTTCAAAAGAAAATCCTGACTCTTGCTCGCAAAGTGCAAGTCCATAATAATTTTGAGGGTACTGAGGTGATGAGGAGAGAAACGTTGTGGTGTTGCTTTGGCACTGAGAAAGTAAGAGTAACTTCACTGAACACAGGCAGATTCAGTCTCGTGCAATGGAGAAGAATAGCATCCTGGAGCTGTAGCGTTATTGTACATTGGATAATCAGATTTTCCACTGTCTCTACAATATAAATATGAACCGGAGAAAGAAGCTCTGCCTGACTCTGTTCTGCTCTGACTTACTGTAGGGGTGGCGTATTTGATGAGCATTGCAGGGATGTGCATAGCCCTTTCTGAACCACAGCAGTCCCTGGCATGGGAAGATGGGGTTACTGGCTCTGATCCTCTGAACTGGTGTCCTCCCACACCGAATTACCCCTTTTCATCGCACTATTCACCAGTGTAGGTCTGGCCCGTGTATTTATAAACTACAATGAGCATGCACAACATTTTATGCAACAAAAGGATCTTACAGCATAACCCAGACTGAACAAAGAAAAGGATCACAATTAACAATGGAAGGAAAGAGGAAGAATGAAGGGAAGAATGAGAAACCATGATGAAATTATTCTATACACATCGACCTTTACTTCCTTTTATTATAAGGCCTTTATTTAAACAATGATCAAATAGTGAATACTTGCAGTTTTATGAATGCTAAGTTTGCCTGTGGAGCATCAGCAGACTGAGGAATTGTCATAAGAATAGTTATGGAAAGCAACAGCAGAATTTTCACTGAGAAATCCTCCCTATTCCCTTGCTTGTAATTGTCACCTGTAATAAATTTACCTCACTTGCCCCTCCTAAGCAGTAAACAAGCAGGGATTAAGTTCTTTGGCCTCATTTTTTCTTGTTCTGCATCTCAGGTGTTTGTTTTCAAGGGGATAAAGCCCTACTACATGTGTATTGGCATAAAATAGTAGCAAAAAAGACTAAGTTCCAGTAAATAGGTGCTTTAATGGAGTGTCCAAAAGAAAATTCCCGCTCCCTTCTTTATTTTTGTATCCATGGCTAAAGCACAGCTAGGGAGTGGAGAACCTCCAGCATGGCCAGATGAGAGAAAAGGTGCAAGGGATGCTGCTGGCAGGGGATCCCAAGTGGAAGATGAACTAAAAAGTCAAGGAGGCAAAGAAAAGATGGATAAAGTACAGGGTCAGAATCCATAGCTGAGGGAAAGCACAAAGGGAAGAGGTCATGGAAAAATCATGCTAGGGAAAGAGTGTTAGAAATTGTTTATAAGGTGTAGACAAAGACCCTGTCTGGAGGTTCCCAGCCCCAAATCCTTTGCTTTCATGGCTGGCTGCCGTGACCAGACTGACAAAAAGTGGCCCTTTAAGAATGAATGGTGTTATCAAGACCTTACACGTAATCCTAGCGTTGCTAATGGGGGAGGGCACGCAGGTCCTTCAGCGCTGCTTCCTCCTCCTCCCTCCCTGATTGATCACAATTAACATACTCTGCGGTGCACACCAAAAAGCTCATACAATACTAAAAACTGACATTTTTTTTCTGGGAATGTATATAAAGCGGGGAGGTGTTAAGAAACTCTTGCAAAAGGGAACTTCAATAAAGCATATAACACGGAAAAGATGGGTGATGGAGAGGAGAGTGGCAAGCAAGCTGTGCCTCACCACTGAGGGGTTATCAGTAGTCCAGGTGTAGGAAGGGGCAAGGACTCTGTGCCCCTCAGTCAGGATTTGGGCATGGGGCCTCCTCTGGATTCCTATGTGCTTTTCCTATTGTCTCTTGTCACTGAAATAGGTGCTGGAAAGCACAAAGCATTTTGATTTTTTCCTCCTCACTTGTGATTTAGGACTGAAGCCTAGTTCTCCTGGTCCATGACATACTTGCTTCATATTTGTTTCGTAAGCAGAGGTTTGGCCGCTAGGAATTGTGTTGGTTATGTGAAACACTTGGGCAATAAACTGAGTGAGTGAGGCTGTCTGTGTAGTCATCCCTGGCACATGCTTTTGCCTCATCCTATTGTTCAGTTGGTGCAACTTCACCTCCTGCATAGTCAATAACTGTGCACATGGGTCTTCACATCCAAATGGATAATATTAGACCCATTAATTTATCATTTCTGTAGTGATTTTGATAAACATGTAGAGTTCCGTCAACCCATTCTTTGAAAAACAGGGTTCCTGCCTTCAGGATTTATCCTGAAGACATAAAAACAAGGGTTACTGTTATCGGCATGCTGATGACGGCACACAATAATTGTCATGGCAGAAACGTCCCAGGCAGCTGTCATATCAGCATCACCTCAGCAGTTAGCACTGTCCACTTTGGAAAGCCTCAACTTCCCTGGCCCCTTGTGCATTTATCTCCTGGTCAGCCCTTCTGCCATCGGGTCCTGATCTCAGAAGGAGACGCAAAGAAATGTCAGACTCAGACTGGTCGCTGTCACTTACGACACATCCCGCATGCAGCATACTCCCAGCAATAATACTGAGAGGCTGTTTTCATGCCTGAGCTGGCTCTGGATCAAAAGGGAGGCTCAGTGTTGCTTTGGTGGGTAGCATTTGAGCCCTGGGCAAACAGAGTGACTCTGCAATCCAGCCCACCCTCCATCCTCAGTGCAGGTCGCTACGTACATTATGTCCTGGCAGACGTAGGCAGGTATCTGTGCATTGGCTTTGTTTTGTTCTCTTGATCTAATTACCACCAAGCACCTCATTCACGGCAGGGAAAAATAAATATATAATCTTATACTAATGGAATCTCTTTCGGACAGTGTAAATTGTCTTGCTTAGCCAGGATTTCTTGAAATTTTGAAATGAATGCTTCTGTATAATCCATTTTAAAAAGTAGCCCTCATAATATTATGTTAGCAAAGTGATAATATTTTATAAAGATGTCAAAATAAAGAAAATTATAATATTTCTCCTGTTCAAGAATATTTACAAATACTGTGGCCAGTCTCCATATGTGTGAGGAGACAATTACATCTGAGCATCTGTAAAAGAAAAAAGCCAGACTCTGCTGCCTTCCATTACTGCAACTTTGTCAAGATACATGATTCTAAATGTTTTATAAAACTCTCTTTTTTAGCTTGGTTTTGACTGTAAGCAAAACCTCTCAGTTGATTTGTCATCTGGTATAGTAAAAAGCCATAATCAAATAGCATGTCAGGTGATGCTGACTTGGGTGTCTGTAGATGGGCTGAACAAGCCGTGTTTAGACCTTAGGTTCATGTCCGAGTTCAATCTGGAAGGCAAGTCGGGGATATCGCTTGAATTTGGTGTTTAAAATCTTGACAGCTTTATAGGAATTTAGTATCTAGTGTCTATATCTAATATTGCAGAGGATATGGATCCTTACAATCAGGGTCTGTCATGACATAATTTGTGCTCACGACGCCTCTGTTACTATCAGCCCATAACACATCAAAATGGCCAAGGTAATTATCAAGAGTCACAAACTTAGTTGTCACCAGGGGTATCCTTAATGCGGCTGAGAGGAGTTGGAGCAGTCAGAGCTTAAGTTATCTTTTCGTACCCTTTACATTCTCACACTGTCAAAGGCTTTTTTCGTCCCTGCATAATTTAAAGCAGCCTCAGAGCACACACATTCTCTCCCTTTGGGTCAGGAGTAAAGAGAAAGTAGCTTGAAACTCTTTAGGAGCAAAATTTCTTCTGCTGTCTGGTTGAACAGCTCCAATATGCCAGGAGATGTGGCTTGGAATACTCTACGGCATAACACCACACCTCCTGTAACAGGAGGCCTAGCCAATGTCTTCTACACACAGTCTTGTCAAGCTACTAGAAACACATTATGTTGACATATTTTGTAACCGTTTTGTGATTATTGTAAATAGTCATCAGCCTACACCACCTTGGCCTGAGTCAGTCAAAATGCTACAGATTCCCAACTGTGCCTGGGAGGGCCTATTCGCTGAGCTCATCTCTGGCAGGTGGATGGGAGGATGAGGCTGGTTGCCTTCCTGTAGGTGTGAAGAGCAGCCTGTGTTTGGGACCCTCATTCTCTTTCACATGGCAAACATAAATGTCGTGCCACCATCTTGGCATTGGCCATCTTTCATATAGGTCAAGAGTTGTCAATGCATAAAAGATGTCATCAAAAAACTTGCTTGGTTTAGGTAGTTTTTTTGTTGGTGGTGGTGGTTTTGGGTTTTTTTGTTTTTTTTTGAGACTGGGCACTGGCAGAAAAGTCCAAACCATTAACATAGTCTGTAATAGGGCTCCCAGAGCTCCTGATTTATGAACGTAGCACCTGAGAAGAATTATGGGCAATAAGGAAGTTTATTATGACATTTCACTATCAGAATCATTGTTTAGCCATAAAGCTACATTGTTTGAGCTGAAAGAATCGGGCATAACAAAAGCACTTTTTTCACTTCTTTTTTTCACAAAGCTTGGCTGGAGAATAGGTGGTTAGACTGGCAATTAGCACCATGAACAGAGTAAGTGGGAATGATTTTTCTTGCATAATGCAGATGTATATGAGTTTTCTAGATGTCTTTTTTTTTGGAAGGGGCGTTATCAGTTCCATGCAACATCCTCCCTTAAAGAGAAAGCGTCTTCCCCCAGGCCTCGTTTAGGAAGATACGTAGTTTGGACCTATCTTAAAATAAGAAAATGACAGAACCCCTTTGCTTCTAGCAAATTCAATGGACAAAGTTCATTCTGAAGTCTCTTCAGGAGAAAAAAAATAGGCTTGCAGTATTTCACTGCCCTTGGTTTGACAAAATATATGCCTCCAGTCACCACAGGGCTCATTAGAGTGAGGGTAAAAATCCAACCCAGAACTTAGTTGACCAAGCTGGCTTCTTATTTGGGAGTTTCTTTTCCAGTAAATTGTTGGGGGCTTTTTGGTAATTCAACAGTACAATCACAATCAGCAGAAGTGCAAAGCTAAGATCATAATTTTAGCATACATATCTAAAAAAGTGTAATTTTGTATATTTTTATCTTCCATTTTACTATTCAGACACATGGCACCAAGTAAAATCCCGGGCTTGAGGTGATTGCAGAGCTGACCTATGACTCCAACCTGGGGTTGTAATCGTGTTTTATATCCTGCCCGATCCAATTCATCAGATGTTACTGTCAGAGATAAAGGACGGCTTACTGGTTAAGGCACAGAACTGGATCATCTGGATTTAGTTCTCTGCTTTGCCATTGTTCAAAGAAGCTCCTCTGTCCAAAAATCTGGGAGGGATGTTACTCCTCTTTTGGTAACCCTAACCTCCACTGATTTCTAAAAGACAAGCTACACATCTTGGAGGATTTCAGTCTTGAGCTTTTAGAAGCAATTTATGTCCTGTGAGAGTAAGGATTATAACTTCTCCCTCTCTCACAATGAGGAATAAGAATTAACTAGTCTGCCTCCAAATGGCAGTGATGGGCTTAGGGTGATGCTCTCTAGTTAAAAAATGAGGTAGTTGAATTTTCAGGTTGTTGATGAAAATCATGGAAGTGCCATGCAATGTGTGCCCAGTGGCCTTTAGGTGCTGTCGTTGGTTGCCGACCAGTTTCTTGTAATGCTGGAACCATCTGAAGTGGCACCTTGGGGCTATGGAAGCAGAGACACCAAAGTTTGGGTGCAGAAAATAAAATTCCCATCCAAACAAACAAAATCCCAATCTCTCCCTATAGCAAGGTGAGGAGACGGGGCAGAGCTGACACCACACTGCTGACTTTGCTAACACCTGTTTTGTGCAGAGACAGGAATTTGGTTTCAGGAACTGCCCTTCAGCATCTTTTGCTGACAGACCTCCTCAAGCATCCCCTGATGAAGATGTGTATTTTACAGCTTTCCTCATGTAAGAGCTGGTTCCTGGGCACTGACACATCCCTTCTCTTCCCTCTCCTCTAATTTCTTCCCAGTCTTTCAGAACCTATTCCCCAGATATTCCTGTTTTATTGAGGCACTATTTACTTAATGGTTTGAATAGAGTATGAATTAACATCTCCGCATCTGACATTGAAACTATCTAGATTTTTTCTTGTGCACTGTGCTTTTTTGTTTCACCCCATCCTTTCATGAGCCTTTTCCCCTTTTGAACTCAGGCTTTTGGGTTTCATGGGGAGGTCTGCTGGTGGCAGAGGAGGTGCTGACAGTGCTGCAGGGGCTGCAGCCAGGAACAGGGTTGGCACCATACCAGCACCCACTGGGAGCCAGCCCCTGCCTTAATACTAAACTGGCAAGCCTAGAACATCCAGAGGGCATAGAAATGCTTTTAAGCTGTATGAAACACACTGCAAGAATGAAGAGCTCAATCTGATCATTTTAGTAGTTTATTTTAAATAATACTGGGCTTGTAGCTGTTGAAATTCCTTACGTGATTCTTCTTCCAAGGTTAACAAATTCTCCAATTCTGATGTCCTTTATTTTTATTTATTTTTATTTATTTATTTTATTTTATTTTATTTTATTTTAATTTTATTTTTATTTTTATTTTTCCCAGGGCTTTTTGTAATAGAGAAATTATACTCACACCAACTTGGAGTCCTAAGTCCAGTTAGTAGCAAGTACCAAAATCTCACCCTAAAGACCAGCATGCTGACTATGCCTGAGAAATAAATTGCAATTGCTGTCCTGTTTAACAAAGATGATTTTTCATTTCCCAAGTTGCTCAGTCTTTTGAAGTGATACATCATAAAAGTAGAGCAAAGGTAAAGCTTTTCAGTGTCTTCTTACTGATAAATCTACCTGCCAAGATGCAGACTGGCTGGAAAAGCTGCAAAAATTAGATTCCTCCCTCGCACCCCCCCCCTTTTTTTTTTTAAGTGTCTTTTATAACTTTTCATTTTTATGGCTGAAGAAAAAATAGTTTCATGCCTCATTATCTCTCTCTCCCATCTCTCCCTCTTATCCAAACTTTTGAATCATACTCTAAAGTAATCCAAGAATTCAGTAGTGATTTGAAATCTTATGATAGCCACGAATAATTAAGAATATCCATTCTGCCACTATTCAGGAATTTCATCTATTTTTTTCAATAAGGACAGAGTAGGCAGAAACTGAATAATACATAAAATAAACAAGGAGTCAAGGCTGATTAGGGAAGCAGGCATCAAGTTTCATTTCCCAAGGACATTACATTTGTAAAATTAGTATCTCACAAATATTTTGAAATGTCTTCAAACTGGGAAACCAATAAAAGAAATTCTCTCTTTTTTTTGTTGTTGTTGTAGAGTTAATACTTCTGGGTATGAATTATTCAAGATTTCTTTAATGCTTGAAAAGATAAAGAATATCTTTTAGCTTTGCAGATATGGGACAGCAGAACATCTACTGCTAGAGAAATAAAAACTTACCTGACCTGTTTTCTTACTGTTTTCAAAATCTGTGCAGTACTGACACATACATTGTATAAAAGTCATTCAGATATGTATTTTGCTAATTCACTTGCTAGGAGTTATTATATCATTATGCACAATATAATAGAAAATACTTAGTAGACTTTACATGCCATTTTAAAACATCTGGGAAATTTAATAGTGAACTTAAATGGAATTTAATATAAAATGATGTGCTTTTTTTTTTTTTTTTCTAGACATTAAAACACTGTGGAAAGGATTTAATTCTTCATTGCTTTCTTTAGCTTCTTACAGCAATTTTCTGTGGAAGATGTGTTTTCTGAGAGCTCATTTTAAAAATTTATCTTATCTTTTAATATTGATTCTAAAGATAAGGTTAAGTTAAACAATAGTTGCTCAATTTCTAATTATAATTACTTCAGGCAGTGTAATGGTACAAATTTGGTACTAGTGTATTCTGTATTAAGTATAAAGACTTGGATCTCAGAGAATGTGTGCAGCTGGCAGCAGAGGATTAAGGATGCAATGTACTCTAAAGGATAATGCAAGAAACAGAATCAGAAAATGAACTGAATAATGACTGTGGTTTTACTTTATAAAGATTCATGCAAACAATGTCTGTTGGCTTAACTTTGAATACCTGTTTGGGGTGTCTTGGAAGCTTTGGATGTTTCCCTAAAAATCAAAACAAAATAAAGTTTGTATCGGTTGCAGTTGGGTTATGGTCGCAGTTTCACTGTGAAAGGCTACTTAGACATTATGCATTATTTCAGTGTATATATGCTCAGAGTGAACCTTTTTATATATCTAGTCTGAATTTCAAGGCATTAGTGAAAGGAAGAAGCCAAGGTAGTCTGAAAACATGATGACATCTCTGACCAAGGGATAGGCTTACTGTTGGCAACAAATATACTGTAATAATATATACAATTTATAAATCTCTCTGAACATGTGCAGCAGAGAGATAGATAAATACAACGTTTTCTACTTCTTAGAGGCATGGACTTCACTCTTCAGATGAAAGTCACTGCAGACATATGGCAGCATGAGTCAATAAATGAGGAGCAGCAGACAGAGGTCTGGGCTTCTACTCTCAGCTCCACCTCTGATTCTCTTTCTGGCCCCAAATGAGTCATTTTACATCCTGAGATATTTTCCATAGCTATTATACAAGCATTGCTGATATTCAGATATGTGTTTGAGGTACCTCAAGGTCTCAGGACAAAAGCACTAATTTCTATTGAAACTGCAATGTATTAAATACCGCTTTTTTTTTTTTTCTTGAACAGTAAAGAAAGCCTAGAATCCACAGGTAAGTATAATAAATATAAATTTTAAATATAAAAAATTTAAAATAAAAATATAAATATTAATATATAGAAATATAAAAATTAAATATATATATATATTTATAGTAGAATCAAACATATGCTACAAATATAAGAGTGTATTGAAAATGTATGGCTTCTGCAGCATGCCAACTCTGACTCACAAAGAACCAAGAGCTACAGAGGCTTGATGCATTTTGACACAAAGTTTCTCAGAGATACAAGTGGTGCTGCACATTCTACACGTGTAACAAATTGATTATAATTACAATAATGAAAGCTAGTCTTCCAATCTGCATGGGCTCTTATGCTAGGTTTATGTGAAGTTCTCCACATTGGCTTTAGGATTTTGCTGAAAATATCACTTACACAGTTCACATTTAATTTCAGGTAAAACAAGAAGGATGTCAAGATTTCTGTACGAAGAGTCTTAAAAACTTTTTTTAAATAATAAATAAGTTTTACATTCAGGACAGAGTTGTAATTCAAAAGGGTTTTCTAGTAAAAATTACTTCTCTCCAGCAGCTGTGTTTTCTGGTGAGCTCTCTGAATTCTCCAGACACGATGGAGAGTTCATATGAACTCTATGATAGCACAGGGCTAGCAAGCAAGTCAGGAACAGGGACAACGCAAACACTAAGTAGATATGGTGGATATGGGGATAGTTTAGACTAAAACTGAGGTAGAGACAAAGATGAAAAAACATAGAAGAGGCAGGAGAAGAGAACTGAGCAAAAAGAGTGACAGGAGATACGGTAAGTGTGGAGACAGGGGAAGAAGAAATGAGAAACACATTTCATTCTTGCATCGTGTAATCCTATGCGGGATGGTGTTACCCGTAATTAAGCTATTATCTTAGAGTCACAGTTGGAATTCAGGTAGTTCCTTATGGTTGGCGCTGCCTGAAAGAAACCACAAGCGCCTCATCATCTTGATGATGCTTTGTCATTAACTTCAGCAGGTGACACGTACGTGAGACACTTGAGGTGAGACTGATGGTGACTGAAGTCCCACTCAGAACAGTGATGGGCAACCCACAGGGAAAGGTTCACAGGCCTTTTTTCTGTGGATCACTAAAGGTCTGTATTGTGACTTAAGAGTGGAATAATAACTATGGATTTCACAGTACATTTTTGGATAGTTTTACACATGCCTGTTGGTTCGTGTTATTTGTACAGTTAGGCTCAGATCCTTTTTTTAGGATACTGTTCTTGTGGGTAAGATCAACAGCAACTTATAAGCATATAAAAATTCAATTTTTTCATGCAGACTGACCACAGAATTCTCTCCAGAGTGAAACAAAAATGTTGTGTTTTGCTACAGTGTAAAACAGATGATAGTTTCCTAATCCAGCAAATTATAAAGTTTATAGAGCTATCATGAAGATGGAGAAGTATACATGAATATGTAAACTGGCTATCAGGCATAGAATAAACCATATTTTGTCTTCTAGTAAACACTTGAGCCTCAAACCGTCCGATTATCACTAACAGGCAAAAATGTGAAGTTCTTGACAAGGTAGTAAAAGCATCTGGCAGAGGACAGAGATTTTTAATTTTTAATTTAAAGACTAACTATCCTTCTCACTAAAAATATCCTGAAACAATCGGGTGATCTTCAACACTCCAGATAGGTTAAATTTGTCACTGAAAGCTTTTACCAGCCTGCACTGTTCTGTCATGACTCCCTGCTCAATATGAATAGCATGGATGAAAAATGTGTGGTTTATTGGTTCACATATAAAATGTGTAAATAAGGGAGCAGGGAGGAATGTGTGTGTGTGTATGTTTTTATCAAACTTCCTTTGTTCCACACAGGAAGTTTTTATTCTTGGATAGGGCATGCAGCTCTAGTGGAGTAAAATAATGTCTAGCATTCATTTCCCAGGAACCTGATGATTTCCTTATTTGCTGTGTTACCTATGAAGGGGCCAGTTCTGCTTGTTTATTAATTTAAGGAACGCATTAAGAGTAAGTTAATATTCAGTACTTCCAGAAATCTTGGATGAGGGAGAATGTCATTACTCCTCAAGCTTTAATTGTATACAGGTCAAGATCAGGCTTCATGT
Organism: Anser brachyrhynchus; assembly: GCF_964034855.1. Taxonomy (NCBI): domain Eukaryota; kingdom Metazoa; phylum Chordata; class Aves; order Anseriformes; family Anatidae; genus Anser; species Anser brachyrhynchus. Next base: position 98,995,333 of record NC_137695.1, read on the forward strand.
AAATAACAGTGGCATAAGCAGGTCTCTGGTGATTTTATTATCTCTTAGCCTCCTGTTAATTTCCATCCCGAAGTCAAACCTGTACATCCATGAACACCCAAGAAACGCCTTTTTTATTCTATCCACTGCTTGCTTTCATTGCTTTGGACAGGTCTGAAGTCAGTGCTTATCTCTATATTACTTTTACTGACAAACCATTGGAATGAAGGACTTTAATTTAAAAGTAAGAAATATGAACTAAGTATATTTTTAACTTACCATATACATTTAGAACGTGCCATACTTTAAGAAAGGCTTTTTCAGACTACAGAGTGTATTTTTAAACCTAGGTTAGACACTGAAATCTATCTTTTGGCCCTGAACAAAATTGCTGAGCATCTGTGTCTTCTATTACTTTTGTTCAGTAAGGTGAGCTGTACTGAGGCTTAGGCTAATGTCACTTGGATGTCCGACCAGTGGCTTAAGAACCGAGCTCGTAGCATCGGGGTGCAGCTGTGTTAGCAAGACCTCCACAGTAATTTATTCAGAGCACTGTGGCTCTTACAGCTTTAGGGGAAAAGCGGTGCACTGCACCCAGTGGCAGCCCGTAGCATCAAGCAAACCTTGCGTGTCAGTAGTAGAGACTGAACTTTGCTGTGTCTAGGAGGAAGGTAATAAGCCTAGTACAAATGCATATTTTGGCTGGGTAAAAGGGATGATTTCTGCCTTAATGAGAGTGGTTCTTCATGGTTATACAGAGAGGTTATAAAGCATTTATCCAAAGGTATCAAATTCAGGTGTCTTTTCCTTGTGGATCAGGTTCTTAGAAGGAACTAAATTGTTCATCTGCCTAAATATTTCACTTTAAAACATGTGCTTAAGGGTGCTCGCTCCCTGCCTGATCGCCTCTTTCTCACTCTACACACCTGATTTAACGACACAGTGCTAAAGCCTCTTGGGTACAATAGGAGTTAGGCACCAAGACACCTTCAGAAGCCTATCCTTCAGTCTCCTGAGATGCTCTGTGCTCCTGGGGTAAATTCCAGGGCACCGTGCAAGTACTGTAGGTGCCCTTCCCTGCTGCCCATGGTGCCATGCCTGGGAAGGTGTGAGGGAGGTTCACGGTGGCCATCTCCCATGGGCTTCCCATCCTAGAAAGGTATCACCATTGCAGGGATGGGCAGGCTTTTTCTCCACATTAACTTTTGAAAGTCTAGTCCCCTCTTAACAAAGGACTACCGCACTTGGTTACTGAAGCATGGGGAGAAGAGTGTGGTTAAAGAAGAGGAATCATTATTGCTAACTAGGATTTCAGATTTGAACTCTTCTAGGTTAATTTTAAAATCCAAATAACACAACAGAGAGTGAAAACAGGCTTGTTCCTATAGCTGCTTGAAGAATGTGCAAGAACAACAGAAAAAAAAAAAAAAAAAAAGAAAAACAAGCTTTCCATTTCCTAGCTCTGCCTTTCTGTGACCTCGACTAAGACCTGTTTGTAGTCCCCAGGTCAAATCCTTAGCATTAAGAGATAGACTTTCATGGCGTACATCATGACTGACACCAGAGGGAGGAGATGGAGGGAGACAGGAAAACCTATAGTCACTGCCTGAGGCCCCTGCCACTGCGGAAGAAATCTCCACATAAATTACGGCCATAAACTTTGGAAAATTTTGCTTTTGTTGTCCCAAAGGGTTTGGTATTTTGTTAAACAAATAGGAATTAAGTGCATACGTTTTTTAATATCCTAGGAATTCGGTGTTCATGCTACAACAACATGGCAGTGGGAATATTGTCAATTTTAGCAGGCTGGAACTCCACCTGCACGGAGGACAATAGGAAGTCCAGACCCTCTAACATCTGCTCTAGGACAGGGTGATGATGTTATGAATCATGATGGGTACTAACTTCCTGCCTGCTAAATCCACACCAAAATCCACTTCATCCATGGTATGAAAAGGTGTCTACATAATGGATTGTGTAATTTCTGCTATTTCTGGCTCTAGCGTGGGCTAGTATGCCTTTGGAAATTACCTTTGTTACACAGTATACCAGTCATAATGTTGACTCTAGTGTATCCTGAGCAACAATGAATACAGACAATATTGTTTCCTCACTTTGAAGTTTGCAGTCAACTCTGTAGCTCTTAAGGACAAGGAGTTCTACATTGTGTAAAGTACCTTCTTTAAAGAGATTACAGATTGGAGCTGCAGAATGTAGCTACTACTGCTGAAGAAATAATTGCAATTAGTAATGGGAATTCTACTCAAGGAAGGACTGAAAATTATTACTTTACTATCTACAGCATATTAATATTAAATAGCTATGCAGTTTTAAATAAATATAAATACCTGGATAATATAATACAATGCATATACACATTTCTTCCTCTTTACTTTTCAGTGATTTTCTTTAATGGAAATTACCAAGTGTGAGAGACTTATATAAAATTTTCTACTTTTTAAAAAAATAAAGTAAAAACAAGCTATATGAGGATAATGAAATTTCTACCTATTGCTCTGTCCGTTGTCTTCACATTCACTGGTATAGCATAAGGAGGCCTTAGGAATGCATTTCATTAGTGCCATTTTTTTTTCTAGTAGTTAACTTGGTAAAACTAGTTGAAAAGTATGAAATTCTGCCTTGTAAGTTATCATTAATGATGTCTTTTAGTTTTGTTTGGCAGCTGAAATTTTAATGAAATGTTCTGCTGAAATTCTGAGGTTCAGTCAAGTTTTAACAAGCTGTAGCTAGAAGGAAATTGCATTATATTTATGTATTTGTCATTAGAATTCTTGATAAATGTTGCAAAGATTCTCCCTATGAGCTGTTTTTCACTCTCCAGCTGATATTAAATACTTGACACCAGAGCTGCATTTTTTGATGGCGATTTGTCACATGGTATTACTTCTGTTCCTAGACTGGATGAACGCAACCTTCATCAAGTTTCTTGTCTGAAGCCTTGCAAGAAATACATTTCAAAATGAAAGTCTCCAGTGTATATGTGCATAAAATCTTCCATAAGGACGTACTAGTACTCCTTTCTTGCATGAATGTTTATGACACGGGGTCATGAAGAACTTTCAGCATGGGAGAAATGGATACACATTTTAACACCGAACAAAATTTAATAGAAAAAGTTTGTGTTGTTCACCCAACTGTGTATTGTTGTAGTTGGCTTTTATCCAGGAAAAGCCACTCAGGAGTTTTAGAAAAGCCCACAGACAAGGTTCCTGTGACCCACAGTGGCTTTCCCAAGCCAGCCAGCTTGGGAAGATGGGAACACTGGGACTGGGGGACTGGGGAACAACACACCTTTTGCATATGAAGGTGCAGTTGTAGATTTGAAGGGGAAAAAGCTGAATTTTCCTATCTTTTCTCTTGTGTGCATTGCAAAGTCTTAAGATAACAGGATCCCGACTTGCTTGCAAGCCTGGTTATGGGTGTTCTTTAAGGGTTAAATGAACCCTGGAGCATTTCTGGCATTCAGTGCTGTTTGTCAACAGGTATTCCTTCAAGAATTCAGTGTGGTGGCGTCATGGAGGCTCCACATGAGCCAGCCTCTCTGGCCAATTGCCGTTACAGTAAATGCTAACAGATCAGTGGTTTTGTGCACCTAATTGTCCAAAATGAGTACAAAAAGGCATTTCAGTGACTCCATGTCTGGGTATGATCCTGACCCATCTTCTCTGCTGATCCTGGGGAGCATCCCACTTATTCAAGCTTTTTTAGTGTAATTAATCTCAGCCCACTGTGCTTAACCCATAGCTAGGACTCACAGGTGTGGGTTAAGCTGGTAGTAAAACCTAGGAAAAGGGACTGCAAAGAACAGAAATATCTTCAGCAGTTCTTTCCCAGTCACATAAATGTCCACGCAAAGTTTAAGCATCCTGGGAGCCCAGAGGAAACACACTCTGTGCTTTCTGTGACCCCAGCCACCCTGTCACAGTATAGTCCCAAGGTTAAATCAATGCCTACCAGGACAGCTGTTCCCAGGATGGACCTCCGAGAGACCAGACCAGCGTCACACCTGCAGCATCCTTTTGCATGAGCATCTGCAGATACTCTCTGACTCTTTCCTGTAAGTTTTATCAATGTGTGAACCCAATTAAACATTCATCTACATGTTTTGTGTATGTGGCAGCCATTGGTTAAGAAGAGGGTTGGGTTTGCTTTTTTTTTTTTTTTTTTTTAGTCTGATTGTAGGGGGAGAGTGGGATCTGCAAGATAAGGATGCTATTTTAAAGCTCTTCTCCAGTAATGATGATAATGAATGACGTAAGCCATTCCTTAAGATTGATGATTAATCCTAATGAATATGTTGCATATATATGTTTCGCAGCTGTCATTAGGCTTCCATTTTCACCACTCTTCCCCTCTCCCCACTGCCACCCATGCCTGCAATCTGCAAACTCTTATTCCCTGTAGGTATTTTGATAGAGAAACAGACAGGTAACGATCCCGGTGTCAGACTGTAAGCCATGCAACTGTCAGTTCATATTGTGTCTGACAGTCATTGACAGCTTGCTTCTTCAATTTTACTAAGATTAATATTCTTCACATGTTTTATTTATATTTACTGATCTTGCCGCAGTGAATTTTTAAAGATACATTTTCATGTTAAAAATCCCCGCTGAAAATAAAATCTACATGTTCTTTAAAATTTAGATTTACATTTCATCGATATTGCTTGCTGAATTTTTATGCGTTGCTAATAGCCTCATCAGATGCACAATGCTTTATTCACACACTGGTCAATATGGCTTACTCTCATAAACCCCCAGGATCACTATCAGGGGAACCCTCTCCTCCTCGGAAATGCATCTGCACATGGCTAGCTTGGCACAAGGCAGTAGCTTCACAGAAGAAGACTACTCAGATGCATAAAATTATTCAATTGTGCAAGCATTTGAAAAATTCAATTTCTGTCAAAGTAACATTGTCACTAGAATAATGCTATTGAGCTAAAAAATATTCGCATGAGTAAATGATTGCAAGGTTAGCCTTTGAACTCTCTGGTGAAACTCTTGTACTGTTCTGTCCATGTCGGCCGATCTCTCTAGATTCTTGAGTTGAAATAGCACCACAGCGGGATTTTGGAATTGCAAATACTTGAGCCAAAAGAATTTAAAGGCAAAAGATAGAAATAGTCAGAAATTGGGGAAAAAATATCTAATTTTATTACTATTTTATATAAATAGCATCATATATATAATGTGTAAATAGAAATTAGTCTATTTCTTTATATAATCATATATATCATTTATATGCATATAAATATATATTATTAAATTCTTTGATAAAGATAGAAGCTGAATCTTAGTTTCTCTACTATGTCTCTTTAAAAAGTGCTAGCCCAATCCTCCAGTCCTTAGTTGAGGATTTTTATTGGGTGTCCTATCTGAATGAAGGCTGACTTATTTGACCCAATTTAGGGAAATCCAGATCCTGACGTTGGACACCTTTGTATGTTTATGAATTGGAAATTTTCCACTTCAAGACTCCTCTTAACCTCTCTGATCTTTCAAATTGAATGTCTCTTAACTTCAGAGATAAATTAGCCTATTCCAACCTCATCGAGCCTTGACATGACAGTGGTGTTTTATCTTTTTTCTTCCTTTCTCTCCAAATCTGCATCGTGTTGTGTTTTTTTTCTTTTTTTTTTCCTATTGCCATGGCGATGCAGCTAAGTACACAGAGAGGTGCAACAAGCCAACTGCATGCTAAAAGTTTGAACAAAGGCAGAAATTGCGAACTAAACAGCTGGTATTGTTGATATGGATCCTGCAGGGATAGCGGGGTTTTCCCCTTTTTATCTTTTCCCCTTACAAAGCGGTTACAGGTGAAAATGCAAACAGTAAAATGCAAGCTGACACATCAGGGTTTGTAAATCAGGTACAGCAGGGGAAATTAGCATCGAATAATATTGCAGTAACATGAAAATGTGAGACGGTATAGAGCTCCGGTAGCTTCTAATGAAAATACGGGTGATGCAGCACTTCTGAAAATAGCCCTGCCCCAGACATTGGCAAGGAGGCTTGCTGTTCATGGGGAAATGGTAGCACAAACAATCAAGGGCACGGAACAAGCCCTCATAGAATCCGTGAGCAGCTCCCTCCATTTAGCCTGGTAACACTCTCCATATTATCAGGTGTGAAATGAATAATAATTTGCCCCTCAGTGACACTTCAAGGCAGCTTCTCGAAGGAGCAATTTTTTCCTAATAATAATAATAAAGCAGTTAAACCAGATTCCTGTGATTGTTCTTAAAAGAAAGGGAAATGACCCACATCACCCATTGGCATGTCAGATGAATGGGCAGTAGCTTTTATACTTTTCTGGCTTGAGTATCATTCATATTTAATTCATTAATTATTTTTTTAAGGGAGAAAAGGTTTGTCTTATTTTCAGCGAAAGGAATGCTGATTGTTCTCCTAGGGATATTATGAGAATGTCAGGGAAAGCCATAAATATTTTATAAAGACTGATAATAGAGTTTTCTGTGCTAAGGAAAAGTCAATGGTTTTTGAAAAGGGATACATAATGATTTTCTGGCTAACTGCAAAAATGAGATGACAGTAATTTTAATATTAGTTAATAAATATTGACATTAGTGTTTCAATGAGTGTAATCAGGCTTTGGTTGGATATTGGAAAGTCCTGATTTGTTCAACAGTATTATTAGAAAAGCTTGCCTCTTTCTACTGCAGCTATTATACAATCTCTGCAGAAAGCCTCAATAACTCCTCAGAATAAATCCAGTAAGACTACGCAGGAATTACCATGTGATCTCTGCGTCATATTGTGATCTCATCTATTTTGCCATCTGACTTAAAAACAACATTGCACAATAGGTTACATGTTTATAGTATTCACTTGTAAAATCAACCTTTATTGCAAGATGGTGTGGTTAAAATGACTGCAGCCAGCGTATAGGTAATCCCATGTATTCAGCATACTTTATGTTGTTGTATCTCACAGTTATTCAGAAACTTATTGTTTTGGAAAAAAAAAAAAAGCTAGAAAATATCCAGGGGTCACCCAGAGTCTGAAATGTCAACTATTACTCATGTTGGTAGCCTATTGCAGAGTCTGTCAGAAAGTCATTATTTCATGATGCATTTTGAATTTTCAGATGCTTTTAGTCCCAAAGTTACCACCCTCCCACCAAAGCCAAAATTCAAAACGGGTTTCAGAACTGCTACATTTCTGGTGAAGGACACCCTTGGGATACCTGGTATTCGATGAACTAAAAATGACATCATTCTTGTTGGCTTTAGGATTGATAATTACTGTCTGCTGAGGACACTTAAGCACTGAATGGTGGGAGAGGAACCAGAGTGAACTGAAACCTGTCCCTTTGGTTAGAAGTTCATTAACAGATGTGTCTGTAACAGATTGGATTTAAGAACTGATTTTATTATTTTTTTTTTCAATACTGACCTTTTTCATCAGGAAATTCCCAACCAGAGACACTGTTTCCTCAAAAAACAGTCCCAGCCTAAGGAATGTATTTTTTAGGGAGCAGTGCATCGTTGTCCCTGGATGCCCACTCTTGCTTCTGCTCTTCAAAAGCTTCTGCTATGGTGGCACAGCTGCCCACTGAGCTGCACTGGGCAGCAGATCTGGCTGGACAATCTTCAGTTGGATCAATTCCTGGTCAATTTTTGTTCAAAATAAATAGTGAGAGTGGGAGAAACTGAAGCTGGACGGTGCAAGAAACACTGTCCCAATGCTTGCTGCCATCCTCACCTTGGACTTGGTGGTATGTTTCCAGACTCTGCCCTCTTGCTGGCCCTGGTGCTCCCCTGACCTCCCCATGACTCACTTTCAAGTCTCAAACCAGCTGAAAGGTAACCCAGCAAAAAATTGTGAGTTGTTTAAATTGGCTCAGGAAGGAGTCAGATAAGCAGCAGCGCTAATGCACTCCTGTGCACCATCAATATGGGGCATGGCCCAGCGAAGGGGTAGGGCTGTAGCTTGTTCAATCACTTAAACTGCCTGGAAACTGCACCCGAGGTATCTTGCAAGGGTGCTACACAGCAAGAGGAGCAGCTCCTGAAGTACAGTGTTTAGTTCTGGCTGATTTTAAAACCTAATGTAAAAGAGGCTTTTTTTTTTCCTTTCTTTTTTCTTTTATTTTTTCTTCTTTTTTTTTTTTTTTAAAAAAAAAAAGGGTGGGGGGGAATTTGTGACCCTTTCTTTTATAAATACACATGCACACACACGCAGTATAAATTAATCTGGCAAATGTGCTGATTTATAAAGTGGGGGGAGTGAATGGGAGAGGAAAATTACATAATGTATTTTAGCCAGTAATATCAATGTCAAGCCTGCTTTCCCCTTGCTTGGGGACGAAGATGTTGGATGATTTTGAGGGATTGACTGAGACTTTATTATGAACTCCTTCCCAGTTTAAATGAGAGATACAAGAACTTTAAGACTTTTTTTTTTTTTTTAATCCTATATAAGATTTTACACACTGAAGTTTAACAGCTGTTACAAGGAAGAATAAAACATACTTTTTCCCACTACATCTTTTGGTTCCACCAGATGAACTGAGTTTCTTTGGCATTATTTCTTAAAAATAAAATTAAAAAAAAAAACATCAAAAAAGCTAGGCAGATGAATTTTTGCCAGATATAATTCTGCTGGTTTAAAACTACATTAAAACAAAGGTCGGATTTGGCCAAACCTTTCAACTGCTCATGACCCCATTATTTTCTGTCTCCCTTTTCTCCCTTCTTAACTATTTGTCCCATTGTTTCACCAGATTTACTGGCTGGCAATGGCAAGGATTGCTCTTTTGCCCCTTTGCTCCCGTTTTAAAAATAACAAGGCAGGGGGATGGGGAGGAGAAGGAAACCCCAGAAGGGTGTGTTTGTTTGTTTTTTCCCAGTTTCGCTGCAGGTTGCTAGTGTTAATAGGGTGGCTTTTTAGTAAATATGGGTATACAAGACCATCCATTCAGCTCCACAGGACTGCACTTGCATCCCTGCAACCAAACCATCCAGTTGCCCTGTCAGCTGTCCTCACTTTTATTAGATTTGTTTTTCTTTATGCGATTGTTTATGGTGGGTTTCCGTTATGGCAAACCCATCTACTAACTGATTTTCCACCTTGCATCCCCATGCAGGGTTTATATCACCAGAAGATATATCAATGCTGACTGGGATTGAATCTGACCCCGTATTTACATCCAAACAGCATATAAGACAGCTGTAAAAATGCAGGGAAACAGAAACAGCACCCTCTTGCACACATTCTGCTGTGCTGTGATCCTGGTCATGCTGGAACTGGTGCCCAGGCCATTTCAAACCCCAATTTTAAAGAATTTGAAGCGAATCTATTAAATGTCAGTCTTTGCTGAACCTGTCAGGAAGGATTTCTGCCCCAGATGGAAACTGTCCAAAAGATTTTGCATGGCCATTGGAAAGTTATGCAAGGTCAGAAACAATAAATAAAGAAAAGCAAAGAAAAGCAAAGAAACAAAGAAGCAAGCAAGCAAACAAACAAACAAACAAAAATCAACCAAAACAAAACAGAAAGGTGAATGAAGGGCCACAGGACAAGACTCAGAGTTAGTAGGCCTCACTTCAGCCATGCAGGCCCAGCCACATGGCGTGAGGCAGCAGGGAGTTGTGTGGGGCTGAGCTGGGGGTCCCCCCCCTTAACCCCAGGATCTCAGACTCCCGTTTTCTGAGAGTTTCCAATCCTGACTTTACTTTAGGCTACTAGCTGAAAAAAAAAAAATAAATAAATACTAAAATAATAATAATAATAATAAAGAACACTGTGCTCTGTGGTTCAACAGCAACCTCTGGGGAGAAAAGGGGGACAGATGGACCTTCAAACCCATGGGCTGGAACCCATCCTCCCATCACAGGCCCGTCCCTTTTTTCCACAAACAGTCACAAAAGCCAGGCTAAGCAAAACACCAAGGACGCTCTGATCCATCCGTGCCTTTTTCAAAGTTCAGTGCACTGATGTGTTGAGGGTAGCTGGGAGGGGGCTGTGATTCCTGGCTTTTCCCTGGCTGATTTCTGGGTTGCTCCCAGCTCCTCTTCCTTTGCAGCCTCCCTGTCCATCAAATTGCACCTCAGGCATCTATCCCAGTTCCTAGTTGTCAGTAATTTTCCCCCTTGTTATTTGAATCCCAAACTCTGTTCAGCTCTGCCCACTGAGTTAGTGAAAATTTTTCTGCCTGGTTGTGAGCTGTACTTTTGGAGGCCTCTGTTTGTAAATTCTGAGCAAGCGAATTGGAAAGGAAATATTAAAGTTTACTGGCTGTGGCAGAGAAATCAGATCAACCACAAGTGTCTTAAAGTTTTCTCAATGAAACTTGATAAACGCAAAATCTAATTTTCCACTAAAATTATTCAGTTGTGTGCTCTAAAAAGGTTTTGCAGAAAGTCTAAAGAATCACAGAATCATAGAATAAATATCTATCTAAAAACGTATCTCCATAGAAAATTCTCTCAAAACACAAAGAAACAGCCAAATAATTTAAAACCTGTGAGCTTAACTTCAACCAAGTGCCACAACCAGCTTCCAAGCTGAAGGCCTTCTGGAGCCAGCACAAACCCAAACCCCAGGGATGCTGAAAACTAAAGCTCCAGGTCTGAGGACTACACCTTGCTGCATGTGCGCTGCATCACAAACAATACCTTACGCTGGGCAAATAGCGCTCCTGCTCTGTCCCAGGAAGCCTGGAGTGTATGGTGGCAGCAGGACATGAAGAAGCTGGAGCAGGAGCTGTATCTCCATCATTTCCTTGCTGGCTCTTGTGGAAGGCACATTCCTTGGTGCTATTTGCAATAATCCCATTTCTCCTGGAGTGATTTGATGAGCAACTTATCAATGCTGCCAGCAGCCTCCTCTCCCCCTTCCCTTGCCACTATTTCATGTTGTCCTTGGCATTGTTTGCACAGCCACGTGGTGAACTGGGAGAGGGAACTGAATCCCTGGGAAAACAGCCATTAATTCTTACATTTCCCATTTATTTTTCTATTTTTTCTTTTCTGGCTTCTTCTCCCAGGGGTTGTGTACCCCTTCCATCCTACCACACTGCCGGGACAGTACAGCAGGAGCGACACAGCAGAACAACTTGCCAGTGAGGGACAGTACAGAGGGAAGCTCGAGCATCCTGTGGCCCACGGAGAGCGAGATCACAGCTTCACTCAATTTAGAAACTCGCTGCCTGCTATGGCTATTAAATATATATTAATTAGCATGTCTGCAACCCCACGTTCTCAGCTGAACTGTCCCTAATTTGCACTGCTGTTTTGACTTGCTTTGCACAGCTGTGAATACAAGGTAGAAGGCAGTGGAAAATGAAGCACAGAATAGCAAAGTATGTTATAAACAATGTCTGTGAGGTTAATTTAAATGTAGCTTATGTTATTAATGATATATTGCTTTGCTTTCTTAGAAACAAGTGGTAACGGAGTAAATTGACACTGTTAGCAAAACAACAAAAGAAATCCCTGGGGGCATTTAGAAGCTGTTTGAACCAGATTTACCAAATAAAGTGAGTGTATTCTTCCCTGTTTGTGTGTTAAAGCATGCACTCAAAGATATAAGCAATAGTAACAGGGCATGCGAAGCCACACGTTTGTGAGGTGCTGCGTGCTCTTGCTCTTCTTACTTATCCATCACTTCTCAGGGTACTCCCATGTGCCTGCTGCTTGGATGTTACCACTTTCAAAGGAATTATTGCAGACAAGAGGCTTCACTTTTTGCTTTATTGGCAGCTTAAGGCACTCAAGTACTGCAAGGATTAAGTCTCATGTTTTGAGGAACACCTTTATGTTTCATGTGCTTGGGAAAGCCAGTGGTTATGAGAGGCATATGGACGGGTGTGTGACTGGCTTAAAAAATGAAAGATTTTTCAGTATGACTTAGTGTTTATTTTATTTTTATATGTTTTGACTTGTATTTAACTCTCAGCCAAATCATTTTTCTTGTAGATACTCCAAGAAAGGTGCAAGGTTTGCTAAATCTCACTCTAATCCAATGTCTCCTCTCAGTGGTCCACTCCTCAGATATAACACTGCCTGTCACTGCAGAACATAATGGACAAGTGCTTCCTAATATACCATATACCAAAGTATTTTCCAATTCAATTAATACATAACATTTTTTAAACAGTCTATTTTGTATACATAGCTTTTTGCTAGGATGCCATAATTGAAAATTACCATACAATTCTTAAGACCCAGTATTGCGAACATGTTATTAATCTCATAATGAAAACACGTGAACTGCTCCACACTTCACTGTAGAAATCACTTTTTTTGTTGTTTTTTACTTTTTACTAAATGCAGGTAGCAGATTGTTTTGGCCTATTGGAAACAATTAAATCAAAGTCCACGGGGCTTTCTACAGCTGTATTTAATAGAGAAGGGCAGACTCCTTCCTGCTGGTTAAATTGCTTGCTGCAATGCATAGCTATTTTTATTTTTGTGTGAAAGTGAAGTTTTGAAACCTTAAAAATAGATGATGAGTTTGGCAGGGCAAAAAATACTTGGTTATAAATCAGCACAAATGTAGTGTGTGGTATTTACTCTGTGGTGCGTAGCCGAATTTCTATTTTGATTCAGGAATTTACCCTGATAGATTAATCTATGTTTAGTCAGAGAAGCAACTCAAGCTACCTGTTTCAACAGTGAATTTGCATTAAATAAGATGGGTAAGAGGAAAGCTGAATACCCTATTTGCACATTAAAAGCTGATCATTAATCCTATATTTTAACTCTACAACTGTCAGGAGCCATTATTTCCCAGAGAGCCTGACAGACAGTTCAAGGGATAAACTGGAGTGGGTCCCATTATAGGGGTCTATGAATAGACGTCAGAATAGTTTGTGCATCAAACCCCAAAGGCTATTAAATGTGATACTTTAAGAATCAATTTGTAGCTAAATTAGAGTGGAGGGATGTGAATCCTAGGACAGGTTTTAATAAAGCAGAAGATGTAACATACAGAGAGGCATCTCAAATACAACTAGGCTGATGTAAAGATTTAAAAAAATATATATGTATTATTAACTATAAAAAATGCATTGATTTTCAGCCTAGTTCTTGGAAAATTGTGCCACAGTTCACCACAGCAAAGAGATCAAGCAAGGAGGAGTGCTGAAATGCTGCTTTCAAAATTACGTTTTCAAGTGACTCCAGAGTAGATCAATAAGAGAGCTGATAGTTCACCAGCCTCTGAGACAAGCCAATGAATGCATTGAAAAAAAAAAAAAAGGAAAAAAAAAAAAAGAAAAAAAAAGAAAAAAAAAAAGAGGACCAAAGAGTTGTCTTTGTACAAAAAAATTAGTTCCTAGCAGGATATCCTGCTGAGTTTTATCTGAGTTCATTAGGCTTTAAGACTGAGTTCTGCTAATTCCACATGAAAAGTTCCAGACATTTGCAAAACCAAATAAAATGCGATGCTGTACTTAAGCTTGTTAATAAGTTTAAGTTGACACTAAAACCTGCTTAAATGGGCTGTCAAGAAACAAGGCTGCACAAGCAGCACCATACTGCACCACTGAGCAAGCCAAAAGGAAATCATGTAAACTGTGCTGTTCTTGTAGGGCTTTAAAGCACCATGCTGGACTGACCCCCCTTCCCCCCCCCCCCCCCCAAAAAAAAAAAACAAATAAATCTTAGAGAAAGAACATGTTTCCCCATTATTTTACTTCTGTTTTTCTGCAAAGGATCTCAAATGAAGTTGGGGAATCAGGCCCAATATATTAATGACAAGTGCGGAAAGATTGACAACCTCACTGTATCAGGAACAATTATTAACTATTATCCCACATTTGTTTCCTTAATTCATTTCTCTTAAACAGTTTATATCCGAGAGTCCTTGAAACAGGATGTGCTTTAAAAATTATATGCTTTTCTGTGTGCTCTGAAAGTTAATAGTTGTTTATTATTCAAAGCAGGCTACTGAAATAAGACCTCATAAAACTGAAATCATGGTTCATTTCCATAGCTGAAAGTGGAACTTATCCCTTCCTACAGCTGGAAGAGGTGAAGGTAAAGAGAAGTTCACAGTAGAAAGTCCTCCCCTGTTGTTCTGCTTAGAGCTACCTGAGACATGAATGGCAACTCCATAAAGCCCCACTTGGTACTTCACCAATTATCCCAGATTTTAATATTTCGTGTGGGATAGCAGAAAGCTCCACGCCATGGGTCAACCATAATGTCTAGTAAATGATTGGCTCTGATAACTTTGGATTAGTTATTCCTGACTTTTTCATATTGTCAAATGCAATTAACTATTAACCACTGCATGGTCCATCAATATTTGATTATTTTGGACTGGGGGCAAGCTGTCCATAGGCACGTGCATTTCCACAAATGTGCCTGTGCGAATGTATAAACACACAGCACACATTACAGCAACCATGTTCGTTACAGTCCTCTTAAGTCATGTAGACAAAACACTAGATAAAATGCCATTACTGAGGATGTCTGTTCACTCAGCCCCTTATAATGCGTGCTCTCGTCTTTAATTGCACAGCCACATACTACTTTTAAGACAAAGCATCATGTAAGGTTCAGGAACTAGCAGCAATTCAATATTTTGTTACTTTCAAATTTCAGTTTGTTATCCCATGCCTTGTTTGCTGTATGCTATTCAGACACGTCTCTCAAAAAGAAGAATAATTAAACTCCTCTGGAGATTTTCCATGGTGGTCAGTTCTGTAATATCTGAATGCTTCAAGAACACAAAATTAATCTACCTCCCTCTTAGCACTTGCTGTTGGAACTCACCCCAACCTTACGGCTGTGAGTTCTCACTATAGTGAAATTTTGGCTGTGCCCCTGTAATCCATACTAGAATAATATATTCTAGCATGCAATAGTGAGGACACTGTAACTGAGGACGCAGCATATGTGGTGCAGTCAGCGTTACCAGCTGTGAGAAACCTGAGCATCCTCAGCTACAGCAGAATCTTCTCAGAATTTAGCAACTGAAATTGAACAAGTAGTGATGGAGCATGTGCAAACTGTGATTTTTCACAGGCTTATAACACAGCCAAATGTATAACGAGAATAGCAAAAGGCAAAGCCCTTGCATAGGGAGCCTCTTCAGATTTTTCAGGCTCTGGCTTCAAATTGTGGCGGTGCTAGAACAATTCCAAGAGAAGATCCTGGATGTTTAAAGATGGGCAAAACATCCTGGTTTCTGTTAACCTTGGTCACAGAAACAGCTAAATATATTTGGCTGAAATTTTGATTAAAATTTTAGCACAGATCAGACACTCTGCATGCAAATTGTAGCAGAATGGCTAAACTCTTAATAAAATTCAGCTGTCTGCAAAGAGGGGCTTATAAAGGCAAAGTGTCAGGCAATTTTGCCTGTTGGCACTGTGCATTTACACAAATGCAAAAATCTCTTTACATGTAACGTTGTGCATGTGATAATGAATGTGTATCTGCTATGTGGGTGTGAAAGTGCTTGTGTAAATACACTTGAGCAGCAAAAGTTTTGCCCCGTTGAAGATTATCGCCCATTGATAGCCGCTGCGTGTAAATGGGGATCAGCTATGCAAGCACACAAGCTGGCTGCTCCTGAGCCACTCGGCAACAACACGAACACTGACTTCAGTGAGAATGGGATGGTTGAAATTATCATCGTATTAAAGGAGAACAGGTTCAGAAATCATGTCCTACTTTTGTTTAATGGTTGCACAAGTGATTTCATTTGTTTGAGAAATTATAAATATTCCCGTTAACACATCATTCTTCTTTAGGCCCATAAATCCAGGTATATAAAAATAAGCTTGTGTTTACCCACAAAGAAGTTCTTGTCTTTTTTGCAGAAAGCCAAGTGTGATCACCACGAGGGGAGACGAAACAATCCAGCAGCGGTGCCAGCAGGAAAGCTCACTGTGGCATGCCCAAAGAACAAGAATATCTGCACTAGCTGCATGTGCACAAAGGTTTGGATTTGCCTAAAACCAGCCCTGAGCTGGAGGGGAAACAATAAGAGAGTGTATAGGTAGGCACCTACCCCACCACCCGGGTCTGCCTGCTGGAGAGGGTTTGGTTTCACGGCAGGAACACAAATAAAGCACAACGCTAAATAATTAAAGCCTCTCGTTAAAGGGCAAGTCATTTATTGTTATCAGGAGGGTATTTTTTTGTGCATCACAGGCAAAGCTTATTTTGCAAGATTTTAAAATGTTTTCCTAAGAGCAAACATAATCTCTCCTAGCATTTGCAAAACTTACATTACCCCGGGTAAAAAAATACCCAACAACACTGAGCACATCAGTTTATCTGAAACCTAATACTGTTATTGTAAGGTTTTGTATAGCTCACTTCCTGTCTTTATAGTTACACAACAGGATATTTAAATTACAAAGACAATGAAGAAACCCAGCGAAATACTCCTGATATTAAAAATATTCCAGTTGTTTTTAATGCCCTAATTCCACACAGAACTAATTGGCAAACACAAAGCCACTTCAAGAGCCGTGCTGGCTAAACACGCCGCAGGTTTTGCGGCCAGCCAGCAGGCAGGTTCACGGTTTGTCAGCCGTCCCACTATGCTGTGAAAAACGTGCAACTTGCTACTCCAATGGCAGCCGCTCACCCGCCGCCGTTAGCAGTCTGTCCCTGTTTCCATTGTTAACTTAGTCTTTGGGGTTTAATATCTCACCTGTATGAAATTGCATCGGGGTAAAGCTCAACACACAGGTGTGTCTGGGTATTACTCTTCTATTTTTTTAACAACAAAATTAAATTGTATCAATCAGCACTGAGGAATATATATTTTCTCTTTTTTTTCCTTTAGTTTCAGGCAGTTTATTCCATCCATAATCTGAACAGAAACAAAACTTTTCACCGAAAAAGCCCCATGCTGTCCATTAAATCTTTTGGTTCCTATTCAGTTTGTATTGAGGGGGCTATTTATATCTTAGAGGTCGTTACCTAAGTAGGCACTTCCCGACTTGCACTTTCTTGATTTACCACTTTGGAGTACTAATGGAAGCGAAACTAACCCATACTGGACCACCACTAGACCCTGTCTTTTCTCTGGAATGTCTTTGGGACAGACCTTCGTTCCATTCAAAGGATATTTCTCCTCCTTTAGCTGTGTGTCCACCTCTCTCTGATTGCACAGCCAACTCAAGGCAGGTGCAAAAATGCTGCGGTCGAGACTGCTGCATGGATATTATCCTTGCTACACACAATGTCAGGTAAAAGCACTAAAGCATGATTCTAAGCACAGAAGCAGCGCACAAAGTGTGCCAGTGTTTGCTCTGCCTGGATCAGTAAAAGCCTCTGAGTATGCCATATCACAAGTGCCAGTAGTGAGCATAGCTGCCTAAAGGCACTGACCCATTTTACAGCTGCAAAAATTGAGGCACTGAGAGAAAACCTAGCTTATTCTACATCACTCCGAAACTGAGAAAATCGCAGCATATACAGCTTCAACCGGAGCCAGGCTCAGCACAGCGCCTGGCTAACAGAGTGCAGATGTGCTATTATTCCTTGAAGCCCCTTGCTAAATCTCTGTGCTCCTCCTTTATCCCCGCCGCTGTCTCTCTCCCACTTCCTTCAGCTATGACCAAGTGGTGTCACATGGCAATAATTCCCTGGGCAGCATTTTGGGTCCAAATGAGACATCCTGAGTCCACACTGGGACCTATGGGATAGAGCTGTGGCACAATCCATACAATGCCCGGGGAAAGGGCTCTCCTTATTCATCTGCTTGGCATTGGATTCAGCTGGACCCAAGCTGTGCAGTGTGAAAAAGGGAAAAAGTCTTGCAAACACTTGGTAAAGTCTGAGCATCCACTAGTGCACAGCTCACGTGGAACTCGATGTAGATGAATAGACGGAGTTCTAACCATGGTTTGCATTAATGATGAAAAAAATGTGCTTGTGTGTGGATGAATGTAATTCATTCATGGGTTTATGGGCCCAAAGGTCAGGGAGTGGAGGACTCTGCAACAGCTTTGATGCCTTCATTCTTCCATTCATATCTCTGAATAAGTTGAAGTGTAAAACTCACAGAATTCCCTATTAACTAAACATCTGAGAAAGCTGCTGAATGCACTTACGCGAGTCCAGATAAGCCAAAACTTTAGGTTATATAAACTAGTGACACATCCACTTGCTTTCGATACAGCAGCAGAAGCACAGCAGAATTTTATGTGTGCTAAATAAATGGCATTAGATGAACTAATGCCTTTTTTGGAGATTTTCCACTTTGCATTTGGAAGTCACGAGAATCTGGAAAACCACTTTTTTTTTAATATGGTGGGAGATTATTAAATGAGAATGTTGGTTTCAGTCTCTTGCAGGCAAATCTTACAGGGTCTGGAAGTCACCAGTGAACTTTGGAGAGGATCTTATCCTTAATATAGGCTAAACACATTTGGTAGTCAAGGGGAAAACACTTCGCTAATGACCAAGCAAATAATTCCTTTTAAAAAATGTGAAGGGAGCAAGTGAAAAATGAGGTCATTCATGCAAATATCCCATTCACTGGCACTTTTTTTTTATAACAAGATTCTGTCTACTATGCCTGCCCTACGGCGGAGCGTTGTGGACTCTGAGTAGAAAACTTTTGAGAGTAAAGCCAGTAGGGTTACATGCTCTTTGCAGAAGCCCTCGTGCTCCCTTTCTCTCAAGTGGATGGGGACACACCAAGGTTAGGGGCATGTCGAGATGCTGCTTGTGCTCTGCTACGTTGCCTCCTCCATGAGGGAGAGGTGAGAACAGAACAGTTTCAGGAGCCGATGTAGAGTGGCACTGCAGGCAGGGGTCTGCAAAAACGGGCAGCTTTGGGGTCCCCAAAAAACTTCCCACTGCCCAGCTGAGACCTCAGCTGCCTCCAGCTCTTAGGCAGACCTTGGGCTCATTGTCATCTACTCACATCACACTGCACCCAGCTTCCATCCACTGACCTCGTACAGACCTTGCACCAGGACAGTCACAGTGGTTGGTGCTACGCGGCAGAGAGCACAGCCAGAGGGCTTCTCCCCTCCCTTCACAGCCCCTTCACCCCTTCTTTCCCTTCATGTCACCTTTGCTACGGACTGCAAGAGGAAAGATGCATGGATTAGGTAAATTCTACCTAGGGAAGCCTTCCAGGAGTTAAGCACAAAATGGTGTACCCAGCTTTCTTTAATTCTGTAAAACAAACAAATAAACAAAGAACAAGTTTAGCTTTAGTCACTATGTAGGCAAACCAAATGGAGTTGCCAGTACACATTCGTATGCATCCTTCTTCTCTTGAGAGACAAAACATTGGCTTGGGCGGTACTGTCAGCATCATTCTGTGAGTACTTTTGGCAGTGTTGTTACCACACTTATTTTTCAACATATTATTTTTATTACACCAAGTCCCATCAAAATAAATAGGATCCTGGACTCCTTAGATGTTAGAGGGATTTGGCATGAAATGTTCTAATGTCTCAGGGGGAAATATCTGGGATATCACATGGCAACCTACTGCAGAGTAATAAAAGTATGGCTAGTGGTATGGCTTGTATTACAAGAATCTTGTTGTACTAGTGTTGTGAAGAGCAGATCTATCTACTGCATTTGACTTTATTAAGCATAATCCTTTTATTATATGAAGCTCCTAGGAGCGAACAGGATGCTCATTCCATTGATATCAATGGGATCCTCTGCAATAAAACCAGTACTCAGGAATTCTTTGTGGAGCAGAAGGAATCCGAGAGTTGCTGGTGTGTGTAATAACTGCTTTATTTGGGTGAGTAGATCGCTACTTGTGTCAGAGGAGCAAAAGAAAGTATAAATAGAAGGAAAGAAAATGAGGCATCACTCCACAAGAACAGCATTTGAAATGAAGAAATATCTTCCATATACCTTGTTCCTCTCCTTGGGAAGTGAGATAGGTATTCTTGAATAAAAGCGCTTCTTATTCCCAAAGAAGGCACCCACACAGTGAACTGCTTCAGAACAGGTTTGGTTATTCTGCAAACAATTACGATAGCAAAAGCCATGGCCGTCAGCTTCCTCGGGGAGGAGGGGGAGGAGGTCTTGCTACATCAGGAGCCTTTTGTTGGCCTGATACAGCTGTATTCCCTGCCACACTGGTGTTCAGCAGGGTCTCTGGGATGAAATGGAAATCCAAATAGTGCTTTCTGTCGACTTAAAAGTTTGTTCTGGGTTGAACAGAATTTGTGTACTTAATGGACAATCGTATATTGTAGTTTAACACTCGGCCTTTTCTGTGCTCGTTTGAAAACACCGGGGGAAAAAGCAAAGGGGATTACACTGTAGGAAACAGAGAAGCAAAAGTGCATGTTGAAATCCTGAGTATGCCACGTATTACTAAAATATCTTCAAATCCTCACCACAGAAGTTTCTAAAAACCTAGCAGCCTCTAAGTAAGGCCTTTGTTGACATGAGTGCCTCTCTTGTTACTGAATGCTCCAGGTTTATTAGCTTTGGAGTTTAACAGAGGAAAAAGGCAAATGCCTCTCAAAGTCTGTAGCAGACTGACTTCCATAACTCACTTCTGCCTTTCCAGCCAAATGGAAACAACAAAGTTGAAGTCTTCTGCAATTTCTGTTAAAAGTGAGGATAATCCGATGCTAATCATTTTTTGGTTAATAATCCTGGGTGTTTGGTTCAGCCTCTTGCTCTCAGGCAAAAGAATTCACTCAGTTGATTTGTGGATCCAAATGTGGAAAAAGGAGTCCTGAATTTTGTATGATTTATGGGTAAATTAGAAAAGTGGCCAATTTGGCATAAAATTGTACAGGCAAGAAAAATGGTCTATCAGCAATGAAAAAAATAGTGGGAAGGTTTTGGAAGCGTTCCCATTCTCAAAATAATTTTCCCCAGAATTGTACATCTTTATTATGACTTACAGTGTTGTAAACTATTGCATCTTCAGATGTAATCACAGAACTGTTACTGGTTTTTAATTTATGCTATTTCAGAAATACAGGCTGCGGCACACAGTTTTAGGCATAGCAGATATACAACTACGTCTTAACTACCCACCTTAATTTGGAATTTCACGATTTGAATTTAAGAGGTAGGTAGTAATACACTAAAAACAGGCAAATGCCACACTTTTCTGATCGGAAGGAGAACCAGAGTGTGGAAAAAAAGGCTTGGGAGCTTCTGAATCTGGGGTTTTTGTCTAGCTCATTGAAAAGTTAGAGGGCACTGGCAAACTTTTTCTCCAGCCTGTGAATAGACCTTTGTGGACAAACTTCTGTATCGGTTGCAGCATCTGTGCAGTTGAGATAATAAAATCTGGGATTTAGACTCAAAAGGATCTCTATTTCTTGTTTGCAAGTTTTCACATGATTGCAGCAAAATAAATATCTGATGGTGGTTAAGTCTTGCTGTTTCTTCTGCTGCTCGTCATTGGAGATCCACATCCTAGTGCTTATGGCATATTATGTTACAGCCAACCAACTAACTTCCTCTTAAACATGCTACTTCTACTCTGTTGCTCATGATATTGATGGCTATTTTGACCTTTGCAGTTCTCTAATTACTGAAGCATTAAAATAGTACGTCAGGTAAAATATTCTCTTTTTGAAGTTCCTTTTTCCTCGCATGCCTGAGTTGAAAAACCATATAAACCGAAATTATTCAAACACTTAGGCCACTACACAGAATGTCAAGGGAAAATTTGTCAGCGAGGACAAGTGACTGGTTTCTTCCACTTTTACTTTTGAGGGATTTTTTACTCAGCAGAAGACAGTGCATCAATGAATTTGCTGTGCTGCTACACAAGTTGTTCAAAGCATTTCCATTACTGAACTCCAGGAATGAACGTTTTTGAAACTTTTTTTATTATTATTATTCCTTTAATTCATGTTTGTGAAGGTCTGCCCAGTAGCACTTTGTGTTATAGTTAGCAACCAGTTTCTTCGGTTTGCTTGAGGGGTGCGTTTGGTGCATCAGAGGCCGTCTTTAGCTGTTGCACCCCTTTGTCTGGTCCAGTCCAAGAGGCACTCAGACAGGCCAGTACTATCAGTTATGCTTGGATGAGCAGAAGAGGGCCTGGGGGAGGGGACAAAAACTCAGAAACAGCCCGTTTCTCCACTCCGAGGGCGTGCAGCACACCAACAGCCAGGTTCAGCCTGCTAGAAAATGCAGCGTTGCAATCGGTAGACAGCATGAAAAAGCCCAGGCCACCAAAATATGCCCTCCCAAAGATCTCTTAAAAATCTCTGTAAAAGTGGCATCCTTATTGAATTTGTCTTCCTTGAAATTAATTCGACATCGTGGCCTAGTTCTTTTTACTTCTCAACCTATTATGGGCCACATCTGTGGAATCCTGTATCAGCTATGCTGAAACCAGCTGCTGCCGAGATTCTTTCAGTTAACTCAAAATTAAGAACAGGTTTGTGGGTTCCCTACCTGCTGTGAAGCCGTGATGTAGTTTATAAAATTACATATGGGTGAGAAAATCTGACTGCCAGGGCTGGAAAAGTTGGTACTATATACAGCGTGTAGCCTGAACCTAAAATAACCATGTATGCTGGGGCTGTACGTACTCTGCAGCATTAACTTGTTCTGCTCTCTTCTTCAATGTCATTATAAAAGCAATGTCAAATAGCTTGATGTAAGAAAATGTGGTTTTGAGAGGAGCAGAGCACAAAAATCAAAATCAGGCTATATCCTAGCAACTGTGTTGATGGTAGGGGCAAGTATGAAAGGCATTAGAGTTAAAAATGCTGCGTCTTCAAGAAAGTTCTCCAGATTATTTCTGCCGTAAGGAAAAGTTTGTCATGTGCCATAAATAAGATGGTGGAGACAAATGCAGGTCATATTTATCATTAGAGTAATTCCACTAATAGCAATGGGACAACTTGTATGATGAGTAAAAGGTAGAAAGGATACGACCACAACCTGACACCCCATCCAGTTTGTCATCAGATATGCCCAAGCCTCTTATTGTGGTTATGTGCTAATAGATTCCTCAGATCCAGAAATACGTGCAGCTCTTCAAATGGAAAACTATTTTGCAGTCTGTTTGCTGGATCAGTGCGTGACCAAATTAATGGGGCACAAGAGCTTGACCTTACTCCATGCAGACCAGAGTACATCAGGGCGCAAACCTTTGCGGGAGCATGGTGTATTCCTGCAGGACAAACTTCAGGATGGGCCTCGCACCGTGCAGCTACTGAGAGACAGATTTAAAGAAAAGAGAGAAATTTTTGCAGTGCACCTGAGAAGTTGATGCATTTTATCAACGAGTGTATGCATATTATTGATTGAAACCAGTTTGTTTTAGGGGGAAATTTGTGCCACTTACAGAAACTTTGAAAGCACATGAGTGGTAGAAGGGCCCATTGTAACTGGAGTCAGAAATTCGACTTTCTAGTTAAAAAACATCTCTGGGAGTGTTTCTGTGCACTGATCTGCAGATGTACATGGGTATTAGTGGCATCTGTGCCCTCTAGTTTGCAAGTTCTACACATGCCCTCTGTATTTCCAAATGTACTAAGAAAAAGCCTGTTTTAGAGCATAGAAGATTAGTGCAAGATTATTTGTTGTCAGACTTTGTGTACTTTTTTTTTTTTTTTTTTTTTTTAACCCAAGCAGGCTTTGAAAGCAAATCTCTGGTTTAGATTAAAATAAAATATATTGCTTTATTGGCAGAACTGGAGAACTAACTAAAGCTAAGGGCTGCGTTTAAAAGGGATGGTTGAGAGAGAAATATGAAGGGTGACACCAAGAAAAATGCTAGTCTGAGTCCTGAGATGGGGGAGCAGAATCCTTAAAAAAATCCCAAGAGCCTCAAGCCGTCCTGGATTTGCATTATTTCTGTACATCCTCTACATTTCAGATAGGTTTGTGGCAACAAAAAATACTTGCCAGCACAAAAGCTCTGAGCAAGCACCCAGTGAAAGCTAAAACTGACTCCTCTAGTTACATTTCACTGAAAATATCTGTGTATGTGACACGCACACACACACACACACACACACATATAAAATGTAATCCAAACTTGGCTTGTTTGCCTGCCTTGAAGTATTTATACATGCTTTCAACTTCGCTTTTAGAGACATGGCCTTTATTCCTCGCTATTCTATTATGGTGTTTCTCAGGAACCTTTCTTATCTAAACTTCCACCAATCATTCCTAAGGCTAAGTTATGCAGACAAGTCATTGCACAGATTTTCATCAAAATGCCATTTTCCTTAACTTGAGAAAGCCGAGTCCCAAACGCTGAACAAATAATTTATTAGGCTATAGCAAAAGTAAATAAATGCTTTCCTGCTCCAAGTATTTCATTAGCCAGAATTATTATACATACGAGTCTATAAATAGCAAAACGCGTATTGAGCCATTAATATCACTGACATTCTCATACAAAATACTGTAATTTAAAGAATTTGAAACAGGAGGACATCTCCTGGAAGATTTCTGGCAAAGATAAAGTGGGTAAACAATGTCTGCAAACAGATTAATCACCCGAGGTAATGGCATGTTAATAATGGTTCGAAAATTAAGGATGTCTCCTCCACCTGAAATGTCTAACGCCATTGAGGATGTCAGGCCAAAGACATTTTGTGCGTCTTCTTGGCACATGAATTCTTACCCCCCTGTTCCAGGTTTGCTTTCAAAACCCAGAAGTGCTGGGATCAGCAGAAGAAATGTGAGAAAATCTCCTATTTAAAATTACATGGACAGAGGAACTCTGCTAGTGGCTTTCCGTGAAATTAATATACCGCTTGATTGTTTTTAAAGTCTCTGCATCTTCTGAATTTTTAATTGCCTTTCCATTAAAGTGGAATGCCCCTCGCTTGCTAGGCTTCAGACGGGCTCTCCCGTCCCTTCGCCCCTGTAGCCCCACTACCCCTCATTTTATGGGAGCGAGGGGTGCAAGACTGGGCCGCATGGAAGCAAATATGGAAAATATTAAGCATTTTCAGGACTCTGTCAAGTAATACAGCAAGCGCAGTGTTGAGTGTGCTCACAATTTACTGTCTAACAAAGAGAACCTACACAGACTATGAAAGAAAAGGGGTAGGTCATGAAAATCGCATTTTTATGTAGAGGAGTTTGGAAGTCTCATGCACCTTTCATTGCTCTAACTTGTCAATTTTCACCATATGGAAATTATTAGCCTAATACTGTAGTTCTAAATACTGCCCAGGAATGCTGATTTATAATGGATTTTTTACTCTTTGTGTAAAGAAATGCTGAACTACTATATAAACTGTGATTAGGGGATCCGCGCTCTCGTGTCGTACGCGTGTGCCCGGGGTGAATTCTTGAAGCTCGGAGCGGTGACTTCTGCTTCGGTCCTCATGTGGGTGCATCCAGAATGAGCGAACTTGCAATTGTCCCAAAGGTTTGGGGCAACCGAGACCAGAATTTGGCCCGGGATTGAAAAAGCATGTAGGAAAGATGCTGATGTATACATAAGGAACAAAATCCAGGCGTTCCAGATATATTAATTACCGTCGACGCATTAAAAACACTGCCTTAAGGTAATGAAGCTGCTTTGGAGGGATAGGCAAAGAGCATTTTTTTGGGGTGCCCTCTCAGTATTTTGACCAGCTGCTACTCATGTCCAGTAATTTTTTTTTTCCTGTGAATTAGAAGTAAACGTGATTGTCCCAAATACATCCCACTCAAGCATTCATGCTGAAAGCAGCAACAATTGTCAATGACCTTTAACACGCCTGCTATTCAAATTAGTGCAGATCATTAATCACACATAGCTTACATTTTATGATTCGTGTATCCTTCATTACCAACTTTCCCTCTCGCCCCCCCCCCCCCCTTTCCCCCCCCGCCCCTTTTCTTTATTCCGAGAGCTCTGGCAAGCCGTGCTGCAAACAGCCGAGCTCGGAGCCCCCCCCTTCCCTCCTCCCGGTCTTGTTTTGCTGCTTTTTTTTTTTTGCAAGCGGTGCCGGAGCAGCTCGCGTCCCGGAGCGCAAGACAGAGCCCGGAGGGAGGCGGGCGCGGGGCCGGGGGGCGCGGGGGCTCCGGCACCGGGCCGGGGGGGGGGATAAAGCGGGGAGCCTCCTCCAAAGTGCTCCGTGTCAATTCGACGTCATCGCACGTTACGAGACAAAGAAAGGGGGAAAAAAAAAAAAGGAAAAAAAAAAGAAAAAGAAAAAAAGAAAAAAGGGGGGAATAAAAAGTGGAGAAAAAAAGGAAAAAAAAATAGGAAAAAAAATAGGAAAAAAAAAAAAGCCTCCCCACTCTTGATGTCTAGGAGCAAGCTTTAGCAGATTAAATTCGGGTTTTCCAGCCGTAGACTAAACATATTCCGGTCGCCTATGGCACACATATTTGGCGTGATTAAGGCGAGCTTCGCAAACACGCAGGGAAATTGGGCTTGAACTTTTTTTTTTTCGGGCGCAGGAGCGGGTCTGCGTGTGGCGGTGTTGTTGTTGTTGTGCTGTTTTTTGTTTGGTTGGTTGGTTTTGGGGGGGCGAGCCATATGGCAGATTGATTCGGTCGGAGGGCTTTCAACTTCCCCAGCGCGGCCGCTGAACGGTACCAAGGCTTTGATGTCTCGGCCGAGGACTTTTTGGCGTTGCGATGGGTCCGTAAATGTTTCAGCAGCGCCATTCGCTCCCCCCCCCCCACCCCCCAAAAATAAAAAGAATGAAAAAAAAAAAGGAAAAGAAGAAAAAGAGAAAGGAAAAGAGAAAAAAATGAAATAATAAAAAGGGAAAAAAAAAGAAAAGTGAAAAAAGAAAAATGGGAAAAAAGGGGGAAAAAAAGGAAAAATGGAAAAAAAAGGAAAAAGAAGGGGAAAAAGGAAAAAAAGGGGGAAAAAAGGGGGGAAAAAAGGGAAAAGCAAAGTTTCTCCTGGAAATGCATCTGGGGCAGCCCCGCACCTTGCCGGGCGGAGGGAGGGCCGTGGGAAGCGGGTCCGCGGCAGCCCCCCCCCGGCGCCCCCCTCTCCCCCCCGGCACGGGCGCGGGCGGTGCGCGGGGGCGGTCCGCGGGCGCGGGGCGCGGCGGGGGCCGGCGGGGGCCGGCGGGGGCCGGGGGCCGCCCCCGTGGAGCCGCTCGGCGGATCATGTGCAGCTCCTCGCCGCCGCCGCTCGCATGCGGCGCTCGGCTTCACCTTCAGGGCGGCGGGGGGGCTTCCCCGCGGAGGAAAGCGGCCGAGGAGGAGGTGAGGGAGGGTCCCCCGGGGGTGGGGGGCAGCGTCCCCGGGGGAAAAGTTCGCCCCCCGCCCCCCCCCCCCCCGCTTGCACGCGTGGGGTTGGGGTGTCCCCCACCCCCCCCCCATCCCCGCTTGCAGTCCCTCGGGTCCAAAATGGGAACTTTTGGGGTGTCGGGGACCGGTGTGGCCGCTGGGGGGGGCAGGGGGCTCCGGGGGGGCTTTGCACGCTCGGGAGGGGGGCGCTGAGCGCCGCGTTAGCCCGTTAAGAGACAAAGAGCAAATTGCCTTCCCTGAAAGTAAAACGCTGCGGCTAATGAAGGTGGGTGATGGGGCTCCGAGCCCGAGGAGCCGCTTAAATTATTGAGTGTTTTCTTCGCCTTTCTTACTCTTATTATTGTTATTTTCCCGGTGGTGTTGGCTCGGCGTGCGCGTAAAAACGCCTCGTATTGCGCCCTTGTTCCCGAGTTGCTCGCAGTTGCCGGCAGATAAGTGAGTGCTCCCCATTAAAGAAGTGCACAGTTTATCAAAGGAAGTTGGGGGTGGGTGGGGAGAGAAAACAATTCCTCCCGCATAGACGGCGAGAAGGGCTGGAAGGACGGTGTCCCCGGAGCGATCCTTTCCAGGAGAAGGGAGAAAACAGCCCGGGTGGGGTGGGGGGATTTGATGTGGATGGCAAGGGGAAAAAAAAAAAAGTGTGTGTGTGTGGGGGGGTGGCTGGAGAGGCAAGAAGAATAGAAATAATGCAGTTCCAGACATTTTGTGCTATAAAAGCTTTCCTCCTCCTCCTCCTCGTCCTCCCTCCCCCCGCTCCTATCTTCGGTGCTCATTAGCATCCGGCGGAGTTGCGAGCCTAATGCGAATTAAGCACCCGGGCAAGTTTAGGGAAAGTTTTCTATGGGTAAACTTTGTTCCGGGCGACCAAGGTGGGGGATTAAAGCGGGCGGGTACGTGTGCGGAGGCTTGTGGGGAATGACAGCCAGCCCTTTTTTTTTTTTTTTTTCTCTTTTTTTTTTTTTTTTTTTTGCTCGGAAAAGCAGCTAACCCCCGCAATTAACTGCCGTAGCCGAACCGTGTATTCGAAGCTGGAAAGCGTCGGGTCGGAGCCGGCGCCGTTTATTTGTCAGGAACCTTTACTACGGCTGGCGGCAGCAGGCAGGGACCTTGGGGGCAATGCGCATTGTGCGTCCCGAGCCCGCTCCCCGCGTTGCGGCTGCGGGCGCTCGACGTGCGAACGTAAAATTTGCTCGGGCGACTTTGGAAAACATTAATTCTGCTCTTTATTTAATCCAGATGCACGGCTCCCCTCCCCGCCCCCCCCCCCCTTTTGCTGCCTTATTGTTGGTTTACGTTTTCTGAAAAGGCGACTGGTGTAACCTGTGGAATTTGAAATGCAAATAAAAGCCTGTGGGAGCTGAGGCAGAACAAATCAGCATTTATAAAGTGAAAAAGATTTAATGTCTTTGAAACCATTGCGAGATTATTTATTTTTTTACAAGAAGCGAATCGTGACGTCAGGTCGTTTGGGAAAGATTTTTTTTTATTATTATTTTTTTATTTTTTAATGTCTGAAACCCGGGTATGCGGAGCGCTTACAGGAAAAACAGATTACAAGATTAACATCTGTTAACATGATCGTTTATCTCCAGCCAAAAATAGGTCAGGCCTTTCTTAAGGAAACGCGATTGCCGGCCGCATGATTAAATAATGAAATTAGGCTGATGAGTTCATAAATTAACGCGGGTCGGCAGCATCCATAACCTGACCTGTGACAAAAACATGCAAATCGGGAGGGGGGGGGGGGGACAGGGGGAGCAGCGTAAGGTCAAAGTCCCTTTTTGGGGAGAGACTCGACTCTTTCCTCCTCCTCCTCCTCTTCCTCCCCGCCCTCCCCGGACTGCCTCCCCCCCCCGGGGAGCCCAAGTTCCCTCGGCGGGGAGGGGCGCCGGGGGTGTCACGGCCGGGGGCGGAGGCAGCCCGGAGGGGGGGGGGACAAGGAGAAGGGGGGGGGGGGGACACCGCCCGGTCCCCGCCCGCCCGCGGTCCCCACCCCGCCGGGGCGGCTCCTGAGAGCCCCGAGCCCGCCCCCGGCCCCGCCCGGCCCCGCTGGGGGGGATTTGGGGGCAGGATTTTGGGGGGGGGGGGGTGAGTCCGGGCGTGGCGAGGTGCGGCGCTGCCTTCAGCCCCCGGCGCATCCTCCGCCCGGCCTCGTTATTTGCATCCAGGCTCCCTGCAAACGGGAGGAGGAGGAGGAGAAGGGGGGGGGATTGTTGTTTTTTTATTTTATATATATATATATATAAAACATTATTTGTTTTGGGGAAGTGAATGCACAAGTACCCCTGCCGACCCCCCCCCCCGGGCCCGCAGCGAGGGTCCCCCCCGCGCGTTGGCGCTGCGCCACCGGCTGTATTTCACGCTCGCTGCGCTAAATGAGTTAGCAGCGAGAGGGTTTTTCATTAACTCGGCTTGGCAACCATCCTTTGGTTGCCCCCCTCCCCCCCCAAAAAAAGCAGAGTTTTAGGTGCAGGTGTGTGCGTCCGTGCGGGGATGTGGGTGCTGCACCGAGGCAGGTGTGTGCACACACATGCGTGTGAGGTTGGGGATCGCAGCTGTGCTCCCTCCGTACAGCCCCCCAAGCTCCTCAGGCTTGCTGCTGCTGGGGGGCAGCAGGTCGGGAATAACTGTATTGCAAGCGGTCTTGGGTGTTTTCGTGGAAAAGCAGCTTTTGGAGCAAGGTTTTCATCGAGGTGGGGAGCGTTTGGGGAGTTTTACTCATGCGATGAGGTGTGGTGGCTGGCATGGAAGAGCGGTGAGTGCTGCCGCTTTGTTTTCCACCAATGCATCCTTTGGCTCTGTCTCTACAAACCCAACGTTGGCTGTCCCCTCCCTGCACACCTGGACCTGCCAGGGATGATCACTGGGATTTTAGGGAGCTTTCTGCCCTGTGAAGCTGGCAGCCGAAGTTGTGCGGGAGCACCTGTGGCGTAAGGAGCCCTACGGCTGGGTTGTTCAAGGGGACACCTTCAGTTTCACAGGAGTAACCTCCACAGCCATCGTGAGTGAGCTCCGCGTCGCCAAGTGACTTTGTGGAGGGCTGGTTCGCTTCGTGTGACGGGCACTGTGCACGCCCTTACCAGTGCCTGGTGTGAAATACTGCTCAGATCTCGCTGATAATTCTTGTCTGGGCCTCATTGTCAAGCCTCCAGTACCTTTAAAGCCCAGTGACGTAGGAGGGGTACCTAGTTAGTATTGTGTGGCCTGCGTGAACAATAGGGCATTATTTACCACCCCCCTGAGGCCCCCAAACTGTTAGTTGAATATGTAGGGATAATACAAAAGGAGGGGGAAAAAAAAAAAAGGAAATGTTATATTAAGCAGCAGTGGGAATAACATTGTTTTAAAGCAAGGAATGATGTAACAGGTTATCCAAAACATGCTTAAAGAAGGGAGTGGTGTTTGTGAACATGGCTCCTATCTAGGCGCAGCATGAGGTCAATTGCTGGCCGCGACTAAAACAATATGCATCCAGAGCTGCATGCTGTCCCTCCGTAAATATGTGCAGCTATTTCTCTGCACATCACAGAAAAGAAAACAGTTTACATCACTAAGATGAAAGCTACCTATTGTTACTTGCCAGTGACCTCAGCAACAGTGTCGCTGGCTGGGATGGAGCGAGGAGGTGACATTTAACTTTCGGAGATTAAAGTTTTCCTGTGACAGTGACTAATGTCTTTACTTTAAAAATCAGGCTCATCATATGTTTTTATAGTTGGTCATAGTATCGTGCTGTCACCGAGATTTAATAATGCCAATTATCAGCACAAAAGTACCCATCGGAAAGGTGAAAAGGGTTGTGCCATCCTCTGAACCTCTGCCTGTCCAACTGCCCATAAGTGCAGTCGCCCTTCATTTTAGCACACAAAGATGTTTAAGACTTGATATTTTACACGTCTGCTTAGGAAGCAGGGACGTTTTCTTCAACTGACTGAAAATATAAATACGCTTTAAAACGCGCCTTGATGTGGGTGCTTGTGTAGCTGATGCCATAGGGGACAGCCCGGAACAGCGTAGCTGGATGAATGATGTAGTCACGAACTGCTGCAAACTTTGGGTGGTCTACTTATTTGGGTTTGTTTTTAAGGGCTTTACGTGCAGGTGACTTCAACAGCTACCTGTTGTTACCTGTGATACTGCCTGGTGGGCTTTACCTTGAGATCCTATCTAGCGAGGGGTGGATTCTATATTTAGCGCGGTCCAAATCCAGTCAAATCAGTAACAACTTTGAAAGACCTCGCTTCTGAAAATGCCTAAATTCATGCTTAGCCAAGTACTTCTGTGACTTCTTTGGGAGTGCACACTGTCTGCAGAAAGAGCAAACGCGTAAGCCTTTGTGAGACCGGTGACAAAGTCTGCGTATGAATACTCAAACTGGAAAGCTGGGTTTGACTGTCTTGTTTCTTAAAGTCATCAAAATAGAAAGCTGAAATACAAAGTGATTGCATTTTACAGGAAGTAACTTGTCTGAGCTCGCTGAATTTACAAGTAAAATGTGCTGGTTTAAATTTTTGAGACACAAGTATGACTTTGTAGATACACACCTTTTAAGCCTGAATGGGCACTAGATTTTTGCACAGAAAGAGAAGTTGAGGAAATGGACTGCTGTTTTTCCTGATTATGTGGTGTTCCTCTGTTGGGTAAGAGCGTGTACAACCTTCCCATAAATTGACTTGCTGCTTGTGGGCGCAGTGCTGTCCCCTAATGAGCATGCTTGCCACTCCCTTTGACTACTGGGAGTTGCATGAGGGTTTCTCAGGGTGGAATTACAGTTTCTGTATTTCAATAGCAGAGCCTGAAATCCTTAAGAATATTGATGCTTAATCAGCTAAAGCTTACTTTGGTGTTCTTTTTTTCTTATTATTCTTTTTCTCTGTAGCCATAAACTTCATCTGGATAATTAATCACAGCATTGCAAGAAAGCAGCCAAAAAAAAAAAGTCACATTTATTTGATTAGATATCTGCAACATAAATATTTGAACCTTGGAGCAACATTGCTTTTTTGAAAGCAGACATCTTACATGCTGCGAATGTTTATACGTTTCAGTGCTAGGATAAAGCTGTTATGACTCAGTCACTTAAGGCAAAATTCTGATTTTCGGTTACCCACTGTAACTGCACAGTGACTCTGGGGGGGCATTACCCGCACAGTGCTTTGGAGTTAGTACATAACGAATGGCAGCTTTCTTGTTTGTAACTTGTACATGAGAAGTAAGTGAGACTTCCTTTCCTTTCCCAGCAGAAACGATTCTAGTAAATGTTATGGTAGGGAGCCTGCGTTAAAACATGCTAGTGGGTTATGGTCCAGGTAGTTACCATTGCCATAGCTTTCATTAGGATGATGACTTCATTGCAAATGTTTACTTTCATTACCCAACTGTTAGTCAGCAAAAGTTCTGTCTCTTGATCTGCTGAACCTGCTTTGCTATTTGAAGCTGTTGAGCTTTATGTTGTGTGGTGTTTTTTTTTTTGATGCAATGATTGCTCAACGTTGATTATTCATTTTTTGATGTTGTTTACATCTTGGTTATCTGTAGAGCCGCATCAACGCTGTTACACGTTTCATGTTAGCAGTTTCTCTTTGCATTCCAGAAACTGTATTACGGCAACACTTCTTATGCAAACAGACTCAGGGAATTAAGCATATGTTCGGAGATTAAATTAGTGCACGGATGGACAGTGCTTGTATCTCTTAAGTTGCAGCCAAACTATTTATTGCCTAATAAGTTCTAGCAGGTATTTTATAGCAGTCGCACTTGGCTGCTGTGAGATAATACGTTTGTTTACTGCTCCTGAGTCGTGTGCTAACGTTGTGAATCCATGTGGTGCAGGGGCACTGGGAAGGCAGCTATTTTTGCGGTGATGAAGTCACACGTTCAGGTTTGTTAATGAAGACGGTGCGCTGAGCTGCTGTAAACCTTACAGTATGGAAGCACAGAGGCTTTTACTGGGGATTCACAGTTGCTTACATTTGGATGACTATTAAAATTCCCTTTTGCTCATCGTTCATTGAAAAGATTGCTTTTGGAAAGGAGTTCAATTCGTATCAGCAGGTCATTGTGTAGCTTAACTCTTGTTCCACAAAATCCACGTTTCATTATAGGCAGTGGCGGAAGCCATAGGCCAGGCATTGCTGTTGCACAACCGTCGTAAAGCCAAGGTAACTTTAGTAGAGTTGGGCTGAATATACAGGGCTGTGTGTGGGGATGAATTTAGCACACAGCACTTAGCTCCTAATTAAAGCTTATAGCATTACATCAGTAATCAGGGCACTCTTAGAATCTCTAAGAAATTACTTTTTTCTTTGTTTGCTCCTCTCCATTTTCTTGCTTACTGTCTCGCCATCCGGCGTTGGGAGCTTGCCTTCCCATGCTATGGCTGTCATATTTACGTCTTGGAGAAAATGTGTTCCAGCAGTCTACTCCAAATTGCAAAGCAGGATAATTTTGTGGCTCCCCAAATCTTTAAGGACAGTTTCTAAAATGATCTAGCTTTTAATCTTCTTTTCAAAGTAAAATAGAAACTACAAAGCACATGTAATTACAATTTGTGGCTATTTTTAGCATCCTGACATGTTTAGTTTATACTGAAATGATAAAAACAAATACTCAGCACCCGGGGTAGGCAGACAGTTTTCAAACCCAACAGCATCCGCTCCATCTACACTGCGTGTTATTTCATACATGTTTGCTTTGGTGTTTTTTTTTTTTTTGGTTGGGAGTCTAACAAAACTGTATGTTTCAGTACATTACAGAGGGGTGCAGAGAAAATGAGAGCTCTGTGCATCGGGTAGTTCCGGTTTGGAGTGTTTTGCTGAAAATCAGATCAAATGTCAGTGAGTTTTAATGTATTCCAAACACACACATGCTTTTCTTTTCAATCAGGTAGAATAAAGGAAGAACAGTGAGTTGGCTTGCTGCTATTTTCACGCTGTGCGGAAACGCTCGTGTTGGTTTGTTGCAGTGATAAAGCTGCCTCAGTCGTATTTTTTTTTAATTTTTTATTGTTTTTTAACAAGATGGTGATCAGTGAAGTGGCATTCATTTTCAGGAAATAGACTGGTAGAAACAGAGGTGCTCACAAGTGCTTTAGTCATAACTGTAGTCTAGTTTTAAAATAATGTTTATTCATTAACAATAGGTTGGGGAAAGAAATTATCCTTTTTTTTTTTTTAAAGGGCAGTGTGTGTTCAGTCACCATGTGGTAGTATTTAACCCATATTGTGTGAACTGGCAACGAGTTGCATTTATGCTCTGACTTGTTTTAGCGTTTAGACTGTTCTTTTTCTCATATCTAGTACAATAAATGATGCATTTAAAGTTGTGCAATGTAACTATGTCTTTTGCTATTTTGCTACATTGTTACAATGATACCAGGTTCATGAGTAAGCGATTTTTTTTTCCTCCTGAAATAACTTCTTAAGAAATAGTTGAGCTCTGAATGTTGAAATGATTTGCGAGAAGAGTTACGAACAATAGCCTGTGGCACGACATGCTGTAAAGAATTGCGGGGCAAAGTGTTACTCTGCTGGCTGAAACTAGAGCTGCTCCTTTGATAGCTGAGGATGTGCTTGGAAAGACTTTTTTTTTTTTTCCTTCCCCCCCCCCCCCCCCCCCCCCCCCCCGTACAGTCTCACAGAAGTTGCTTATTTGCCAATTTTAGTAGATGCGCTCTGTCTTCCCTTGCAGTAGACTGTGTGGCATCCACATTGGTGTGCTGGTACCAGTATCGGCAGCCATAAGTATGATAAAACCATGAATCAGGCAGCTTACTTAAACCGTGCAATTAGGGAAATGAGGTCATTTATTTTCCCTTTGGATTTCAAGCCCCTAGTGGTTGTCTTTTCAAACTTTCTTTCTCTGTGCAGTCATAGGTATGGACATCTCTGGGGCTTCAGGAGTTCAGGCTCTACTGGGGAGCACCGAGATATGCAGTTAGCTGCACTCGGTGTGTTGTGTGAGAACTTTCAAAACTCATTGGTGCTCCTTGGTGAGATACCAGTTGCCCACCATCTGTCTCCTAAAGCCGTTTCTTTTAACCTTGGAATACAAAAATATTTCAACAGGGTTATTCACTTGTTTGTGCAAAGTGTTTATAATAGTACCAAAAAACTGCAAAGCTTCTTCCAGTTTCAACGTGGTGTTTGAATACTAATTTATAACAATTAGAAATGTCTAACATTGTAATTTACAGAAGTTGAAAGGAGCATTAAACACTACCCTTCCAACATTAAATGTAGCTTTTCTTCCAGTATGTAGCTGCTTGCATGAAACCAAGGGT
The DNA here is from genome assembly GCF_964034855.1 of Anser brachyrhynchus. Lineage (NCBI taxonomy): Eukaryota > Metazoa > Chordata > Aves > Anseriformes > Anatidae > Anser > Anser brachyrhynchus. The sequence continues at coordinate 99,030,741 of NC_137695.1, forward strand.
CTGTCTTCCAGATTGTTGTGCTATCACGTTGACGTATCCTTGAATAAACTACCAGTCTTGTAAATTATCACGTCAGCTCCTTTGCAACATCCTGTGTATAACTGTACCTTTAGCTGATTAACACAATACTTTCTTGATACTGTTTTTAACAACTCTGTGAAAGCTTATTTTAAGAGCATTTTAGAGAAGTGTTTTCATCAATGCTGAGAAATGCTGCAAGAAATCTATAAATACATACTTCAATTAGGCTTGCTCTGTTTGTCTTTTTCTTACTTTTCCCCCAGCTGAATTTTACCTCTGTAATGAATGCTGTGATCTTCAATGCATAATTTATATTGACATTAATAATGATACTTGGAGAATCTTCTAATGCCAGTTTGAGAAAACATTACAGTTTATGTTGTTAACCCTCATCCCATTAAATCTGAACTGATTTTAGTAGAAAGAGCAATGGCTATTGATGATAGGAGGAAATAATTCTCTTCTTCTCCTTGTAGCAAGCATATTAGAGAGCTCGTGTTATCGTGAGTGGTACATACCAGGTGTCAAGTGACATGCCAGGCACACAGCTTTGCTTCTGAATGACTCCTTCAAATTAGAAAGTAATGGCTTTAAAGGGATAAAGCTGGTAATCGGAGTCTCTCAGTGCTCCAATGCTGGTACGTGTGCATTTGCAAATGTTATTTGTTTATGTACTTTTCTGATGAATTGCAAAAGTTTTGGTAACCTTGGGTGAATTTAGAGGGGAAAATACTATGTGGAAATTGTGGGATTAATGGTTTAGCAGTTGGGATTAAAAATAGTCTTAGCAAATTACCCTGTTGATACTGAAGCCAGAATCTGTTAATGGGGTTACAAGCAGATTGGTTTATCAGTCGGTTATTTTCTAGGTTGATTAGGGATTATAGGTCGCCATGTATTTCTATCACAAAAGTAAGCAGTGCAAAAGGCTAGGATTGCTAATGTTTCATTTCAGTTTCACATGCTTAAAAGTTCAGCGTCTGGAGCTTGAAAGTGTCTTCTGGAGTGTGTTGCCCAGATTTTGGTGTTCTGAAGTGGGTTTCCAAGGCGCCTCGGTGTTGTAAAGTGGTGGCTTGGCTTGTTTAGGGTCTGAAAAACAAAGCTAAGACGCTAAGGCAGTCGGTGAACCTTGCAGGCTACTAAGAGCTAGACTTGAAAAACCAGTACATTTAATAAATGAATTGTTTGTTGTTATGTTTCTTGCTGCTTCAATGAAGAACCTAGGGCACTTTGTAAGTCATGATAATATATGTGATGTAGGAGGATGAGGCGTGATTGTGGGATAGTTAAGTTGTGGACACCCTGTAGTGATCACTAGCCTTCCCCCTTTTTGAACAGCGGTAAAGATAAGATTAGTCCCTCCTTGGAGTTACTCAAAAGCTGCCTGGACATGGTCCTGGGTGACCTGCTCTGGTCTTGCTTGAGCAGGGAGCTGGACCAGATGGCATCCAGAGGTCCCTGCCAGCCTCAGCCATTCTGAGATGGCACGGAGGCCACTCATGGCACAGGAGCTGCAGTGTGCAATAGATTGATGACTTTTTTTCTGTCCTATTCTAACTTGCAAACAAACTGCTTTCCTGTGTAACAAAACGTTCTAGCTGCCACCTGTATGTTGCAGGCCACATGTTCGCCTCTGAGCTAAGCAGAGAATTGCAAACCAGAGCATTCCCTCAGAGACTTCCTAAAAAATGAGAGCTGTGATGGAGTCCTATAGATATTAATCTTATCAATGCTATCTAGCTTGGGAGGTTCCGTGGCCTCCACACCCTTTGCTACAGTGTCCTGGTGTTAAGCTTGAGATAACCTAGTGAAATTTATTGGCTTTTCAATACTTGCTGAGTGAAATGCAGCCAGATGACAGATGAAGACTTCCATAACTTTATAGCTAGGTCTCGGGCATTGGAGAAGATTGGTGGTGTGACTCGCCAAGGCTTGCATTTCTGGCCTGGAGAGAAAGGCAGATGGTTATTCTCTTAATATGGCTCTTCTGGGTCTGTGTGAGTATTGTGCTCAGAGAGGATGGGAGATTGGAGAGAAAGCATGGTGAACATGGTCAAGGATGAGGGGTCCAGGGCAATGGCAGGGTCAAGAAGTTTGTCTGAAGTTTGCTTCAAGGCCTCTGTCTTCCAGGTCCTTGTGCAGACTAGCATAGGTTACTCTGCAGCATGTAGGGACCTTCCAGCATTCCTGCTGGTAGGGTTGGGAACATGGCCATCCGGGCTGGTATTTCCCCTACACAAGGAAGAAAACATGACTCAGGAGAGTCTCTGCCCTTTGTCCTACCCATGGAGGACACACTCTGTCTTAAACGCTTTTCAATATTTAAGAAAAAAGGACATGGTGATCAGAAGTGCAAGTCTGACAGCAAAGAAGATGCTAGACGTGAAACAGATTGATGTTCTTACAAAACCATTTCAGTCTGCTTTGTTGAGTATACTTTACGTTTTGGAGAAGAGAACAGTAGGGCTGAGATCCCACTTTGTCATTCTAATATCCAAACTGAAGTTTTCAGTTTTAATTTTCTCAGTAATCTGTTTAAAAAAATAAGTTATCTATGTAGGCATAGGGGTACGTGAATGTGGAAAAAAAATACGAGAAGTGATTTTGAAGAGTAATAAAAATGCTCTTTATACAGTCACCCCTGCTTTATGTGCATGACATGGGAGTCTGACGGATTTTAACTGGTGTGACTTAGTTTTCTCATGGAGTCTTACAGCCACTCAGAGAACTTTGCTGAGGAATAGATGCACAAAGTTACTTCTTGTGGGATTCTACCCACAAGGTTATACCTTGTGTTTGGGATAGCAGAGCTGTGCAAGGATTAGCTGGTTGACTTGTGAAGATCTCTCAGCCATTTCACAACTGGCATCAGTGTTGGTCTCTGTAGAGAAACTGGAGGTGGTACGGGCAGCATCTGCTCTAAGAGCCTAAGGAAAACAGAAAACCAGCTGTGAGGAGCTGAACACAACCTTGAAGGAAAAGGGGTATACAACAGGACTGCACAGAAATAAGGGGGGAGCGGGGGGTGGAGAAGAGGCAGAGGGAAGGGTGTTTCAGGAGGATCCATGGATGTACAGGAAGACTGGAATGGTGGAGAACCACTTTCTCCCATGCCTAGGGACACTTGGTTTCTGTAGATGAGTTTCGGTATTATTTGTTTCCTCGGAAATCTTCATAGCAGGAATCTGGGTTTATTTGTGTTACGGTAGTAGAAGTATCACTGCCCCTTGGTGATGTTTTTTCTTCGTAAGCAGAGAGGATAAGGTGACGACTGGAGCCCCTCCAGTCCAGACTCACTGGATGTCACTGCCTGGGATGACTTAAAATGGTCTGACTGAAATCTTCTTTATTTCCCTTGGCGCTGGCCTGCCTGGTTGCCTCCACCATCCCGCAGCCGCATGGGAAGGAGGCAGGGCATGTGAAGAGCCGTGTAGGAGATGTCTGGTGTTTGTGCAGTGCCTAGCACTGGGTGGTCCTGCTCTGTCACCAGGGGTCCTGGGAAGAATTACAGTGCAAATAATTGTAGGGGGGTGAGGAGAGGAGTTCTTAAGCAGAAGAGGAGGTGGCTGGCCAAGCATGTGTGCCTGCCTGTGCGAGAAGTAGCTGGAGTTTTCTTCAGCTACTTTAAGGGACTTGGGACTTGGTTCCCATTACGCTGCTCGTCGTCTATCCTTCTTCTACCTCTGTGTCCCCCAGATCTGCTTTGCTCTGTGATCCCTGTCTCCTGGCTGCTGCGCGCTTCTGAACTTGATCTGGTGCCGACGTTTAGAACCCAAACATGGCGGGGACTTGGGATGAGTGGGTGGACGTGGCATGCTGAGCATGTGAGGTTTTTGGGGGAGGAATATGAAGCGGAGCAGGTTTGTGCTCAGGATGAGGACAGGAGCGATCCGAGTGTTGCAAGGGGACCACGAGAAGAATGGGGCTATGCTGGGAACGTGGGGTGTTGGCTGGGAGGGCGGCGGGCGGGCTGCTGACAGGCACCCAAGCCTAATCGATATTTAGCACTGGCAGCAAACTTAAAGAAAAGAAACCAAGAAATTCCTGAGAACGAAGAGAATTTGTTGGAACTAGCTAGGTTTGTGAAAGATGCGTGCCAGCAAAATCAGCCATTAAAAAGATATATATGTATTGAAGTCTGTTGTTCATACCTCGTCTTTTTTGTGAATACTCATGAATCTGATGAAAGTGCACATTTTCTAGACGTGGCCTTTACTGCTATGACTTCAACTCTGATTACTTTTACAAAGAATGTGCTGGGTATAATGTTTCCGATCTGTTAGAAAGGAGTAATAACCTAATGTTTTGAGCATTTTAAAGGGGTTAAAATGAAGACACACAGCAGTTTCTTCTTCCAAGCTTCTCTAGTTTTGATAGTTCTTCTTGCTAACAGTCATCCTATAAATCAAACCGCAGCATGATGATCAGGTAAAGGTGTGTGGAAACATGCCAGGCATTTGTTTTTATCTGACACAAACTCGGTGGTTTAGGCTTACAAAAGATGATGATTTATCAGGGCATTATAATTATAACTATTGTCATATGGTGGCACCCAGTAGCAGTGATTATCTGTTTCTGTTGTTCCTGGGATGTGTACAAACACACAGTCAGAATCAGTCCCTGGGCTTGATTGTATCTTATTTGTGTACATGTGGTTGTATGGATCCATTAATGGGTCATTAAAATTCTTCAAAGCATATCTGCTGTCAAGTTAAATGCTAATAAATGTCAGTTAATTATCATAGCCCTCTTCACAATAATAAGTTATTAGAATTAAATTTACTGTGCGTTTTACTAGAGAAAGGGGAAGCCAACTTCAGCATTTGATCCCCAGCTGGCATTTGAATGCGTATCCACAATATGTGGCAATAATTTGCCAACAGTCTTTCTGGTAGCGAACGCTGCTGCCTGTGTGTTCATGCTCTGGAAACACTGCGTTTTTCCTCTCCTCCAAAAACCCGGCTGGTGTCTGTGCAGGGACCATGGGCCGCATCCAGTCCTTCCCAAAGCTTCCAGGAAAACTCTGCGGGTGCCCAGAAATGGGAGTAATGCCAGCACGCCTGGGTTGTCCCAGGGGTTAGGGACCAGGAAAAACAAAGGTGGTTCATCTGTAGCTTGCCCACTTTGTATCAGTGGGGTAATAGTAACAAAATGACAGAAAAGTCAGGTAAGATGAGAGCAACCACCAAGGAGAAAGTTTGGCATGACACGTAGCATATGGATATCTTTATATGGGTGCAGTGCTTGCCCATGGGGTAAGGTATTGTTTATGCAACTTTCTCCTCGTGCAAAGATGCTCTGCTTTTTCAAACAGCAGTGTCAATGCTTTGGTTTTGGTCATGCAGCTTATTAGTAAGAGCTGTATGGCATAGTGAATATGCACAGGTACAAAGCTCACATTTATGTGTTTTCTGAGCAGCGCAGTGCAGCTGGGAGTAAAGTGGTGCCATATCCCGTGGACATGTAAATGGCTTTGTAGTTTCTTGGGTATGCTGGTTAGAAAATGATACAAATTCCTTCGCTTTAGGAACTTGTATCATTTTGGCCCCTGGAGACTAACACTGTGAATTTCACTGGGGTTTCTCCCCTGGCTTCAGTCACATTAATTTAAACTTACGTCAGTGTACGTGAGACCAGAGGTTGGTATTCAGCGTGCTAAATATGCGCTGTGGCATAGAAAGTGTAGCAGGATGGAAGGAAAATCAGCTAACAGAGGGAGGGGACGGTAATGGAGTATCTCCTGTGCCTCTGTGCTTTACTTCAACCCCTGTTGTCCCTGAGTCATGTTTAGTCCTAGCACAGGTAGGTACGGCCTACACCAACTCCCTCTGGGTCACAGAACAGGGTCGTTTGTCTCATTTTCTGACTGCTTTTCTCTGTAACCCAACCTGCCGTGTAGGCTGGTGATGAATTCATTGCTTTTGTGTAGTCTCATACGCTCCTGTGTGTGCACACAGACACACACATGCACTGATACAAAATAAAATCTTCAAAGCCCTCACTGAATAATCTTTCCTGACATCGGTGAGCGCTTATTACTCATCTGAGGAGTCTCGCTGACCTCAGAGACACTTTCTCATGAATAAGAGTTTACCAGTGTTAGCAATGGTTTCCCAGTCTGGCCCCACTGACTGGTATTATTACTCATTCTAAGCGTGGCATTTCTTTTGGAGACAAAACCAAGTGCTGGTGGTACCAGGTAATGATTTGAAAAATGTGAAATTGTTGTTTTCACTTCTGTTATTGATGCTGGCAACCTATTTTAAACCAGGCAAACATAGTACCTATAGCCCCGTAGGTAAAAATGCCTCCTTGGTAGCGCAGCATCATGTAGAACACTTCATCTTTGTGACAGCACATTGTGATGCGTTTTTGTCCCCCTGCCTCCTGTTCATCCTGGTGGACTCAATTCTCTGTGATGAATTGCCATCACTACCCACTGAAGTGGAGGTTTCGGGGGTGCAAGTCTGGCTAAGGTGGTGCTCTGCATGTACGGGACATGCACATGTGAGTCCTGTGAATGTCTTTGTTTAAACTACAGGTCCATTGTTAAGGGAAAAGTGGCACATGGCTTGGTAAGTAGGGGGAAAATGAAGGCAATGTTATTGTTGTTATGACATCTTTAGGCTGATACAGAGGCTCTGTTTTTTTTACTTCCTCAAATATGCCAAAAGATGCCTGGCTAAGTGTTGTTTAAGAAAATACACTTTCTTGACAGAATAGCAGTGTGTGATACATTTAATGGCAAAGGCAAGAATGCAACTTAATTAATAGTCACTGAAGAATACAGCAGTTTTTCAGTATTTCTGCTCTTCTTATCTTGGTAAAGAGCAAAAGATCCCCCCTCCCTCCCCTCCCTTCTGGTTTTGCGGAAGTAGGTTGTTGCTAATCCTCTATACTTCTGAGGTTATACATTAGCAAGGACCGTATTATTAACCCTTGCACGTTCATTGTTTGGAATATAGGCATATACTATGCTTACACACATGGGGAAAAAAAAGGTCACAAGATTTATTCTAAAGCTATAAAGGTGGATATGTGGTGCTGGCAATAACCAGAGTGTACCCTAAGGCATCCTTACATTGCCAGTTGGGATTTGAGCTTTTATACAAGTAAATTTTATTGTCTAGGTTAAAAGCCAAATTCATTGAACCAAATTAATCTCTGGTTCATTTCCAGTGTTGGCAGAGTTTAACCAGGGACAAATGTAGCCATTTGGTTAAACATTAAAGGATGTTATTGATTTGATATTTTAAACTAATATTAGAGTAAGCTCAAAATTTAAATATGTTTTGGAGTTTTTCTGTGGGGTTGCTGTGCTGCCAATATTAAAATGGATCTACTTTTTTTTTTTTTTTTTTTAATCAACATACTTGCCATGAGTACAAAGCTTGTAATTTAACACCCGTCCTTGATCTGGCAAGCTGATCCATCTAGGCAGATGCTAGTGGCCACTTGGAAACCTATTGAACTGATGGCAAAGAGTTGCTCCTGTGGGTCAGTCTGTACAATTGGGGGGTTAGTTTCAGAGGCAATTAACAATTCACTGTTGCCTAAATTTAGAGCTCAAATAATTGCTCCGTTTTTATAAGAGGAGAAACACTGCCTTTATTTGAAATGCTCATAACAAGGATAAAAACACAGGTAATGTACCTTACATTTCAGGGAAAACAGTTTGGCTGTTTACTGCATGGAGATGCTATGTTTGCGTATCAACATAACCCAGCCGTTGGTTTACGGATTGAGAATCCTCCTGGAAATGCCACAAGTCCATAGTGCCCCGAGTGCTGCGCTTAGCAGTTGAAGCTCAGATGTAGTTTTCAGATCTATGAAGTGTCTGAACTTTTGCAGCTCCCCGCTGGCTGTGTTTTTCCAGGGCGCTCAGGCGCTTGGTGCTCTTCCCCAAGTCAGCTGTAATTTATGCTCGGTCAGAAGAGTCTCAGGCAGCCCAAATGATAGCATTGCAATTATCCTCAGAGACACTGTCAGCTTCAAGACAGCAGCTGCCGGAGCGGTTTATGCCTGTCCAAGTTAAAGGCATGGTTATGTACATGATGCTGGTCGGGGCTCAGGTCTGGGCTGGGGACCTGTGGGCTGGCAATGTGCTCCTGCAACAGGTGTGGAGTTGGGAAACCAAGTCACAGGCAGGAGTGGGTTTTGTCGTCTGTTTTTCTAAAAGCAATGAGGAGAAAGCGGGGAAAAAAAAGATTCAGGAAAGCTAAAATGTTGACATGAGTAAATGAGACAGGCAACGATTTAAATGATCTCCCTGCTAACCACCTGGGTAAGATTTTCCCCCTTGCTCCTCGTGTCCCATTGTGGCAGCACGAGGGGTTGAGCAGGGAAGCACACCGCTGTCAAGCCACCCCATTCCACACCCTGAGCTCTTGTGCTGCAACCCCTGTACGGATGTCTTTTGGCCAAAAAATTTCCCTCCGGTGTCATTTTAAGAAGCATGTTTTGACAGTGCTGGCTTGCATATGCTCTTAGAGGGAGTCACTGCAGGTGTCACTGCAGATAAGACTCTTCTCTGGTGTGCAGTTAGTTGGAAGACTCCAAGACAAAGAAATCAGGGAGAATTACTTTTTTAATAAGAGCAACTACCCTTCTCCCTGAAAACAGCATAAATATTAGGAAATGATGTATCAGTGTTGGCTCTACCTCTGGGGAGTCTATTTGTTTTAATGACATGTTTGTTTTAGACGGTTCCAGGTGAAGGAAAACGTATTTGCTAATATAGAAGGTTTTGGTTAATCCAAAATGGTGGTTTAATGTTTGCAAAGTAGTACTCACTACAGTGTCAAGTACATTTGTTATACCCAAGCCTTGCTACTTTTTCATTGATGAGGGGGTTTACTTAGCTCTGTGGTCTGAGTAGGAATGTGCAAATGCTAAGCTCATAAGCAAGGCTGATACACTCGCTAGATCACTTTAGAGACACATGAACAGGAAATATTCCTCATTATGTAAAAGGAGAAAATGTTCTGGGATTGAAAGTAAAGTTCAAACACCAAGGTCATCTTCAGAGAATAAAAAAAAACACCCTCTTGCCCAGTCAAAAGTAGAAGTGTGTGGTTTTTATTTGTCTGTTCGTGTTTTTTCTAACTGCTGTGGTGTACGCGCTTGGGCACAGAAATGATGCCTTACCATGGCTGTTGGCGGACAGATGACCTTCCCAGAGGTCCTGGGCTGGGTTGGTTCTTCAGCCTGTTCTAGTCGTCCTTTCAGGAAAGAGATTGTATGAAATAGCTGAATCAATATTAAGAGGTTTTTGTTTGTTTGTTTTTCCTAATCTATCCACATTGTTTCTTTTGTGGTTTTGACATCCGTGCCTGTGAAGACCGTATCTGCTGAGAGATTTCGTTAACACACAAGGTGTTCTATGTAACTTTGCAAGGGGGAGGAGGAGAGGATTTGGCTGGGATGTAGCAATTAGCAAGTATGCTCAAGTGCGGGAAGGCCAAGTTGATACAATTACCAGAGTACAGTCAGACTGGGTTGTCCCGGGCTTGTTACTCTTCCTCTGGTTACTGACGCCGGGACTCCGGTGGCACTGGCCGGTGAGGCATCCTGTAGTGTAGCAGGGCATCTGTGTGTATGAGCCAGTTCATACAGTTCATTATCTTACCGATTCAATAATTTGGAGCCGTATTACAGCATAACAAAAGGAGTTTGCCTGCTTCTTCAGATTAGCAAGATCTGTCTTTTAAGACAGGATTAAAATGTAATCATTCTGTATTTATATAACAATCACTTGGATTGGTGTATGCTAGGTAGTTTATATAAACTTTTCTTTAGGATAGTTATTTTATTTCTAAAAGCTATTAGGTGGCTGAGAAATTGGTGTTTTTTTTTTAATATAAATTGAATATGAGTGTGGCTTTTTTTTTATTTTTATTATTTTTATACTCTGTGTATAGGATTTTCTTACTCTGTGCAGTGGTGCAACCTAGAAGGCATTTGAAGTGACTCAAAATTAGTAGATTTTGGTGCAGGCTGTCCTTGAATTGTGTCTAGAGATTGTGTGCCTCATACTATAAGGATTTCTTATCCATCCTTGTAAGTCCAGCGGGTCAGGCTCCTTGGGCAACCAAATCCCATGTAAGAGAGCCACTGTCCCTCACTGTGTTGTGTCTTAGTTTGTCACAGCAGATCACAATGTGGGGCAGAGGAGGAAGTAGTGATATGGGGACCTTCATGCCGTAGCTCCTGGGAAGGAGAAGAAGGCAGGGGTATGGTGTGGAAGTGGTGGCTCACCTCTGCTGGATATGTTCAGACGGTTTTGTTCGAGTTGAGGAGAGCTTTGAAGTCTTCTGATGGAAACACTTCCTCCTCGCCCCCTGTCTTCGCTGTCAGGTGGCTGGGTTTTTCTACCTACACTTTACCAGAAGTGTAGGTTTAGCTGCCATGCTTTACAAGAAGACAATGTTTCCTGTTGAGAACAGAAATTACGTACAGAAACGTGTTTGATTTCTCAATTCTGAGTGTCTGTTCTCTATCAGAAAAAAAGTTGGGGTTTTTGGTTGTTTTTTTTTTCTTGTTCCACTCATTCAGTTTTAAAGAAAAAGATTCAAATTACATTATTCAAGACCATGTAAAACATTTTAAATAATTTTCTTGGCAAGCATAGACAATCTTAGAGAGTTGGGAGGTGGCAAAGGAAGAGGAGCTAAAAAGTAATGGTGCAGTGAAACCAGACCTCTTAACATTTTTCTGCCAAAACTCAGACAGCAATTTCATTTCAACTGTAGAATGACATGATAGTTGCCCCTGTTGCAACATCTGAATAACTGTGAGGAAACACCTGAGTATCTCTTGTTTGCTGACTGTGTCTTGTTGACTTCATGGAGTGACACACACTTGTTCTTCAGTTCAGGCCTAGATGCCCACAGCTGTCCTTGCTTTCCTCCATCGGCAGGTGGTTATTTGTACAGATTACAAGGGAAGTGGTAACAGCTTTGTGTTTCTTGGTGTTCTCATTATGCCTGCTAGGAAGCTTCAAGGAAATACGTAGAGCTGTCAGGAATGTAAAAGACGCAGAGTCCTCTTCTTGAAGAGGAGAGACTTGGATAGCTGATGAAATCGCAGCCTTTGGGTGCTGTGGAGAAACGAACTGAAGTCATTATGACATTATGGCAGAGAGCGCCTGATCTGCCAAACTGTCAGCTTTTGATGGACACGGTATCTAGTGACATGATGTTGCACGAACGCCAGCCGGTTTCTCGTTCTGTCAGCGTGGTGGTTGCGCTGCCAAGGGATTGTTACTCACTCAAACTATTGCAAATGCAAAACGCTGCCGATCAATACTATAGATGGACAATTTGCGTTTGCTGATTATCAGTCCTCTATTGGTCTTTCAGTCATGGGTGTGTTACATGGGTAAACAAGTGGTTGAAAGGACTGAAGTAGTGGTGGCAGGTAATATTTGTAAATTAAACCATAAGCATTCTCAGCACTTTGTAAATTATAAATAGTTTCCTGACAGCTTTCCAGCATCAGTTTTATTTGGGAGCCAACTCACTGATACCCTAAAATTGAGGGGAAGAAAAATCAATAGAAGTATTGGAAAGTGTTGATTTTTTTATATATTTGGTGTGTTGTGTGTTTGTTTAACACAGCACTGAGTGAGCATCCCAAAGAAATGATTTTACAACACTGCTGTGACTAAATGCCTCCCAAATGAGTCTGGAAGCAGGTTCTAAAAGTGGAGATGCAGCAAAAATAAAGGAAAAACATGAAAGAGCGAACACTGACATTATGCAAGATAGCAGAAGAGAAATGTTTCAATAATGTTTACAAGCATTCATACAAAGGGAAAAAATAACACAAAACATTCCCACTTAATAGTATTGATTTTACATTTAAAAAATGAACTGCAGCTTATTGCTTCCAAGTCGTAGAGAATGCCATCCACAGATACAGGGAGAAGTATGATGGAGAGGTTTTTGCTATGTGCTTAGACAAAGTAATGCTGGAAGGATTAAAGGACTTCTCAGGTGAGGTCATCCTCTACTTAATGCTCGTTGGGAAAGCACAGGCATCTTGTCATGTTGGTTGAATATATTTTGAGCGTTAAGATTATTTTTGCCACTGTATCCGCTGTGTTAGTGATTGTTTAAAAAGAAGATCAAAGCTCTGGTCTTCTGTTGGCAGCCTTTCATACAATTCTTTGAAGGGGAGCGTGCTTTTTATTTCACTGTGACAATTCCTCATTTTTCATGTGTGTTGGTTTACCATCTCTAGAACAATGCTCAAATTACTTATTTAGACAAAAACTGTAAAATCTGGATGACCTAATTAAAGATGTCTAAATTGGCAGTCCTGTGTCCTGGTATTAAGTATTCCCTTACTCAGAAGAGCTGAGTACTTAGAAATCCCATTGCAGTCAACGGGAATTGCAGTAATAAGCACTTGGAAAAGCAGGCTCTCCTTGTTAAGCACTTAAACATGACGGTTTATAGAGATACCTGAGACTTGAAAAGTGTTTGCCTAAATTAGTAACCTAGTTAATATCTCCAGAGCCAATTAACTGTTCAGAAAATATTTGCACATCATTTTGAAAACTTCAGCTTTAATGTTAAATAACTTTAAATATTGTGTTTTTTACTTAGAGTAGATGAATAGAATTTGATAAAGTGTTTTAGTACTACCTTCTGGAAGAAATCTTGAAATATCACACTGAAATCTCTTATTTTAGTTTTTGTTAAATTTACTATGACATGATTCTACTAACACTTAATATGTATGAGTAGCTTTGAAAATACGAGCAGCCCCACTGGACTTAATCAGATTATTTATGTGTGTGGAGCTACTCAGTTGCGTAAGTGTTTGCAGAATTGGGGCTTGTGTAAAGTTTCAGTTAATGACTTAAGTTTCTTTTTTGTTCAGTTCTCTAATAGCTTTTTAAAAATGTCTGAAAAGCCTGCATTTACAGCACAGCCCACTCTCTGCATTCCGTTTCAGAAAGGAAAATCATTTTAAGGTCAACTTTTGTTTCTGTAGAAGGGAAAAAAAGCAATGTGGAAATAGAAGAGATTTTGGCTTTCTGCATGTTTCGTCATTGTCACAATGGATTCATTCATAAACCTTTGCGAAGACGTGTTCTGATATTTTTTCTCTAATTGTAAAACGTAGGTGCAAGTTTTCCTGGAGAATAACAACACAAAAGCCTTAATTTAGAGTTGTAATTATGAAATGCTGACTTGACCATTCAGAGCAGTAAATGGTTTTATATGGAATGAGGAGATGGATGAGGCTTTCGCTAATGCAGGGCACTTCAGGACACTATAATTTATGTGCATCAGATATTTGTATTCAGGCCGTATACAACAGAACATGTGGAAATGGTATGACTGCATCTTTTAGAAAAATATGTTAATAAAATAGCAGTTTTAAAATAGATCCTGTAATACTGCCTTAGTGTGTGGACAAACCATGAGGTTCAGAACATCCTAGATTTCCTCAGACAATATAAAATGCTTTGTTGCTATTAAATTTTAAACACTGTGTGTCCTTTAAAATAGACATTCTAGGTAATATCTGGAAGTTTAATGGTTTCAGGTGTTTTTTGGCTTGCTGTTCAGACAAAATGGGGCATTTTCAAGTAGCAGTTAAGTGTGCTAAAACCTACACTTAAAAGATGGACAAAATGTTACTTCCTTCAAAAACTTGCTCTATAACACCCCTCCCCTCTCCTTTTTTCATTCCTTCTCTGTACAAGAGAGACTTTTTTTTCCTTTCTAGGTGTGCGTTCTTAAGTACTTTACACTAAACTGGCTGATTACTCCTAATACAAAAAAAAAAAAGCATATGAGAAGATGCATAAAAACACAGCTGGTATTTCCAAGGGAACCTCCAAAATTAGGTGCCTAACTCTCTTTGGCTACTTTGAAATTTTCAATTTACAGTTCTTGTTTTTGTCTAAATGTTGTACACCTGAATACATATAAAAATATATGAAATATGCTGTATTATAAAACTGACAATATCTCTTTCACGTCAAATGGAGAAAGAAAAACAAGTTTTCCTTAACAAAAAGGATCAGGCTGAGGTGAAACTTTATTTTACCAATATTCTGTGGTGAACCTGCATAATAACAGTTTGTGGAGTTAGAGTGATGCTTAAGTAAAAATATCAGGTTGGGTCACAAAATATGTAGAAGAAAGAAATGTCTTCGTGTGGCTGGATGCAAGAATGAGCTGACCTCTCAAAGACATTTGATCTAGGGAACTCACTGTACCGAGATGTTATCAGAGTAAAACATTACGTCTCAGACTAAGTAATGAAGAGGTTACGACATATGCCTTATGGCATAAGAGAGCTACTAAGAACATGAAGTTAGAAAGACAACTTTTCAGACAAGGATGCTGTAGCCTGCTTCTGTATTACTTTGCACCTTCTACAGTTGGGGCATCATCTCATGTGGCTGTTCTTGTGTTGTAGTGATGATGCCATTTTTAGAAATTTTTATTTTTTTTTTGTGAATCACTACTATAGAGGCTCAAATTTTGACGAACTGTCCTCATGATGGTGCATGCTCTGTTAATCTTAGTAACAGATATGATCAATGTATGCCATAAAATGGCTTTGTATTCCAATGAAATGTATTTAAAACAAACAAACAGAAAAAAAAGCACGCTAGTATAGCAGTTAAGTTCTAGATCAGCCAAAGTAAAGCCACAGAGTGCTTGCAATTTCTCTAGCTCCGCTAGTTTGTATGAATGGTGAACTGGCAGCACTTGTCCTTGATTATTGTCAGTCTTAGAAATGCTTTATATATGAGAGTCAGTTCGTATTAGAAACAAACACTGTATTTTTAGGAAAGCAACTTCTTTACTCTGCAATCTACATCTCATATGCTTCATTGAAGAACAGCTTTATTAAACCAGCAACTCCTTGCAGATCTACTCTAGAGACCGAATCTGAGGTGTGGGTTGATCTTGTGTGTTGTTTGTGTTTGTCGTTTTGTTTTTTTTTTTTTCCCTTCAGTGATGAAATGAGCATTAGCAGCAAGCAGATTTGCTGCATGTTGCTTCTCCATTCATGGAAAAGCTGAATTCAGTTCTATCAAGCCAATTTCCTGTTTAAACGTCTGTTTTTTTTTTGTTTGTTTTTGTTTTTTTCCTCTCCTTGTTGTTGCCCAGAACTGGAATTGAGATGAAGCAAGAACCATTTCTTCCTGATCTTGACACGTGTTTGCTTTTCTTGGCCAGCTGAAAAAAAAATGTTAGAACAAACTTGATGCGAAGGCACTAACAGAATAATTAAAACCTTGTACATAGTTTATCAGTTGTTGATTATGTTTCTTCAGATAAGTGATTCGGCAAAAATAATTATAATGCTCTGAGGAAATCTGCCTGTGGGCACTAGAATTCTTGGGTGAAGAACTCTGGTTTTGTGTGTGTTTGTATTTCGTCATTGTGGAGAATCTCCCTGGAAAGATTTTATTGTGCTGAATGAATGAGACCAACTTTTGGCTTCAGTCTTTGTTCTCCCTTGTTTTGTGAGGTACTTTAAATGAGGAGTGCCTTCAATGCCTGAACAGCTGCATTTCTTCCTTTAGGGCTTTCACCAGTGAAGAACAATAACAATAACGTGGAGATAACTTAATTATAAAATGCGTAGATGTTGTTTCGCTTATTTGAACAATAGGCTGGAGACATGGGAATATGAACCAGTGAAGCAATAAACATTCTTCTAATAAGGAAGCATTTACAAATGAAGTAGCTTTTAATTTCTGTATTTCTGCGCTGTGCTGAAGATATGTTGTGGTTTTATGCTTTGGCATTCGGTACGTTTATGTCACAAAGGGCTATGGTAGTAGTTCAAATATTTTTGGGTTGCAGAGACCTTATAAGGAAATGTAAGGTGATACAAACTGCTCTTTCAGTTGCGCTTTCCAATTATTTAATGCATACGGAAACATAGTTCACTTCGGGTTTGTGAAAGCCATTAATCTAATAATATCAATAAGCGAGTCTTTTCTTGAAGTCACCCGCTGTGCAGTTAAAACTAAGCTGGAATATAAATTGATGTTTTTGCAATCCAAGGAGTTGTAATGCAGTATCACATAGCCTAGCAACAGCTCAGTATTGGCATAACTCACTGCCGTAATGAGCTGCTAACACATAGGTGTGGCAGTAAAGTGTATAAACTATTGCAAGCAAATCCCAGAATTTGCATGTGTTGCTTTCATTTACAATGCTAATAGAGATGACAAACATTATTAACTTATGGTAATTAAAATGCACGTCTGTAACTTTATGACATCTCTACAGTTTGTTGTATTTTAGGTTGCAGGAAGCATTATAAACTCTGAAAAAGCTGTAAAGAGAGGTTAATAGAAGTTACCGAGTACAATTCGAGATTTAAATGGGGAAGACTATAAAAGTATTACTGTTTTTCTTATTCAGTTATTTCCATATATTTCGTGGTTCCTAAACTACTTTTTCAAGTGTATATCTGTGTTTGTGTATATTCTTGGTTAGGAGAAATGTTTTAAAATGACTGCTGAGATGCATGTAGACAATAGATGTGTCTGACTCTTTTTTAATGATTTAAAGTTGTTATTCAGTTAAGTTAGACCTCATGGCACTGATACACATCTGGTCATTACTTTCTTTTGGAAGTACTTCCCTACCAGTTTGCCTTCATTAACAGCTACCAAGTGACTCTTAGAAAATAATTAAAATTTCATATGATGGTATTTCTAATATGATGGCTGTATTGTTGCTGGAAAGTGAAATCAAATGCTTGTAAGCCACAAAATCTCTACAGATGAGTTTCACTGTATCAAACAGAGAAACTTCTGGTCTTGCAGCGAAAGCTCTGGAGGTTGCTGTGTGTTGGTAAATACACTAATAGTGTCCTCTGTTTCTTCCTAGCAGTACACCATTCACTCAAGAAATTGGATGGTGTTGGGTATTGAAGCCCTTTAAAATTTACATCTTTTCAAATTACGTTGCTTAAGCAAGCAAAATCCATGCGATTAATTATGTATGTTTTTTTCCTTGATTTTTGCTCCTCCCCTTCGGCTAGAAGACACTTGGCTGGGGTTTGTCACTGAGTCCATCTGACTGAGACGTAACTCGTTTGCCTCTTTTATGTAGCTGCAATGGTATCTGGCTTGCAGCAATGAAGCGGTCGGTGCTGCTGTGCGATGGGAAGCTGTGACACGGACACACACCACGTAGCATCCACGGTGGGAGGAGGTGTGCTTGCTTTTCAGAGCAGTTTATGTTCTGGGGAACCAGTGCTGTTTGTCTTCCCAGGTTGGAAGTGGTGGTGTCAGCTTTCCTGGAGACTGTTGACCTCTAATGTATGTTCATAAAAAGGAGGGGAATGGAGTCAGCTTCACCTTGGGTAGGTGTGTTCCCACCGTGCTGCCAGAGATGCTCGGCGTGTGCTGGGTGGCTGCAGTGCTTGCTGTTTTGCAACTCGCTGTTAAAGATAAGGCTTGGCCTGAAATTCTGCGGTCACATAAAAGCAACTTCCCCACCCTTAAACTGGAGGTGGCTGGGCTGTAAGATCTGAGCACAGGGAGTCCTACAGCCTTTTCTTGTGCAGCAGCAGATGGGTTAAGATTTGGTATTAATAGCCATGAGAACATCAGAAGGTCTGAACTGGCTCAGAATGAAGGCTCATGTTCTGCAGCATCCTCCCTTTGACAGTGCTCTGTGTCTGATGCTTGCGGAAGGAGCATGAGATAATGGGACGAGCCTTCGGTGACAAGCCCTCCTGGGGTACTCTAACACTTTTGACCAGTTTTCAGTTTAGTGACTTCCTAAGCTAAAGGTTGTGTCTGTCTTTTTGGTTTCTTAGCCCTCAATAGGTTTTTCTTGCATGAGGTTGTCCATTTCCTTCTGTTCATTGCTTGAATCAGTCAGGTGGTGGTGGTGCTAAGCAAATTGAGAGCTTTCTTAAAACCTTAGGTGCCTTGCTTTCCAGCTGATCTACAGATAGTGGCCTTAGTCTGGGCTTAAAAAGAAGTTTTGCACTCCGCTGATGTGAGAGGAAGCAATTCCAGAAGTGTGAGGGGGATAGAATGGCAGCCTGGTACTTAAAAACGAAGGGCTGACATCTCCTTTCTCGTGCGGGCCTAAGCGTGCAGTGACTGCGCTGAAGTCAGTGCAGTAAATCCGGATTGACACCCATGTGGCTCGGATCGGAGTTTGACTCATAGCTTGTAACAAAAACAGCTTTGAGTGTGCCTAAACCTCCTGTGAGCTGGCGATCTTTCTTGCTAGCCCTGAGGTGAGAGGTCCTCGTGGAATAAAAGAGCTATATAAAACTGTCAGGAAGAGGATCCCGGAGAAGACTTCCCTTGTGCAAGAGGTACCGTGCTGCCCCAGGGCCACCCCTTGAACGTGACCCTGTGTGAAGCCTTTTGTAGGCACATTTGAGTGAGAAAATGGGTGCAGCTAGGGGCCTGCCACTTGTTGGCTGTAGACCTGAAGTACCTGGCTGTCGCTAGCAGCTGCTGAAGGGCTGGAGCAGCTTTTGGGCTGGCCAGACACCGCTCCGTAGGCTGGGCCTCTGGCCACACAGTCATCTTGGAGGCACAAGGGTAGCAGCATGAGATCAGCGCTCATTTGTACCTTGGGTCTATAGTCAGCAACCTCATCTGCATAAGTTTGAAATTGTTGATATTGCTAGTGAATAAGATGATGAAATAGATGCTATTCCAAGGTAATATTGCTAGCGAATAAAACGATCAAATAGATGCTAGTCCAAGCCTTTCTTTTCTAACATCATTGGTGCATCTCAGTGAGTTGGCCTGCTGACTTCTCTTTCACAGGATACGTAGTAATATGGGTCTAAACAACCAAATCCTTTCCCTCTCACTGGCTGTGGCACTAGCAGATACTACAGCTGCCTTTAGCTGTACCTATGAGAAACAAGTTTTGCAAATGATAAACCCAGTGAGACACGGTGGGGTTTATCTTAGTGTCAAGTCACCCTTAGTCACCCTTAGTGCTGTCCTGTCTTCTGATGGTATTATTACCATCTATTCTACTTATATTCCTGGTTATAGTTTATGAGAGAGATTCTGAGAGGAGATCAAGGTATATTTATTATCTTTCAAGGTTTTGCTATGTTTGTGCTGCATTTGTACTGCAAGGCACTTGGCAGATACGACAAAGGACTTGTGTCCTGCAGAAGTGGCTGGGGCCAGGGAGAATGTGGCACTGGATGTCTGTCATTGAGTATCTTTTATTTTACTTGGTTATAAGAACTCTTCAAATTAAGATATTTTTAACACTGTATTTTATCTTTACTGTTCTTAGTTTTGTTAAGTCTAGTCAAAAGCATTAAGGGAGAAAATATTTATGAACTTCTATTGAACTTACATTCAATACCTAAATCAAGTACTTTTTTTCCTTCTTTTTCCCCCCCAAAAAATAAAATAGTTTGTATTCTTAGGCTTTTTTGAAACAAATCTTATGAAGTAAGTGGGAGCTATGTATGCTTTGTACATCTGACCTCTACTGAATGAATACGTGGAGGGATTATTCTGTCACCCAGCATTAGATGCTTATAGGAGAGCTGCTGTAGCCTTCTGAGGAGAGTTTTAAAGGTGAAATGGATGGAGAAAGGGATACCATGTCTGTCTACTTCAGTTGTCATGTTTCTACTTATGATTTTGTCAATAGAAGGGATGGGGATTGTTTCCCAAAGGCGCTTTTTCTGCAGCCTGGTGACTGCAAAACAAAAGATGTAAGCATCCAAAACACGGAAGTAAATTCCTATGCTTCACGGTTGTTGGAAGAAGCTTGAGACTTGACTGAGTGTACTGTAAAAGCTCAAAAGGCAAATAAAAGAATCCACAGCTATATTATATTTAAAAACCTCTCCTAAGTCTTTGGGTATCTCATGATATTTGAGTGCTTGACTCATGAGGTTTAGTGCTTTGAGTTGGCAGTACGATAATCATAATCTTTATTGTACTTTATGTGCAGGTTTTAAACGTACCTTGTTTTCTGGGTAGTGTTTTTAAGTGACACCTTGGCTTAATGTGTTAATTGAATTAATCACACGTGGGAAGTTCAGGAGGTACTCAAAAGCCTATCAGTAGAGAAGTGTAATAGAATGAGGAATGAAATATAGCATTTAGTAGTAAAGTTGTATTTTAAGAGTGTGATGTCAGAACGAATTGCCCTACTTGATTAAAAGCCTGATACATGTTAAGAAGCTTCTTTATGTTTAGAAAATAAATGATATTAGATAAGGTACTACGCTTGTGACCCTGTACATAGTAGTAATAATAGTATATATATTTTTCCATCAAGAATGTGTTTTGTTTTGCTTTTTATCATTAGTTAAGTTTTAAGACTAACTTTTTTTTTTTTTTATTTATTTATTTCAAGGAAATCCTCTCTTCAGATTATAAGCAGTGACTTTGATAAAAGTACCCATTACCATCCTTAGGTAATCTAAGGAAGTAAATACGGGAGTGCTTATCTAAACCTGCTAAAATCCAAAATCCTCTACAAAGTATTAGCAAACATTGTAGCTGACTATTGTAGACTTGCCAAAATTAGATTACATCTACCTAAAAATGTGCTTTTAGTCAGACATTTTCTGTAGTTTTGCTTGGTATTTCTACTGATGTAAAAACCTCTTCATTTCAGTGGAGATTGCTCCCTTTTTATTTGTATGCTCTGTGTTCAGCACTGAAAGTAAAGTAGCCATGGAGTACTAGAGATTATGTATAGCTATAAATGGTTTGTTCTGATAGTAAGAAGCGTCAAGTAACTGTAGTGCAAGCAGTCATTCATATACAGAGCAAGTATAATACTGTGCTGTTACATCATAATTATTTAGCACTCTCTAAGGCGTGCATGTATATTAAGAAGGAATAGGTGAGTAATAAATGTGACATGCAGAAAAGTGGAAGCGATCAAAAGATATGTAGCAGAAAGTAGGAGGATGGCCTGTACGTATGTGGCTAAGACAAACTGCATTTGTGTGTTAGGAACAGAATCCCCAAACATCCCGCAATGAGTCAGTCGTGCAGTAATCCACGCTTATTTGTTGTGTAACAGGTTTAAGGATTTAGCAGCGTGGCTCAAATTCTACTCTCGGAGTTGAAGAGTCACAGTTACACTGTGCTTCTCAGATGGAAAATCGATGCATCTAAGCATTGCCTGAAAGAGTAAAGGAGTATTTGTACTTGCAGAACAGTGAAATGTGTAATACGAATCAGCGTGTACATGCTGGAGTTAACTTGTTTTGGAAAGCTTTTAGATCAGAGCTGTAGTCCCAGTTATAGAAAAAGACTAATGCCTGTGAGAAGAATCACCTCGCTGATGTGAGAGTCACTGCTGGGCATCTTAGGTCTTAATCTGATATCCTGCAGAACCCACCTTTTCTTCCAGTTGCTTGTGAGTTGAAGAAGTGGAGAGAAAAGTGTTTCCTTTCGTGGTATGGGGCACTTGAAAGGTGTTTGTTATGATGCTTCTTGCTTGTTGTTGTTACCATGTAAATGGGTGATACTGGCTGGAAGCTTATGTCCCAGGCAATGAGGATGGAGGTTTGCGCTCCCTGCGAGAGATGGCTAGTAGCGTGCTTCAGGACAACATCAGTTGTTTCACATCAGCCTGGGTGCCTTAGGAGAGACAGAGAAGAGCCATGAAGTTTGGCAGAGAGAGCCATGTAAGCATGGAAGGAATAGCTAAGAGCAGTGACTCTTGATTTATGCTTTGCTTGTTTCTTTAGTACCTGATGGTCAATGGAGGCTCAATAAGAGATGAATTCCGGGTAGGCAACAGAGGGGATTAGTTTACTTTTGGGGGTCACGGGAACGAATCCTTGTTTCTCTTCTTTTAGCTGTGCTTGTTGATGAAAGAGAGACTTTGACTCTTTGAAAGATGAAGCTTGACTTTGTAGTGATGATTTGCTCTTAGAAATTATTTGAAGTAAGAACACTTGGCACTGTATAAAAGTGTATAAAAGAGTATGTATAAAAGATTTCAAGGCCCTGCCTTGAGGAATATACACACCAATTAAAACATGTAATATATACTGTACGTATTACGCATTCGGGGAAATAAACAAAACCGAGTGATGGATTTCATTTTGGAAAACAATTTTGAATCATTTATAGAATATGTTTTTAAGGACAAATAAAAAATAATTGGAAAACTGGTTCTAAATGCAGTGTCGAAACACAAGGTCATACGAGGGGAAAGGATACAAAAGATACATTAGGGAAAGTGAATCACTGCCCATGCAAAAGAAAATAGGGTAGGACTATGGAGGTCCCTGAAGGAGATGAATGACACTTGAACTTGGGATGAATGACACAAGACATTTGACCTGGGTTTTGGCATCCTTTGATATTTGGGAGGGTGTGATGCTGTTAGTAGCAGTGTTACTTGAATAGACCAGAGGGGAACAAGTTATGAGCTGGGTGGCTGGAGGGTCTGCTGTAGTAACTGAAGGCAGAAATGCCTGGAGAATGGGCATTTTCTGGGGAAGAGGACAGAAGGGACAAGAAGGATTTCAAAGGCCTCATATGTTCAGAAGAGGTAGAACAAGGCAGCGATGAATGTGGGGAGTTTCTCCACTCATTACTGTCCTGAACAGTAATACAGGAGGAACAAAGGGGAGATGTCCAGTGAGTTTTTAAATACTGAGTTTGAAATGGCTGGCAGGGAATTTGCTGGGGGACAGCACCCACAGAGAGGATTTTGTGAAAGGGGAAAGGAAGGAAGATGGCAAAAGGCGAAAGAAAGGTAAGGAAGGAGGCTGTGTGCCTGGAGGCACTGACTGTGGAGGCTGAAATGAACTTGCAAATGGATAGCCAGTGAGCCAGGACTGAAGCTGTGTAAGAGAGGGAGAGCCCAAATGGAAGAATTAGTCATAAAGGGCCCGAACAGGTTTGAAAGAGAGAGGAGGAGGAGGTACTTCTGGAAGAAGCAGAAGTGCTAAGGAGAACTGAGAAAGCAGAGGCTGAAGGCTGAGCAGACAGAAAGAGAGAGGTGGGGAAAAGTGACCTTTAAACTATGTCAGCAGGACGGTGGTGGCTTGGGAGAGGTAAAGAGCATGGAAGCTGCATGCAGATGATCCAGAAGGGATTTGACAGCCAGGCCAGGCAGGCGGCACACGTGGATAGCTCAGGCTCGGAGGCATTGCAGGTGACGAAGGCTGGTTGGAGCTGGGTGGGAGAGGGGAATTAAGGAGGTCAGTGCCACCAAAGTTTGGTGTGTGTGAGGGTGGTGAGATGGTGTGGGCATACACTGAGGTGGAAGGTGAAGTGAAGCATGTGTAGGGATAACATTAGGTTGACTTCTTCTCTGTCACAGAGGTTGTTTGTGGCTGTGTGTTAAGTAGCCGCAGTTGTTTGAAAGGATAAAGTCTAACTATAATATCTAGAGATGCAAACAAATTCATGTTTTGTGTGCCTTAGGGTGTGTGCGGTTCATGTTTGTTTTACCAGTCAATAGATCTGTCTTGGAAGTTGTAGTGTATCTAAAAGTAAGCAAACTAGTAACAGCCTGTGCAGTAGACTTTTTTTTTTTTTTTTTTCCTGCAGGCTTGTTTGCTTGCTATATTTTGAGTGATAATTTCAGATTTCTGATTTTGGTTGCTTGTGTTTTCCTTCCTTTCCTTCCTTCCTTTCCTTCCTTCTTTTCCTTCCTTCCCAGTAGTTCCTCAGCATTTGCACACAAGGGTTGCACGAGACTTCCTGAGTTAGGGGTGGTTTTTGTTCCTTTGCTTTTCTCTGATGTTAGGGCAGTGGTCTGCCTCCCTGTTCACACTGCTGCTGAAAAAGCTGGCCAGAGAAGGCTAGCAATGAGGTCAGAGTTGGTTTGGGGGATGGATGTCCATCTGGGCCCTTTTCTTTCATGTAGGATGCACTTGGATAAATCATTGTCTGTCTGGATTTTGGGGAAAATTACACGTGCTGTATGTGAGGGATTGGCCCAGTGATTCATAGTATTTGATTAAATGGCAAGGTAAGGGGAGGTATCTGTACCTATTTATGTAAGGAAGGTGGAGTAGCCCTGAACAGAGTTGTCAGGGTTTATCTTATGATATCCACAATGTACTGAACTGCCAAAATCTGAAGCATGCCTTACATTGTGCAGTAATGAGAGCAAAGTTAACAGGGTTGGTAAAATGGGCCTTGAAATCATATTTATAAGCAATGCGTGGAATCTGTTTGTCTCTGTGTGATACATTGCAGTGATGTTCCACAGAGATAGTTCAGCACTTCAGACCAAAATAAGCCTGGCCAACTGACAGCTGAAAGATTTGATTTTTGGGTTCAGTTTCTCTTCTCCTGGCTGGGAGCTTTGAAATCCAGAAAAAGTCATCTCGTGCTTTGTATTCATTTGGTATACGGGGCTATTGCTTTGTTCCCTTTGTGTTTAAAAAATGAAATAGTAAAAAGAGGGGAAAAATAGTTACCCTGCTGTGTAAGTCAACTTGTGTTTTATGGTAACACCGCTTGTTATGCTAGCTGTACCTGTTTCCTTTCCTGTGCTGACAGTGACAGGCCAGTGCAAGGCTCAGTGTATTTCACGGTTGGATTTATCACATACATAATGGAAGTAGATCTTAACAATGAGAACTACAGAAAACTCTCTAAAATGAATTTATGGAGTAGTGAAACAACAGCAGACATCTTCTGGTCTTTAAAACTGCTGGTGAGCTTAGAAACTTGTGAGCTCTCAGTTAAACTACCAGAAATCTTCTGGCTTATTAACAAGTCTTAAATAAACTCATCATCACAAATTGTGGATTAAGTGATCTTCAGTGGTACTGTGTACGTTAGTGAAAAGAAAATGAAATCAAAACATTTCCAAGGCACTGGATATCTGAAGGCAGATTTGCCTTCAGTGCTGTCTCCTTCTGTGTCGGGGGTGGTTTTGCTGAGCCAAAGCTGTGTGCAGTTTCAGTAACACACTGGGTCCCGAGTCTCAGCTGGTACGAGCCAGACTCCAGCTTCACTGGTTTGGGATCTCTGATGCAGTGTCTGTGTCCTGGCGTGGGCATAGTCTGCGTGTTTGACATTCGGAAATGTTGCAGAGAATGGAAAAACTGTGATTGAACGTCTTAATTACCTGCTTAAGTTCTTAAACGTTTAAGAAAGCTTCCTAAAATAGAGCTAGTCCATTCTGTTTAGTGCTTTGCAAGAGCTTACAGGAAAATACTATCTATAAAAAAAAAAAGTAAACCAACAACTGAAAATGAGTTCTCAGTGTTGTGTGTTTTGTGAGCTTTGTGTCACTTTTCAGTGCTAAGCTGTGCTACCTCCAAAGGTAATGTTTAACAGAATGCTTTTATGGCTTACTGCATATAATTATCCCTCCTTGTATTTCAGGGCACAGTTCTTCTCCTTCCCCTGCCCCCCATTTCTCTGTACTTCTGTGTTGGTTTTGTGGGTGTTGTTTTTTTCTTTTTTTTTTTTTTTAAGCTCTCTTGAAAATGGGACTTTGAAAAGAGATAATACTCTGCAGGGGGAAAAAGTAAGCAAACAACTTGCTGGTGTTCAGAATTATTATTTTTTTTATTACACTAAGGCTTTAATAGTTAATCAAATAACAGTGCTGTAATTCTAAATCTGTTAACAGGTTAACGCTTGGCAACACTTATATTTATAAGGTAATGATTTTACTGTAGTAATTTGAGCAGTAGGATATATTAGGTATAAGAGAAACCGATTTATTACCTTGAATTTCTTAATTCTCCACACAGCCTATTTCATAGTCATGTACCGTAGAAATAATCTTTACCTCCCATTGACCTGCTGAACACCTAGCTGTAGCTAATAAATTTGCTGTGTATTAAAAACACAGCTTTTTTTGCATTCAAGGTCTGCTGTGGATAAGTCATTCCAGTGCTGTATGCGTGTTCTAAAGCACTCAAGTTTGTGCCTTGTTGGTGTAATTGTGAGAGGGATGAATTGGGGCACTTAGGACAGTGTTCTTCATGAACTTTTGCTGGGGTAGGAAATCCACAATTCAGCGTGTTTACTTTTAATTACACACATGTTTTTCTTGCATTCAGGACTTGATTTACACAGCACGAAGGCATTCCAATTTTAGCTAATGGTATGGCTTCTCATTTGATATAAATTGATCTCATGGCACTGTGTGCGCTTACAGCAGCCGGGGATGTGGTTTGTATGGGGCTTGCATTGATGGGGCAGATGAAAGAGGGAGAAAGGAGGTGTGTGTGTGTGGTGTACCAGCAGGTTATGCCAGCTGATGATCCAGTCCCCATTCTTCTGCAGATAATGCAAATATAATAAAAGTAAATATTTTCTTGTCATGATGCTGCAAATAAAAGCAGGTATTTTTTTTTATCCCCCGTTTTAAGATAGAAACTGAGCAGAACATAATGGAGCATATTGGCAGGAAAATGCCCTGCCTATACAGTTGGAAATCAGCCCCCATGCTGCAGATTTAAAATGGCCATGTTGCAACTCCCTGCAAATTGGTTTGCGGTGGAAACCCTAACAAGATCATTAAATATAAAAGCACTGTTGGATGCTGGGAAAGTACTGTGCTACACATACATGTGTGCATCTCCATGGACGTGCATGAATGGACAGCATCAATGCCATCGATTTGAATAAGGAGGTAATATACAGTATTGAGGTGACTTTGCTTGTATTTGGAAATGCCTTGTGTTTATTTTGATACTGTCAGAATTGTGAATGTTTCTTCAACTTTTTAATTTTTAGTACTTGAAAATACACAGATGCTAAAGTAACTCACTTGGCTGTATGTGGCCAAATAAGAGAACATTATTGTTAAATTAAAGTACAATGGATTCGTTAATTTTTATTTTTATTTTGTTAAGATTTGCTCTAATTTAAAACGA
Source organism: Anser brachyrhynchus (assembly GCF_964034855.1). NCBI lineage: Eukaryota > Metazoa > Chordata > Aves > Anseriformes > Anatidae > Anser > Anser brachyrhynchus. Next base: position 99,057,597 of record NC_137695.1, read on the forward strand.
GGCTCATATTCAGAATTAGCAATGGTATTGCAGCATGTTGAAATAAAAGCTTTTGACTTTCCAACATATATCATTAATGACCCTAGGAAAAGAAAAAATCACATCTGCACTAGTTCAGTTCTTGGCTTTTCTAGGGCTGATCAATAATCACATTGTGTATTCATTCCCCCCAGCCCCCTACCCTGCAAGGTCAACTTTAACTACTAGTCTTTATATTTCAGAAAAAGGACATAGACTGCCTTATACATTAATAATATTGGTCTCAGTGTTTCCTTTGGATCTAATTTACTGTTACCCCATCAAAAATCAGTAACTCTTTTCCTTCATTTTTACTTTTTTTTTTTTTTTTTAATTATTTATCTGTCATTTTTCAGGGGAGCTTTTCACCTCTCCCTACCTTCTGATGCTCTGTTGAGAAATCTAGGTAGGAGTTTGAGGATGCTGAAGTTTGCTATGGTTTTGCTATTTAAATGGATCCCTTCTTTATTGTATTATTGAATGTGACCATAACAATGGGAGAACAACAATTTAAGGGCTTCTTGTCTGGATGGTAACACAGCTGCTGCAATAAAGTCTTGTTATGGTTGACCAGTCACATTTGGACAGTTATTTCTAATTAGAAGTTCTTATTTACGTTGCATTAGAAAATAGTTTGAAACAAACTGATAGATATTTGAATGAAGTTGGTTCATTTCCTCCTCCTCGCCTTGCAAGATTAATGTTGCTTTTTTGTTTTGTCCTGCAGCCAGAGTAAGTAGTCTTGAAAGAATCTTGCCTTTAAAATAAGCTTTTTATTTTGGACTAGAATGTGGTGGTCTTCTACAACTGCTTTAAAATAAAGGGTTATTGTGGGTGGTTGTGTCAGTGTTACATATCACCACTAGATTAAGCCTTGTGATGGTGGCATTTTGTGATTTCTGCGTTGTTGTTTTCGTTCCATGAAAGTACTGCTGATACTGGTTCCCTTTTATTCATTTCTTCATATTAGAGTGGAAATGTAGTTTGTTCATAATGGATTATTGATTGGTCTGAGAACAGCAGAAGCCCCAAGGCCTTGTCATCAATGGTACTTACTCTCCCAATAGTGAATGCATCACTTCATGCAGCTATTCGCAAACCCAGTCTGTAGGATATAAGCCCGTAATTGTTAATCTTGTACAGCGCCGTTTTTAGGGAGAGGAACTCTTCATTGTCATTATGGGATTTTCCCCCTCAATTTGTTCAGAGAATGGCCCCTTTGTTTTGCTAGCAAGATAAAGCTTGTCCTGGATGTTAATGATATATTTTAATTCCTTGCTCGTAATACTACAGTGTAACTAATAAAGCACATTGCTTTGTCTCCAGAAGACAAACACGCACAGTACACTAAAACACAAAATATGTACTGAGTGGGTGACAGCTCTGTGTTTCTCCACAAACCCCGGAGCAGCGCAGAGCAATCCCTCCCCTGCCCCCCGCGCTCCTGAACTGCTTCTGTAGGACCAACCAAAAAACTGGGTTATGCTGTTCCTATTGTCTTGCTGGCTTGGTTTCGAGAGAGGTCACCTCCCTGCAGATGCATACCTCGAGCTTTTTCAGCCTTGGTGTTTTTTATCTCTATTCCAGTGGATTTGTTCCCCTGCTAAGGGTGCGGCATCGGTTCAGAAAGGCCGGACTCTGCTTTCGCAGCCCTGGCTGCCGGTCTGGAGCCTGCTGCAAAATGTCATTAGCTCTTGGAGGGAGAAAGACACAGAAACATACGATGTAGTCAGAGAAGCTCAAAATAATGTTTCACTGTTCAAATGGCAAACTTCTCAAATGGGAGCAGCTTCCTCCATTGCAGAGAAAGGCTGGTTTAAAATGATTAAACAAAAAAGTATTACAAAATGCTGCTTAAGGATTTTCTAAAACATCAGCTGAAATAAACTTAGGCTAATAGAAATTCTGCATTTTTCCAGGAGCTTTTTATTTTCACTTTCCAGTCCTAGTGTCAGTTTTGGCAGGCCTAAACAAACTTCAGGAGGTCTGTTGTTAAGATGACTGTGTGTAATAATTGAGTACATTTGAATCATCTTCCGTAACTGGCTCTGGATTTTCTGATAACTTTTTTTTTTTTTTTCCTGGATTAGTTTGGATTAGTCTCAAAAAAATAAGTTCAGAGCTATGTTGTGTTTACCTAATGGCAAGTTTATTCCCCAGGTCAGTGGACATTGGGATTTTCTGTAAACTTAAGGGTGGGCTGATTATTTCAAGACATACTCACTCTTCTACCCTCTGGTAGAGTATAAAAGGTGTTACCAGCTCAACGCAGTAAAGGGTCTATAGACAAGTGATGTGGTCCATAAGAGTTATCTCGGTAGGATGGGAGCCTAAACAGGGATGTCAGGATCAGGTCTTTGATCAAGGCTATGGACCAGAGACCCCGGGTGTTGAGAAGGAGCCAGGTCCCCCCCAAGGAGAGGAAGAGAGCACTCAGATACAATAAGGTGCGCATATGTGGAGAGCAGTGGCTCTGCAGCTTGAGGAGAAGATGTGGAGGGGAAGAAAGGTGTCTGCAATTCAGTGAGTGTGAAGGCTTGCAAGGCAGTTGTAAAACCTTTCATCCGTTCTTTTTTTCCACTTAGCTGTCTTCTAGTGTCTTACTGTGAACAGCAAAGTCTCTCTGACTTGGGGGCAATCCGAGCCGCCTCAAATCTGGAGAGAAGTGGTCTCCAGGCTGCCGTTCTTTGAAAGATAGAACTTTCTCAAATTCACCTAGATGTCTGCCTGAAATATCATTGCATCATCTAGAAAGAATTTCAGCAAGATATTTTATTCCACAAGATCACACCTCACAATGATATGTGTGTTGTTTTTTTTTTTTAGTCACTGTTCCTTTTGGCAGAGGAGCATGATGGAGTGATTGGAGTGCATATTCAAGCCTCTTGGAGATGAGAAGAGCAATATTTCTACAGTGCATTTATCTTTCAGATGTGACTTGAAATATTTACACCCAAACTGAAAGCATTTGATTTCAAAATATACATGTTGCTATTTGAAAAGGTCTGCGAGGCTTCCTAAATTGTATATTCTTGTTTATTACCTATTGAAGAGTTCTCTCATCCTGCCCCTCCAGCCCATGCAATATAATTTTTAAAGTCAAGTTAAATTGAGGGAAAACAAAGAGTTTATAGTTTTCTGAATGCTGGAACGGGAATAATTTTATCCTAAGTTTTCTTCTGTCTACGCTGAACAAGATATTTATATGCAAGTATATGACAGAAATGAATTTGCAGTTACGTTTTTAGTGTGGTATCTCTTGTGTTGTATTTTTTCTGAGTGGCACAAAAAGGCTTTAAGAGGGGTTTGTGTAGCCAGCTGCAGGGGCACAGCCTATCTCATCCTCTTCCAGAATGTACAAGTGGCATAAAGAGTATCAGGTATTGCAGAGTGCTTCCATTTTATTTAAACCATTGCTCCCTGCACTTTTACCTGTGTGCCTCACTTTACAAGTAATGGGAAGGTCTCGCACCAGCCACAAGGGCAATACAGCTGAGTGTACCTGCTGCAGTGCTGGCAGGGTCTGATGGTCTCCTGGGGAAGCTGTGGGTGATACTGGGACTCCCAGGTGGCAGCAGGTTGGCTTTGGCCAAACGCCTTTTCCCTCAAGCCAAAAACTTTCCAAGGTTGCTTTTTAAAATCGGAGCGTGTTAGACGTTTTGGTGCCTAAATGTTTGAAATAGAATCGATTTACATTTCCTTACGGCTTGTGCCTGTAGGGATCTCCATACCTTGGCAGCCTGAGAGAAATCTGCAGGCTTGATGCAACTCCGCTCTGAATTGTGTGTGACAACCCCGAGCTGAGGAACTGCAGGCTGAACTTGGACCAAATTGATGACAGGTTACCAGCTACCACCTGAAATTACTTACTTCATGCAGTTTTAGTAGCCTTAGGGTAGCTGGAGGTGGCCGGATTCCATGTGTGCTGAAAGAGTATTATTTCAGAATACTTCCAAATTCATAATTATGTCCAAATATCTTTATCTTTGCAGTCAGCCAGAAGAATACAAAAAAAGACATGGCAAAATTTACTTGCTGCAAAGGACTAAACAGTGTGGTTTGGTTTACTAGGTGACATCTGCCATCTCTTGTGCCATTTTTGATGTTGAAATAGTTGTCTGATAACTAAGGTGGACGTTACTAAGCTAAAGTTGTTAGAATTTTGTTGTTGTTTTCCTTGTTTTGTATGTTCAGTCTCCGGAATGGAAGCAGTTTTCAAAGTTGTCATTTTTATTTAGTATTTGCTGCTTGTTTCCCTTCCAATGAATGCTAGCTTTGTTGTTGTGCGAAGAGCCCCTCTAAGAGAATTACTTCTAAGTGGCACTCAAAGGATGCGAGGAGAGAGTTGTGAGCTGCTCCGGGATGGCTGTCAGTCAATTTGTCAAAGCCTAAAGCAGGCCTACACGTACTGCGTAAAGAAGACTTGGATTTGGTGAACGTTCATCCTCCCCCAGGAATTTCTATCTGTGGAAGATCAGACTTGAAATTCTGCTGGCTTTAAATGCGTATGAATTCAAACAGTTCAAAACCAGGAATACTTTATTTCAACTCCTTAAGTTATAAATTGCAGTGCGCAGGCCAAGCTAAAGTAACAAAGCTGAACCATTTTTCTCGGAATATTATGGTGAAAATGATACATTTCCATTAAGTATTTTAGATTAATGAAATCATTTGGTGTTTATTTATTTATTTTTTAGCTCAGACTTATTTTTCCCCCTCAGGCCTAATTGAATATAGGGCATGGGGAATCTCCCGTGAGTGGCTGGATCTCTCTCATAAGTAATGCTTTCTTCATATCCTCGTTTTCGTAACGAAGCTTCATTAATGAAAATGCTATGAATAATTAAAGTGAAATATGTCAGGACTAAGCATAGGAAAGCTGTAGCCAAGTAAACAAAGGGACTCTAAAGCTTGGGATTTATATGTGCCTGAACTGCTGCTTGCAACATTCTCGTCTAAGTTTGGCTCTTAAAACTCTTCTGAACTTTCAGACAGGAAACACTATAGAAAGTTGAATTAAGTTGGGACCTACATTTTTTGTTTAAAAGTACTGTACAAGCCTACAGTTAAGCAGTGTACTCACTGGTGTAAAGTACAGAAAATGCAGAATGTAGAAAACAGTATCTAAAATACCCAGAACGATCTGTCCCCAAGGCTTACTGGCTTTTTTTTTTTCCCCCCTGCTCTACAATGGTGCAGAACATTTCAGAAGCAGCTGCTGCTTGTTCAAGTATACTGTAGTGTTAAATGCAAAAAAAAATATTACTTTGCTGTTTCTTTTTATTGTTTAATACATTTTAGGTCAAGTCTTTGATTATGAGACAATGTGGGTTGCTACTTGGCAGACTTGGATTATGGGTCAAATAAATGAAGATGTTACTTTGAGTTGTTTCATCCATCAATATGCAGTGGAAAGCACATTTTTTATTTGCTGTTTTGCATGTTTTTACCATCTGGTGCAGCAACAACTTCTAGTGGCTGCCACTCAGGACATTTGTTGTGAGGCTGCCCCTTAACTTGGTCTTAAGTAACAAATTTCAGGGATTAATTTAGATACTCTTATTTGTAACTTCATGCTTCTAAGGAGTTCTGAATTTGTGATCTGATGTGATTTTTATTTTTGTACCTCCCAAAGGCTAATATGTTAGTCATACAGTCATGATATAAAAATGCTTCATTCAAGAAATGAGATTGCATTTGTAATACATCTGTTTTAGATATTACTATCAGCTGAGAAAAAGGTTGTTTGGGTAGATGTTGTAGATAGCTCTTAATGTGCTGTACAGATAACAGATATGCAGAAAATCAAACCCAGAAATGAATAGTTTTGTAGCAAATAAGAGGTCTAGATTAATGTAAACATAATGAAATTATTCTATAATGTGTAACTGAGATGAACATTGCATCAGTTTTACCTTTTTGTTATGCTTATGCTGGTGATGTGGTTAAACTGTATTTGTTCATTTACATATTGGAGAGACAGAGGTGAATACAATGAGAAACCTCAGTATTTGCAACTTTAGATCTGCAACTCTTTATTTTTTGAGTCATAGATACCAAGTGATGGATGTGTGAATATAGAGTCTTATTTTGATTCTGCGGATTTTTAGCTAAATCTTAAGATGCTGATGTTTTCTAAACGCAGTAATAGTTCAGTTCTGTTTATTGGAGAATGCAGTATTCTTTGATCTAGTTGTGTGCTGTTTGTAGTACTTAATGAGCATAGGAAAGGGGGGAGATTTTTGTTTTACAGTTGTGGTAATTGAAAAAGAAGCCATCTATTAAAATCTAACCATTGATTTTTGGTATATGCAAGGTGGAGAATTGCTGGTGCATTGTATCTTGCATTGCTGAGGCAGATAATGACCCTTGTAATTTATTGTGGCAAGATACAAATACTTTTAAACTTCTATTAATCTGGTTTGTTAATCAAAGTTGCTTCTCACTTTGTTTATGGTTAAGATTCTTCTTCATTGAGGTGGGTATTCTTGTGGTTTCCTGTATGTCTTGCTGACATAAATCACCCACTTTTAAGATGAGTTTATACCTAAGCACATTATCAGTTTACTTTGCTAAGATGGAGACTAAATATTACACTTGGAGTTTTCTTCCTTGTTGTCCATCAGGAGATAACTTGTAGTTATACAGAATGTTTTGTCAGACTCTGCATTCTTGTTTTCTCTTTAATCAAAGTAGTGAGCATATGCAGTCTCTGCGCCTGCTCTGTGCATGCCACATCAAGCACAGCAGAACTGTCTGAGACGCAAACTAATGCAGTTGCCAGCAGGAATATGATATTTGCTAAAGTCTCTAGGAAAGCCTTTTATCTTTGGCAAGTTAGTATTTTACATGAAATTACACATGATGGAAAAGCCACAGATTTAAAGTGTAATAACCCCCTCAAGAAATGTTTTCCTCATTTAAGGTGTATTTTTAGTTGCTTTTGCTTGGTTTTAAAACAAAAATATTTCTAAAGTTTGTGTTTCTTTAAGACGATGTGATGTCAGTGTATGGAAATGAATTCTTTTTTCACGGTTGCTCCTTTTTGGATTTTGTTTATTAATGATCCTTTGAATACTTGCCATTGAAGACTAGAATATCAGTGAAAAGAGAAGCTGCTGCTTTTTGGTAAAATAAATTTTAGTATAGTATGCTTTTGAATGTTGGTGTGAGTGACAGAAACTGTTGAAGTCAGAATATTAATAGGTTTAAATATATTTAAAGAGCCTACTTACATGATTTTTGTACGTTTACATGATTTTATTCTTGTTTCAGGTGATCTATCCAATCCACTTACTGAACACACAGAGATAAATCGGTGCTTTGGGCTCTCTTGAGCAGCTGCAAGGAGAAATGTTACCCTGAGAATGAAGCTATAAAACGTCTCCCTGCAGAACCGTATGATTGAAAACGCGGTCCAGCCCTCCTCTGCTGCCGGACATGCTTTTGTCCTCCTGCCCCTCTCACCCAATGTTGCAGTAATACAGATGGATCGTGGCAGAGAGGCAGAAATGGAGTTACGGAGGTCCTCCAGCCCAGGCAAGCTGAGCAAGAACGACATGGATGCTGACAAGACCATGTGCCACAGCTGCTGCATCTGCGGTAAAAGTTTCCCTTTTCAGAGCTCATTATCGCAGCACATGAGGAAGCACACGGGTGAGAAGCCCTACAAATGTCCTTACTGCGATCACAGAGCTTCCCAAAAGGGCAACCTGAAGATCCACATTCGTAGTCACAGGACAGGCACTTTAAGTCAGGGACACGAGGTGGAGATGGGAGAGGCGCAGCTGGGTGAGATGGGTGTTTCGGAGGGTCTCGGTGGCTGCACTAGTCCCACCAAAAGTACATCTGCCTGCAACAAGATCTTGAATGGCACTGCTCAGGTAGACAGCAGCAAGATCTTGTTGAGAAGCAGCAAGAAGGAGGTCGCAGAGGCGGTGCCCGCCGAGGAGGATGGCAAGCTAACTGCTTACCCGTGCACCTTCTGCAAAAGCAAATTCGAAAGGAAGAAGGACCTGGAGCAGCACCTGCACCAGGTCCACAAACCTTTCAAGTGCAGGCTGTGTAGCTACATGACCTTGAGGGAGGAGACGTTGTTAAACCATGTAGAGAAGGACCATATAACCGCTCAGGTCCCGAATGGGGAGGCCTACACTGAGAACTGCAAGAGCGAGCTGAGCGCCGGCGAGTTTCCTTGCGAAGTTTGCGGCCAGGCCTTCAGTCAGACCTGGTTCTTGAAAGCTCACATGAAAAAGCACAGGGGCTCGTTTGATCACGGCTGCCACATTTGTGGCAGAAGATTCAAAGAGCCCTGGTTTCTCAAAAACCACATGAAGTCGCATGGCCCGAAGACTGGGAACAAAAACAAACTGAAAAATGAGCTGGAGCTCATAGCCACTATCAATGACGTGATACAGGAGGAAACGATTGTGACGGGCCTGTCTTTGTACGAAGTCTGCACCAAGTGTGGAAATCTGTTTACAAACATGGAAAGCCTAAAAGCGCACAATGCTGTTCACTACCGGGCTCAGCGGAGCAGCGCCGGGGATAAAGCCGAGGGCTTAATTGACGGGAGCCTGAGCCCCTCAGTAACAAAGCAGTTTTTCTTGCAGTGTCTCAATCTAAGGCCATCTGTAGGGCTGGATAGAGTTACAAGGGGACAGACTGGAAAAAGAGTAGCCGAGCTGGATCCAGTCAGTAGCTACCAAGCTTGGCAGCTGGCCACCAAAGGAAAAGTAGCAGAGCCCTCCGAGTATGTGAAGTATGTGGGGTGGGATGAGGCCCTGGCGGACGCGGACGTGACTTACGACAAGGATAAGAGGGAGTACATCCTTGTCAACCAGGAGAAGCGCAAGCGGGAGCAGGATTTGCCCAGCTCCTCCAGCAACCCCAAGAAGAAGAGCTGTCCCAGCGGGCGCCCGGAGAAGACCAGCAGCGCCCCGCCAGGGGAGAGCTGCCCGCTCACCCAGGGCAACCTGGACTACCGTCCCTCCTCGCGGCAGGGCAGGCGAGCCACCCAGAACAAGTCCACCGAGTGCTTTGAGTGCGGCAAGGTCTTCCGCACCTACCACCAAATGGTGCTGCACTCCCGGGTGCACCGCAAGGAGCGGAGGAGCTGCCGCGAGGGCGGGACGGCCGCCCAGCCCGACCGCTATGGCTCCAGCAGCGAGGAAGGGGACTCGGGCTCTGTCAGCGGGCCCAGCACGCCCGGCTCTGCGTCCGCCCCGGAGGACTCGGCCACCTCTGGCTTGGGGGAGGAAGGGGCCGAGGAGAGCTCGGAGGAGGGAGCAGCTGACCCCTCGTTAGGTAAGATGGCTGATGGCTGGCCCTGCTCTCTCTGGGCTGCTGGGACCTGTGGTCCCTATCCCCATGTCGTGAGCAAAGGGAGGAGGCAGGAGGTGCATCGCTCCTTGTCTCAGCGTGGCAATTTCGTTGTTGCTGGTGTAAGTAATAAAAATGAGATCTGAGGACATGTTCAGAAGGTATAGGTAAACTTGGTTCAACGAAGGACTCCTGAGAAGTGTCTTAGTTACCTGTAGCAAGTCACCTCTACTGTTACCTTAGGGACGGGGTGTCCTCCCTGCACATCTAAGGAGCTATTTTGCCCCAATTTATGGACACCCAGCACCTTATCTTGCCTTTAGCGTGCAGGTGTGGTAAGGGTGCAGCTTGCATGGTGTCGCCCCAAAGTGCGTAAACTCGTTAATCGCCAGCATGAGAGTCGTTTCTCTCCTCTCCCTTCTGCTTTGCTTCCCAAACTTGTGTTTATAACTCCAAGGGCTATAATTAATCTCTCTGGGTTAAAGCGGTCCTTTGAGCCCAACGCTACTAAATGGAACAAATTATTCTCCAAATAGCAGCAAAGTAAATATTTGAAAGAACACTATTAAGCACTTTTGTATCGTTCTTTTCTTCTTCTGATTTTTGTTGTTCACCATTATTTGTTTTATAACACACTCTTTAGATATGTGAGATTAACCATTCTTTCCTTATTAGCCTTGTGTGTTTTTTTGTTTCTTTGTTTTGCTTGGTAAGCATTAATATATTCGTCCTGGTTTTCTTCCTTATTTTTTTCTGAAGAATAACGCTATCTGTAGAATTAAGCTCATTTTCAAGACCATCTCTGATGAAGGAATCTGCACCATTGTTGAAGAGAGTGGATATACTTAGTTAGCTATGTTTTTGGGTGGATTTTTTATAAATGTGACTTCTCCAGTGGCTACAGACCCTGCAACAGCCAAGCAACGTTTGCCAGGATCGTGTATTAATTATACATTTTTCATAAAGCAGTTTTAGATATATTTTGTGTCATTAAGCTTCTTTCATAAAATTTTCAGGGTTGTACGACAGCTGAAGTTGGGGCCGGCACTGCTTGACAATGTGGCTTGCAAAGTGTAAGCTTAGAGGGAAGAGAGAGCCACAGGACTGAAACTGGGAGGGTGGAAGTGGATAAAACCCACCTGTCTGTCCTTAAAACTTACAAGAAGTGTCCTAAACTTGATTTTGCTACAACTTGGATCAAGTCTTCCATGGACAAATTGGATGCACAGTAGAACAGAAATTTAAATTAAACTAGGAAATCATCTCCACCCCCCACCCCCTTCTTTGTTAATGCTTTTCTCTCTATTGCACAACTCCAAAAAGTCCTAGTGACAAGTTGAGAAATATTTTCACTGTGATTACTTGCACATTTAAAAATTTCAAAATTTGTCTTTCCCATTTACTGTTTGTTGGATTTGGGTCTTTTAAAAAAAGTTGTTTATGGGAGTGTACTTGCTTTGTGTGAAAATCCTTCAGCTGCTGCCTGAAACACCTCCATGCAGTTGACACAAAATGTAGTTACAAAGCTGCAGCTTCGTCTGGAGTTAAATGGGGCTGCCATGTTTTACCGGTGTAATGTACCAGTGCCCTTACGGAAACCGCTGTGATGGAAAACCATCTCTCTGGAGACAGGCTGAAAACACTGGAACACTTTTCACACGATATTCAAACAGTAAGGTTGTTCTTCTATGCTCTCCCTATTCAGTGCTTTATTTTTAACAAGAGGAGCTGTCTCACCTCTTTCTCTGTCCCAGTTCTTACCTCAGTTCAAGCCCAGCCTTTGTCTCATGAGTGAAAGGTGAGAGTTTAAATTGCACAGCAATTTCTCTCACAGGAATTAAGGTGACTGGATTAACCACTGTCTCTAGCCAACACCAGGAAACTCATTTCTTTGGGTGCCAAATGGGTTCTTATCTATTTTGCTGAACATTAAAGAAGCAGCAAACTGATCGGCCTAAATAAAGGAGCAACTTGGAAAAGGGATGTGTTTTGCATTGATTAGCTGAGAGGGTGGCTGCTGCATTTTATATTTAACAAGTGACAAAGACTTTTTAATTAAAAAGAAAGGTGTTTTTTGTTTGTTTGTTTTCAGTAGGTCAAGATTCGAAACTTAAGTTTCTCAGTTTTCTCTTTTGGGTATCACGTTTACTGAGACTGCTCTTACATAGTTTCCTAGGGGACTGTTGTCCTGTCCAGCAAGCTGTAGGATTAGTTTTACTCTTATGCAAATTGCTGTTTTAACTCAAGAGGCTTTCTTTTCCTCCTCTACTAACAGAAACATAAGGTCTACAGAATATAGGCCAAATTCCACCCTTGCGTACACTCCCGTTAAAATCAGATATTCTGATGTGGCCTTCAAGTCTGTTTTGTCCTAGAAGTGCTGTGGTTTGCTCTCTGCTGCTGTGGCTCGTTTTAGTTATTCTTGCTGGTGAACCTTTTCTGGCGAGAGCAGAGCTCCAGTGCTCCAGACAGCAGCCGCCCCCAGCAGAGGTGGGCAAACCGTGCTCTCAGTTCCTCTTCCTGACATGCCTGCTCTGGTATTATTTTTACTCAGACTGCGGTCAGGAAAATCTTGTGTTACTCGTAAGATTATTTTAAATAATATATGTATTTTTTTTTACTTTCATATCCCCCCCCCCCCCCCCCCCCCCCATTTGATATTTTGACAAATTGCTTTGTTACGCAAGGTTAGAAAAGGGGCTCGGTACTACCAGGTATTGAATGTTCTGGTCGTGTTTCACCTGAATGTACCTCTTTGTGCATTTAATTCTTAATAATCTCAGTAGCCCTGTTGACACACTTGGTGGTAGGTGGCCTGCCCAGCCTCTTGCAGCAGGGAAGCTGGCTAAGTACCTCCGTGGTCTCTTAGGGCCAGCAGACGTTGAGGCTCAGGGTGACTAGAGCTGGGGAATAGCGATAGGGCTTATTGGGAGAAAAGCAAGAAATGCACCTTGCATGTGAAATGGGATTGAGAGCCTCTAGGGCAGCCACTTCTTTACTCTTAACACATCAGTAATTTGTCTCTGCTGTGTATGTAGAGTAACATAATGATTTCTCAGGCATGAGAGCAGTGTTTGCAGACCCAGCTTATCAGTTGCCAGGGGGAAGCTGGCTGGTTACAAACTGCTTTCTGTCTTACTGTACGGGGGGTAGAAAAGTAATCATTTTCACGTGTCACATAGGTGGAGTAGTGTGTGATACCTGCCATACAAAGTTGTCATATGCATGATGTAGATGTGCTTCGTATGACAGCCACATGGGAAAAGGTGCCCCAGAGCACAGACTACCTGTAAAGAGCAGACTGAATATTTTTGAGGTCCCCCTGCCCCAGATGAGTCTTCATTTTTATTTGGCATTCAGGCCACTAGCAAACTGTACCTGAATTTCCACTCAGATGAATCAGAAGCTTTTTGAGCCACCTGCAAGTTGTTGCTTAGCACTTCCCCAGTTTGAGGGCTCTTTTATGATTTTGATTTTTTTAATTAGAAGAATCCCATGGTTATGACTGAGGGGGGTTGTACATCGATAGAAGTGGAAGGAGAAATATATATATATATATATATATATATATATATTTAACAGTTTCTCACCTAAAATGTAGTATTTGCTGTGCTAAAGAAATAGTTCAGTCTGTGTGCATGTACATATGTGTGCATTCAGTGGCTAGTATTTTTAAGGCTTAACATGGGCACCAACATTGTCATGGTGCATTTAGCAATTGGGGTGTTACAGTTTCTTACACTAGGCACTGTAAACTATTTCAGTCCTGAAATGAAGAAGGAAGTATAATTTTGCCTTTGACAGGTGGGAAGATGAAGAAAAGAAGTGAAAACAATTTAAATACCACTTGGTGCTCAGCAAACATGTAGTAACAGATCAGGTCCTTGATATTGAAGTCTAGATCTTGGGAAAGGAAGAGAATATCATAAAGCTACTTCTTTTTGCATTAAAGCACCATTTAATAATTGGGCAGGGAAAAAAAATGTTAAAATTAATCTAGGAGGAGAAGAAAATCAGCACCAAAACCAGGAATGTTATATAGGAATAAAGGAGACAAATGCTGCTTGTTCTAGTCTGAGCTTACCAAGGAGGGAAGCAAGTGAAAGGAGTCTAAGGTTACACCTTAGACTTGATGCTGCTTTCAGTGGAAATCACCTCCATTTTGTTTTCTTTCTCTCTGCCTCTTCTTTCCTTTTTTTTTTTTTTTCTCCTCTGTCAGACTCCTCCGGATTTTTGAAATGCTTTAAGGAGAAACTGATTCATTCTTTCTCAACACATGCTGTTTTTATTACGCTAGCTAATGCAGGAAGGGACTGATTGCAAAGAAAAACCATTGTGCAAAGCCCTGTACAAATACAGTTACAGGTTCAAGGAGTTCCTAGTCTGAAAAGACCAGATGGACACAAATGGCTGGAAAGCACAGAATACCAAAGGAAAAACAAAAATCCAGCATGTAGCCACATTTTTCTTGCATCAGAAATTGCCAGTGGTTTGGTGGGACTTGCTGAGGAGAAGATGAGGTCAATGGAAGGGTAAGATGAGAGATGGGAGTGAGATGCTGCGAGGAGAGAAAAGAGGGTGAAGAGAGGCAGAGAAGATCAGGAAGGTCAGCTTTGCAGTGGGGCGACCATGCTGAAGGGAGCTCTGTTTTGGTGGAGGTTTGGAAGAGGAGGCAAGACTGAGAGGAATGTGGAACAGCATCAGGGTTTGAACCTTACAAGGCAGGGCCAGGGTGTTGGGCATCCTTGGCTGAAACTGGAAAGGCTTATGGCATCAAGGGCTGAGGTGGGTGACTGCAGGATGATTTTCATGTACAAAACAAAAGGCGGTGCATAATCTTGCAAGGCATTTGATTTAAAATAAACAAGAAGTAAGAACTGTCCAGAGTTCCTCTTGTTTTCCAGTAAAATGGCGAGAGTGTAATTTGGGGGAGGACAGGAACAGTAAGAATAAGGCAGCTAAGCAAGTGAAAATTGACAAAAAATGTATATTAACTCCGGAGAGAAACCAAAGAATAAAGAGAGAAAGATAGTTCTGGTAAGTATACTCTGTTGGAAAACTGAGTGCGTGAAATACAGCTGCCAGGATCCAATACCAGAACTTCCTTGCTCTGCTTATATGAAAAAAATTTCATCTGTATACAAGGGAAATCCTCTCCACTATTGAAAAATCAAGTATTTTTGCTATATATCATAATCAAATAATTACACTTTAGATACTTCTCATGCTAGATTCTCACTTACTCTAAATCAGTTTAATGCCACTGAAGGCAGTCCTGTTATGACATTTTACTCCAAATGAAGATCTTGTACTGTGTGTACAATCTTAAGTATGCTGAAGTTATTTAGCATATTTATTCTGCAGAATAAGTGTACAACAAATTGGAGAGTGTCTCTGTGGTGGACAACTGGTAACTACTGCCCTACAAATTAAACAGTTTCAAGACAGAACAGTGTCAGTGGCTGCTGTTAGATCCATACCATGAAGGTAACATTTTGCTGTGATTATGCACTTCGCCCAGTTAATTTTGGCATTGCCAGGGAGTGGTTGTTGGAATATAAAACTTCCTCAAGTTTCCAACCCAAACTAATTGTTTGGGTTGTTAATGCCGGGACTTTCAAGTACAGCAGGTTGATGATTCAGAACATCGGGGAAGTCAGGCAGAGGCAAGCACCCTGTGCTTGCAGAAGTAAGGTTCATTGGGTATGGTGTAGGCTTTAGCAAAGTTCAGGTTGTTCCTTAGAACAAATTAGGTGGATCAGGGCTAAATCACCTCCATTCACCGCGCCTAATAATACCATTCAGAAACTTCTCTTTTGTATCTACTTTGCTGTAATGCAGGTAGTCAGTTCTCATGCATATAGGAAAGCCACATGTGGTATGGTAGGTCTTATGATCTGAAATTTCTTTGCAAAGCACTGCAGGTTTAAGCATCATTTTTGATCAGTACGGGCCTGTATGTATCTCCACAGCAGCACTTTATTGCCTTTCCTTTCCCCTTTGGACTCTAGTACATTCCTTGGGACCACAGTGGAAATCTGTGTGTGAATATCTTCCTGTGGTGCAGCCATCAGCAATAGCTTTCATTTGTCATCTTTAACTGGGGGACTATGTGAATTGGAAGAAGAACTGAGGGAAGAGAATAAAATAGAAATTATGCTGATCATCTCAAGGAAACGGATGGCCAGAACATTTCAGACAGCCAGAATCACTGAAGTGTGTGTCAAGGAGAGAGAAAGAGAGAAGAGCCATAGGACATCTAGAGATGTGGTTAAAAACCTTCCTTGGCATATGTACTTCATAAATGTGAAGTTGTTTAGCCCTTTATTTTAGGCTTATGGAGGGAGCTGTGCTCCAAGAAGCTCATGCAAAAAGTGATTGATTGGAACAGGGCAGCAATGCTTTGTGATAATGCAGTCTGTACCCTTTAATGCTATATATTACCCTGACATCATTACTAACTAAAGAACGTTTAACGATTGCCCTGTAGGCATCTTGGGTAATTTCCACTGTGTTCCTTGTTACTAGGTCCTGTTTTACTCAGTCTGATGTAATGTGGGTGGCCAGCACAAGTGTTGAACAGTAATTCAAGTTCCTCGTGCAGCGGGGCAGGGTGATTGGGAACAGATAACGCAGTCAGCTCAAGTCAGAACTAAGGCTTGCTGGCTGAGCTTGAGATGATCCCTCAGTAAATGCACCACGTCTCCTGCCAGAAATGGTCTTTGTTGTTGCTGAGAGTGAACTTCTTTTTCCACATTTTGAATTTACTAATCCAGCTGTTGCACTGTTTTTGTTCTTTGCAAATGTTTCAGTGAGGCTCTTGTTGTAGAAGTACTGAAGAATTTTGTGCGTGGTATTTTGATGCAGCACGACTGGCATGTTGTTTAGGCAGTTTATTGTAGCTGTAGGTATGTGACATGAGCAAC
This sequence comes from Anser brachyrhynchus, assembly GCF_964034855.1. Taxonomy (NCBI): domain Eukaryota; kingdom Metazoa; phylum Chordata; class Aves; order Anseriformes; family Anatidae; genus Anser; species Anser brachyrhynchus. The sequence goes on from NC_137695.1 coordinate 99,073,862, forward strand.
CAAAACATGGCTCAACTCGGAAACAAATTTGTACCAAGATGCTAAGAGAAAGATAGGTTTACCCAGCCTTTGTTTTATCTGTCATGAAGCAAGGAGGTGAATGTGGTTTCTTAAAGGTAGGTGATAGTAGGATATACTTTGCCCTGAAGCTTGTGTAAGGTGCCCAAAGCAAGATTAGTTATTCATACTTCTACAGTAGCTTTTAGAAGTGTCACAACAGCTGCTTTAAGGACTGCTGGTGTCTGCTGAATCCTTTGTGAACTGCCAACATCCATTCCAACATCCACTGCTAGCATGTAAAAAAAAGTAAAAATAAAAATAAAAAAAACATGGGTGTGGAAAGCTATTAGCAATGTTGGCTTTAGTTTGTGCGTTCAGAAATATCCCCCTTTATGTTTAATTCATTTGCACAGTGGGTCCAGTTTTCATAGCAGGCTTTTAGCTCTTCTTCAGCAAGTATTATGAACATCTGCAAATACGACTTCTACTTTTGAATGCAGCTGCGCAGTAAGTTACGAAGCTTCCTCAGAAACCTCACTCCTTTATGCCTACCCTAACCTTGCTGCCCTTTAAAAGCCAGTATAGCAATTCTGGTAGTTCTTAGTATTGGATTGTTTCTACTACATCAAGCTATAGCACATGAAATATTACCCTGTGACATTTATAGTCATAAAACCACTTTGTGTAGTGCTTTTATTTTTTAGCAGTTTCTGATTAGTGAGCAGGACTCCTCTCCCCCTGCTAGTAAAACAAGATTTGAACGATGCAAATTACAATGGTAATGGTTTTAATCCGATTTCCAAATATTTTGGTAGCACTGGGGCTATATTGAATGGGATTTTTCTGATCTGTAAATGGCCTCTAACAGGGGATGTGTGTAGATATCTTTGATGTTAGATCTTTTTGCTGCTCTTCGTGTTATGGTTCACAGTTTGCTCTTGATCCATCTTAAACCGAGAGTCAGGTTTTCTTCTGTACGATACTAGGTTTGGCAGTGGATGCTCTCAGTGTGCCTCTGTGGATGGGGTGGGTTGGTTTGTTTTACACCAGCAGTCTCATTCAGTCACTGGATGAACCTGAATGGACCTGGCCGTGGCATCGGTCATACTGGTAAAAGTCTAGAGCAACTTAGCTGCAGTCAAGGGGACCCTTGACAGAGAGAGAGAGAGCATCAGTAACTTTTTTTTATTCTCAGTTTGTTCTTGATTGCCTGTAAGATGTATCAGTGGCAAACATGGATTTGGTGAGAGAGGAAAAGCATATAGTGAATTTCATGGAAACTCTGGAGGAAGTCTTTCAATTTGTAATTATACTGATTATTTTCAGTGTGTAGAAACTAGTCTTTGTATGAGATTTTAGGATTCTTCTTATGCTTGGTCTGTGACTACCGCTGTGACATATTTTGCGACCTGTTTTTAGACATTATTTTCAGTGCTTGAAATGGATTTGTCAAAGTGTAGAGAACTTATTTTCATGGAGAATTTGTTTTTCTTCTTTATATACAGCATGGGTTTGAACTGGCACATTGCAGAACACTTTGGCACTGATCCAGCAGAACTCATAACTACTGCCCTGATTTTCAGCATCTGAGCAGTCAGGTCGGAGTCATTATTAACTGCTTTGTTGAACCCAATGGCTTGAGATTAGAGGAAAAATAGGGAAATATTTCTTTTCAGTAATCAATGCCAGTGTAAATTACATATTCTGAAATCTACTACAGCATGCAAACTTTACATATAGGGGATAAGACATAGGGGAGGAGCAAGTCTCAGAATCGTCTTCCATGGATATTCTGTTAATGGATTCAGTTCTGGTTTAGTGATGCTAACAACAAAATTCCAACACTTCATCCATTTAAAGTGCAAAATCTCTACTCAGAAAATGTTCATGTGAGAGAAAAGTACTTTCTTAGTTGATGGTTATTGCAACTTGGGTATGGCTGCTTACTCATCATGGATGTAGAGCATGAGATGCTCCTCTTTGCCAGGATCACGTATTCTTTACAGGGTGTGTTGGGGAAGATTTGTCCTCCTGCCTTTTAGAAATTTGTTTCCCAGGTTGGTTGTCTCAAACTTCAAATATTCCTTCCTTATAATAAATAAATATATAAAACTTAATAAAACTTCCTTATCTGTGTTACTTCAAATAACAGAAAAACAAACAGCCATTAAAATGATTTGGTTGTCATGTCACAGCTGTAATTTTAGTTTTGTTTGGAGCCGTAAGTTAGGGGTGGTTACTCCAAAGATGATCTCCTTTTTTTTTTTTTTTCTCTAAAGGGATAGAAGAACACTTAAAAAATAAATTAAAATTAAACCCACAAACTTTAATACTAAATTTGGATTTAATCTGTAATACAAGACACTCCCAAACCTTGTGTTTCTTTGAGATAACAAATTCATCAGGCAGTTGAAGGCATCAGCTACACCTAACAGTACTTTAGAGGTGTGTGTTATCTCAGAATAGCATATGTCTTGTGATGTCTTACTGCTTAAATAGCATTTGAGGCAAGCTGCTGTCAGCAGAAACTAAATATTTTGGGGGAAAAAAACACAGCCACGAGGGAAATACACAGGTTCTTTCAGAAACATGAACCTCGAGTCTAAACATAACTTTTTTCCCCTCCTTGGAACATTTATGTGTATTTTAACGATAGTGGTTGTGAGCAAGTGTCATCATGCTGAAAGAGTGCAATGTATCATCAGAATCAGGATCGTAGTGGGGTGTAAATGGCGTCTTCTCTTCCCATCCCCTCTGTACCCCAAGGTGCATGGAGCAGATGCTGCATTTTGGCTTTGCCTTTTACATATTTTGTCAAGTTTGTAGCATCAGTGGACCAAAGGTACGTTCCATTTTCTGTGACTAAGCCTATACTCAGTAGGTAGTGAAGCCTTTTTTTTACTAGATAATGAAGCAAGGAGATCTTTCTCTTTCCTTAAAAGAGCATTCAGGAAGTACAGCTTACACTGCACATGGAACACATTAATTCTAAACCCCTTCTAATACTTTGCAGAAGTTTCTTGTCCTTATACATGACTATATCCACACGCATACCAGTTTCCCAGAAATGACTTAACCTTAGGTACTTCTGAAGCCTGGAGAAGCCTTAGAAAAAATTGTCAAACATGGAACAGCAAGTAAAGTTGTAACAGGAAAAAGTTAATTTTTACTTGGATCACTCTGGGACAACAAAATGGGTGCACGTCAGTGAGAATCACGTATTTGCTACTGTCGTGCTAAATACGTTTGACAAGGGAGCCTCAGTACTGTTATTTGTGTGGGAAATACGGGGTGTTGGTTTTTGTTTGCATTAATTTATACACACAGACATGGCATATTAGTTATAATTCAAACATAATCACTTTATTTTGCAAATGGAGTTGTTAGTTTTTTAATCTCTGATGTTATCAGCATGCAAGTGCCTAATATTAACACTCAGAAATTAGATGTTATTAATGCATAATGAAATTTTTATGTGCAGTAAAATTTTCTGCTAGACTGACCTTTCTTGGTTGGTTGTATTAGAGCAAGAATTAAAATCTCTTAGGATATATTCAGTAAGTTGAAATACTTAATTCACTTAACCAATGCATCATGGGAGGTACTCTTTGTAGAGTATTTACTCAAAGTCCAGTTTTGCAACTTTCTTTTGAGACCTGCAGAAGCCAAAAGGAAGGAGCTATGGTACCTAGGAAGGTGAAGTCTGCAATGGCTCCAAAATGTAGTGTAATTAAAAACTCTATCAGGCTGAAAAAGATCAGAGAAAGGCAAGGCAAAAATTCAGGAAGTGTCTTTGTGTATAACATCTATAGAGTAATGTATATAAGTGGGAAAAGGCTGGTGGGTTTCTGGTAGGAATGCATCCAAGTATTATAAACAGCTTGTTCTGGGAGCTCAATAATACTTCTAAACAGACGTACTACAGGGATCATTGCAGTGGCAGGTAACAGAGGGCATGCAAAAGTACAAGCCCAAAATGCGGTCTTCTGCAATAATTGCCGTATCTGGGAATTTGCTTTCTAACGTGAATATATTTGGTCTGATTTATGGTATCAGAAGTACCACACAACGTATACGCTGTAAGATAACCAATCTAAATTTCTTTTGTTGACAGTTCGAAGCATGAGTAAGACGAGAGTGCCATTTCCCACCTTACCTCCACAGCACTGCCTGCGTATGTTGGGCTTCAGTGGGAGCTGTGAGGAGCCGGGTGTCCTGGCAGCACCTTGAGGGATGCAGCTTTAGGGCAGAACACTGCTTGCCATTGTGACAGCATAGGTGGGACCTGTTTGGGGGCATTTCCCTCGATCCAGCTAGCTGTGGTGGTCACACAGTTGTGGACCACATGAGAAGTGCTTTGGGGTTTCTGAAAAGGAGGAGTAGAAGAGTTTGTATCAAAGAGGTGGGTTTGAATTTAGGCTGGACAGTGAAACTGAGGAATGTAGGAGGCCTCGTGGGCAGCACCTGGCTGAGCCTGGTGGAGTGGCCATAGACACCGCTGAGCATTTACTTTTTGCTCTCTTACAGAAAATCTCATGTTAACCATTTCAGTTTGCTCTTGTCAGCCATTAACCGTAGGTTTGCAGAGGAATTGTAGCAAATGTGAGCCTTACGTAGAGACTTGAAAAAAGGGTGAATCGATGGCAAAAGGAAGTAAGCTGGAGGTAAGCATTTTATGTTTCTGTAAGTGGTGTCACGGCATTAGCTTGCTAATGGAAGGAGGGCCACGAGGACAGCCCGGCCCTGGACCAGCACGTGCTGGGGAGGTTGGCACGCTGCGAGGAATTAGGCTGTGAAGACACTGTTGGCAGGCAAAAAATCAGAGTTGTTTAAGGGAAGAAAATGATTGAGTGAACACAGAGAAAGTGGAGTACCAGGGAAGGCTGCAGACGAGCATAATCCTGGCTGTGTTGGGCGGGAAGTTTGTCAGCACAGGAGGTTTAGCAGAGCAGCTGCCACAACCCTGCAAGAGCAATCCCAGTGCTGAAGACAGGGTGAGGAGGCAAAACAGGTGAAAGAAAAACAGATACAAGTTTCTCTTAGGTCCTGAGAACAACAGAAACTAATAGAAAAAGAAGCGATAACAGCAAAGTGTATAAATGAGGGGTTGCCTTTTGGTATGTTCTGTATCTTAGTGTTTCACGTTGTGAATCGTAAGGGTGCCTATATTATTTTGTACTTTTTCATCTGAGTGCTTGAGTGTCGTGTGGTAATCGCTAGGTTTGGGAAAACACTTTGAAAGAAGACATTTGCAATTCTCCATCTGTTTCATTTTCCTGGTGTGTGGGGGAATAGAATAAGCATTTTTTTAATTGAAAGTGTCATTGAGTGGGAAGATTAAAAATGATAAAGTAATGGACTTTGAAAACATGACTGTTAAAAGTGATGTGGCTAGACCTCTTGGCTTAAATGTAGCATGTCATTTCAAAGGCACTAAAGCCAGATACATAACTTGCCCCAGATGTTTAGATTCAGTCGAGCAATCCCATGTGGTCCTTTGAACAAAGATGCCTTACCCGTAATAATGGTTATTTTACAAATGATACTGTAATTCCAGATACCTTTCTTTGCCTGTATTTTAAGACAAATAAGTTAGCACTGATGGCAAGTACTGTGTTTGTCAAACCAGTTTCAAAATCATAATGCATCAGCAGTGTTATTTGCTTGTTTCAGATACTTCAAGTTTTTTTTAGCTGCATTTCTTTCTTTCAATGAAATTAGTCTGTGGACAGCTAAGGTTGAACGCTGGGTTCGTAATCAGTTTTGCTAATACAGAATATTTTATTTTCTGTTTTTCCTTTAATTTCAGTGACAGTTACGTAGTACCAGAACTTCCATTAACTGCTGCTGTTTATTCCTTACCCTTAAGCTATAGTCTTTTGTTGCAGCATGGCAGTGTTGACCCTGGAACCAATTACTGTGTAGAACAAGGAGAAGATGATGAGGCTTATTCTGTAGCAATTGTTTTCCAGTAGTCTTGACGTACGTAAGTCTCTTAGTACATGGAGCAGTATGATAGACCTGTTTAAGAACTTCGTAACACTACCTGGCCAAAAACATCAGTGAAAGCCATTTAAGACAAATGAGGCTTTTTTGCTGATCCTCCTATTTTACAATCCTGAAAGCGGAGCTGGGAAGGCTACGGAATTCTTCCTGCATGCGGGGAGTTGGGATGTTCTCCATTAGTTTTGAAGTCTGTCTCTTCACTGGAAGTGAGTGCATGTGCAAATGTCATACAGATGTTGTATAAAAGCTTAATTATGCCTCTCTCTTACTTTAAGCTGTGGTGCCGTTCTGTTTTGACTCCCCCACCCCCAAAAGGCTTCTCCTGAGAATGGAAGGGAAACCATTTTCCCATTATTTCCTTACTCAGGAGTTAATTATATTCTGCACTGTGACTGTACCTCAGCAAAATTGAATGGAAAAACAACACTCTTTCAACAAAAGGTGGAACTTTTTAGGATAGCTTAGATTTTCTGTTCTTTTTCAGGAATTAGAAGTTCTTACGAATTTCAGATGAAAAATAAACCCCATTCCAAAGTTACGTTTTCTCCACACGCTTTACTTCTGAGACAGCTTAAATCTATCTGCTATTTCCTCACATTAGGTTGCTTGTCATTGATAGCCAGCTCAGTTAAATTGTCACAGGTGCAACTGAAAGTGGCTAGTAGGGACTGAAGAAACACAGGTAATCCCGCTTAGGAAATCATCCAGTAGCTTGGAGTTCACTTGCTGCAGAAGGCCAGAAATACAGTTAGTATTAGTAGCAGTTTAAAAAAAATAATAAAAAGGGAAGGAAAAAAGGAAAAAAAAATCATAGATCGTGAATCAAAATTAAAGGGCAGATCTCTTCTCTGTTTTCTGGAGTTATGTGTATTATCGCAGCACTTCTGTATCTGTACTCCAGAAGCCATCAAGAGAGAAATCACCTGATTATGCTGAACCTGAAACTAAAACATTGCCCTCCAATGCAACAAAACAAACCAAATCATTCTTACAAGGTGTCTGAGAGCTGACTTGTTTGTATTTTCAGATAGGAAATAACAAGAATAGTCTCGTAATTGTTATGAACAAACATAACATGGAAATTTTCTAGTCACCTGAATCATGAGGTAAAGAGATTTACAAGCTATGTTATCTTAGAATGGATTTTGACACTTTTATGTATATGAAAGAAGATGAATTGACCAGATCTGAGATGCTTTTTTTTTTTTTTAAATGCTTGTGCAGCTTCCTGTCTCTTCATGGAAAAATTGTCAGCTTTGGGGGCAGGGAGGGGGATTTGTTCCCAGAGAAAATGAAGATTGAATTGCATTATTTCACATGCTATTTAAAAGAAAATTTTAATAACCCCTTACTGTCCATCAGCTCTGTCAGTTCAAAATACTATTTTTTTTCTTTTTCCTTGGTTCTTTTAAAGGAAATAGTTTGCATTTGCACAGTATCATGTCTATATATTTTCTTTCTATCAGAAGCAGAGTGTCAATGCCACCAAATTGTTTTTAAGTGGAATGCTTGGCAAAGTCCCCAAGAGAAAAAGTAAAACAAACAAACAAACAAACAAAAAAAAAACAGCTTTGAACAGCGATCAAAACAGATTTAAGGAGTAGATAATGGTATATCTGAGAACCACGAAAGTGTTTATGACCAAAATCTTCCTGCGGGATTCCCCACTGTGTTACTATTTTCAAACATACAGCTGTGTCTAATTATCTAAAGGTGATGTGCCATGCAATTAATTAATGTTGTGTGTCTGAAGAGACAAGTAACAGTACATCTGACCACGTATGTGGACAAATAACCCAATGTGGATGCAGTATGTACATCCAAATGCATGAAAGCAGACCTGGATGTTCACAAACCATTGCCCACCAAGCTTGTGGCCTGTTACCATCCACTGTATTCAGTATGGACAAAGGCATGTGGAAATGTAGTAAGAAGGCAGTGGAGAGAAAGCTGTTAAATTGGGAACGTTTAAAGTTCAGTGATATCTTAGTGAACGCATTTCTAAATTCAATTTCAAGCCATAAATAAAACAATCCAGCAAATGGTTACTGCAAAATTAGAGGCATTGTGACTTTGTAAAAATTTCTGAACAGCTGATATCATGACCCTGTATTCTTTGTTATTTATGGAAATGTGCTACTTGGCAGATTGTGGAAATGGCTGCCTGCTTGTATATAAGTTTTGAGTTGCTCAGAAGTCAGCAGCTGCATTTTTATTAAAAGCTTAATAAAAACATAAAAGATGGAAAAGACAACATCTCTTTATTAATACTTAGATATGAAATTCTTTAAATGCTTTAAACATTCAAATCATTTGTGTGAAACAAAAAGGCTGGTAAAGCTTTCCCAAGTAAATGACTGTCATCAAAGCTTCTTTCCATATAAGGCTCATATTTCAGATCTAAGCTTAACTAAAAAGAACAGAAATATATGATCATTATGTATTAATAAACGACTGCCTTCTGATTGTGCGGTAATTTTACAGGGGTTTCTTTAAAGTGCAATTAGTTTTTTCTTACATTATGAAGTTCATTTGGGCTTTAGATCTTGTGTTTTGCTCAGATGTAAGGCAAAGCTAATCCTCATAATTGATTTACTAAATGTTGCTGTTTGCCTATCCGCATCAAATATTGTACTGGTCTTTCGACCTTGGAACTAGCTAAGGAATGATGTGGAAGCTGCAGAGTTATGTTAGTGATACATTCTTTGTATGTAATCAAATCCGTTTCCCCCTCTGTCTTCTCTCTCACCACTCTTCCACCATACCACCCACTCAGCCAATTCAACTGCAGATTTCTTGATGAAAACTGTTCAGTCTCTTCAGTTTCAGACCCGTGTCACCCACTTTCTTCGCTGTCTGTAGCTGTAAGCCTTGGGAGTGGAGTAATGAGGATTTGCTCCATCAAAAGTAACCACTGACCGTCCACGCTGAAGGTGTTGACAGTCACAGAGGCCCTGACCACTACACACCAGAGCTTGGCCTAAGAAAAATATTCTAAAGTGAAATGGGAGTGGGATTGTGTTTTGCTATTTACATGAAATGTAAGAAAAGGGGTGCTGTTGTTTCATTAAGGCAAAATGTTAATTTGTTTCTGGTCAAGAAGTGGCACCACAGAGCTGATGAGAATGACGAGTGGGTGATTGTAAGAAGTCAAGTATGATACCAGTGTTACAGAGTTTGGAAATCCAAAAAACCAAAGTATGGAGGTTCCAAAACTCAATCGAAATAAACAGAATTTGTCTCCTGCTATGAAAAAGTGGAGATTTGAACAAAGAATTCTTCAGGCCTGATTTCCTAATAGGCTGAATTGGAAAGATGGCTATTGGTATGGAAAGGTTGAGGTTTTTCAAAAGGACTGGAGTGTTATTTTTTTTCTTCTGTTGGACATGAACTTGGAAATGTTTCTGTCTACACAATACATAATACTAATTTGCTAAAGCCCAAACAGGTTTTTTGACAATCCTTGCACTTTCAATATACTCTGCCCTTCCGTATATGCAAAGAGAGAGCCTTAAGGCTGGTGTCTAGACAGGGCCTTTGTTTCAGCAAAGGGAATGAAGAGCAGGGTGCTCTGATGTCCCTGAATTTGTGGAGGAATCTTTCTTTCTACTACCTGCCTTTCATATTTAATGGGAAAAAATGTTACATTTCTACTGTGTTCTGGGATGTATGAAGATAAGGAAGGTGTTTCAGGTGTTGCTCGTCAAAGGATGTAACTACATCATGGCTTGTTCGAACACCGCTGATTAGCTGCTGCTGTAAGAATTAAACAGAGCTGCTGTTTTTAGACAATCCCATTCAATGGCTCAGGCGGTCATTGTAGTAAAGGATTATTCTGACATTATAAAGCAAACAAAGAAGGCTCAGTGAGTTTGACCTTCTTAAATCTGAGATGAAAATATGAGCTGTTTTGTACCCTGTAGTACGTATTTAGAGCCCAAGATGGTGATTCTTCAGTGCAGTCACAGTGAACTGTAAATTATCATATCTTGCAACTTAATAGGTATGTTAGTGGTTAACAGATTCCTATTTGGCATATTAACCTTGCTCCTAGTTTCAAAGGTGTTCTGCCGTTTGCCTACATTGGAATTAATGCCGTCAGTGGAGTAAGTTACTTGGATAACAGCTATTTCAGGTTTCATATGGTGTATGTCATTTTGCACGTTTTAGTTCCTCAGGCATCCGTTTTAGTTTGTAAATATAGCTCTTCCTTTTTATTACTTATTTAAAAGGTATCATCAAAACATTGCCCCGTAATGGTAAGGCTCTTTATTCTTTGACTGTGGGTCAAAGTCACTTTATCAGGAAGACACATACTAGGTGCTCAATGCAAAAATACGTAAGGGAACGTGAGTCAAACGCACTTTTCAGACCTCAACTCAAACAACCAAGCTTTTTAAGAGATTTAAGACTGAAGCCTCAAGTTCAGATTTAGTTGGTGTATTTCTTTCTTGACAGTCAACTGTGCATGAAACACTGTTTGCTGTATCACAGGGTAGTGCCTCGGGTCTCAGAAAAATCCAGCTTTTGTCTTCAGATAATCTTCATTACCTCATCACCGCTTGCATCGTTGAAAATAGTTCCCTATAGTACCCCTCCATCCTTCATCTGGAGTGCTCTTTGCTGTTGGTGAACGGCAGTTTTAGAGTTTTGAATAATAGGCTGGGACTCAAATGGATAACCTCTATCAATTATTCATGATAGATCTCAGAGTAGCCAATGTACAGCACTGACAACATTCATGCCTTTTTACTGTTGTATGAACTGTAAACGATACAGTGATTGACAGACTACGGGTGACCCTTGGTCATTTTTATTAATTCCTTTTTCTGAGTTTTATAACCTGGTTTTCATTGCTTATGCTATGGAGCCACTGGGTTTTTAAAAACTGCAGCTGTCCAGAGCTCAGAGAGGCTCTGAATTTACTTATCTATTCATATTCTTCAGACCAGTTCTTCTTCCTTTGAGATTAGCAGTTCTTTCACCAGTGACTTCAGCAGGATCATAACAGGATTCTTGTTTTACATACTTAGAACGATATTAGGTAAATGAAATAAAACATGGTTGGGAGATCCTCTACTATGGCTGATGGTGTCAGCCAAGGAGTTATCTATGGGGAGTTGTCTTCAACAAAAGCAGAGAAAAAAGGGGTTCTTTTCTTTTGCTCATGGCCTGTTTCTGTGGTAGATGAATACAAAAAATGGACTGAAACAGTTAGAGGGTTGAGGTGTTTTGCTTCTTACCGGTACGCATAAGGGAGTTTCATTGGATAATCACACATTACGTAGGCTGTGCTGCGAAGAGCCTTAGATGCAAATATAGCACTACAGAATAAGATGAAGTTTTAAGTGCATTTAGATCTGTTTACTCTGAGTCCTACTGGAAAAGTGTTTTCTGAAGTCGAGAATTAGAAAATGCTCAGTTTTGCATTTGTTTTGCTTATGGAGTACAGTGCTTACAAACAGTGATTTGCGTGTTTACTAATTGGTTTGAGGATGTGCTGTAGGTACAGATATACACTTATTTCTGCATTTGAATATGCTGTTCACCGGGAGTTCACATAAAGGGTGTGTTCAGAAGATAGGAGTAAAATTCAGCCAGACTTGGGAGGAATCAACACTGGGGCCTGTACAGGAAGAGAGAAGCGAGTGGGGGAAAGTCCCAGACCACGGCAAGAGCCAAAAGTAAACCCCAGCTGGAGAATGAGTACGAAACACCTCTTTCACAGGAGGCCTTGGTGCGGCCTGCATTGCAGGCCCTGCCAGCAGCATGGTCTGTTAGGTTTTACAGAGTGGTCATCCCATGGCTGGTGTAGGTCTGGTGGGAAGGATCCCTGGTGCAGATACAACTGTCAGTCAGGTGGCACTTCAGCTTGGTCTTCTGTAGAGGGAGGAGGTTTTGACTGCAACAACAGAAATGGCAGCCTTGTCAGGGTATCTCCATCCATACTGATGGTCCTGTGGTGTCTGACTTTGGCTCCTGGCATGGATGTGGCCTTGGGACTCTTGGCTTGGGGTACCCCACAGTGACACTATGGCTGGTCTCTAAGTCTGATCCTCGCCTGCTTGGTGAGGCATCCTTCTCTGTGAGGGACGGGTGACGGGCGTGGTGGTGGCTTGTGTTGTAGTAACAGCTACGCTGCTTCTCTGTTGTGGGCGAGGGAGCTGTTGCCCTTGGTGTTTGCACAAGCGGGGAACAAAAAGCATTTGGAAACCCTGCCTCATGTGCTTATGAGGTCTCTTCAGTCATAGGCATTAAACCAGGAAATCTCTTCCCTCAGCTTCTGCCTTTTTTCCAGGGAAAAATGTGGGGTGGGGTTTTGCCGTGCACACCATAGACATGCAGGAGACTAAACGTGATGTGTGGCCGAGCAATTCAGCCGGAACACCTGAGTCCTGCTCTGGCTGCCTTTCCTTACCAGGGAGCCCTGCAGTGCCAGTCGCCTCTCCGCAGAGAGCCGCTGTAGTCGTGGTGGGTCGTCAGTGTAATTTAAAGAATGGCTGTTCTCCACTCACCGGTCCACCTTAACAGAGCCTTACAGGCTAACATATTTTGTTGATCAGTGTGATTCCAGCTCCGCAGTAATATGTAGACTAACCAGATGGAGGCTTGTACCTCTTGCGATTGTAAAATTAACCAGAATCATTGATAGTTATGAGAGTGATGACGGAGACCCAGGCGCTGTCAGAACAATGTGCTTTGAGGCATGCTTAAATCTGTTAGTAAAATATTGCATGTTTGTGCATGCTCGGTACACAATGCAAAAACACTGCAAAGTGCCTATGCCTCGTTTTCAGCTGTGAAGGTGAATAATGTATAAAGGCTAATTGCTACTGAATTTGACTCAGCAAAGAAGGGGCAGGTCCTGCCTCATTCAGAGTCAAATCCAAGAAATTTTAGTCACACGTCCAGGTGTCTATATTTTGTCTGCCTTTTTTTTTTTTTTTAATAAGTCAAAATAGGATTTTCTAGCTTTCTGAATAAAAGAAAGCTTTTGAATTGGAACCTAGCGTGAGAACTTCCAGGGAATCAGTGAGAAATTTCTAAGAAGCAATTGGAAATAACAGCGGAGAAGGCAGTGCCATCTCTATTCTGTCCCTGCCACAAAACCCACTGACGTACTGTGGAACCCTGTTCATTTACATCAGTGACTAAAGGACCTATTTAAATGAATGAACTTCATGAATTAATAAGTGCAGGGGGAAAAAAATGCATTACAAAAGGTACTTTGTTCTTAGATGTTGAGACTAAGAGTTTAGTTTGATATTTCATAACACAGTGCTGACTGCTATTTGGTGTATTTTGTAATATGTCCCCTAGTAACATGAGATAGCATTACGGATTCCTGCTATTAAATGGTTATTCAGAAGTGTTGCACTACAAGCAGTTTTTTGCTTGTATGTGAATTATTAGGTGTTTGAATTAACAAAATGTGGATTAGCGAAGTTTTTGCTTTGCTAAGAGTACAGCAGACACTTAAGCCATTTGGTCGTCAGCTAGAGTTATTCTGTGTTTGACCTTATCAAAATAATGCCTGCTAGTGCCTCTGTAATTAAACATCTGTCAGGATTTTCAGAATGCCCTATGGGTTTTCTTTTGGGGAGGGGGGAGACAAGCCCCTGCTCTTAGGGGTGAAAAAGTGGAGTGTGTAACAGCAAAATGCATTTTAGTCATTTTTGCAGGAGGGCAAACTTACGAGATCAGCAGCTTTCTCCTCCATTTTGGCTGATGTAAATAAGCAGTGAATTTATTGAGACATCCGGCGCAAAACTGGTGTGAGAACAGAACTTTGGGCCTCCTGTGGCAGCTTGAGCAGATGGGTGCTTCTTCCTATTTCTTAAAAACTGAAATGACAGGGAGATTAGGGTTTTAAAATCACAGCTTCTGTTGCATGCATTAATTAAAGGGTTTTAGTGTAATAATTCTATCTTATTGTTCTAAAGCATACGGTCAACTACTTTCAGTTTTTTTTTTTTGAAAGTACTCAGCCCTTCTCTGGAAGCCACGGCTGTTTGTTCAGTTAAATTCCTTCTGATTAAAGCTCCCTGAATAGTCATTGCCATCCTATACCACGTTCCAGTCTGCTTCTCTATGCTATGCTGATAATGGGGTCACTGGGAGATTTCTGAATTATAAGTTGTAATCCAAGGTATAGTGCTTCAGAGATGCTTCGCCGCTCAGCACAGTCTGATGCGCCTCCAAGTACCATTGTAGCACTTGGGGCAGTGGCTCATATGTTTCTATTCCTGGCTTGTTTTCCTCACAGGAAGCAACATAGCAATTTTGGTTATTTCTTATCAGGCCCAAATTATCTTTTTTTTTTTTTTAATGTAGAAATGGATTGGAATCCAATCCCTGCAGTGTCCTAGCAGTACTAACATTTTTCTTATATATATAAATATATATAAATAAATTAAATAAATTTTCTTATGTATATAAATTAAGATATGCCTGCAATAACCTATCCTTTATCACTTTTTCCCTGCAAAATATAAACCTGCAGATTTTACTAATCTGAAAATGGCATACATTAAGGGTGCTGATTTAGCAGCCTCTGACAGGAGAGGTGGGGCTTCTCAGCGGTCTTGTGCTGATGGGCTACGACAAGATTGTTTTAAGATAAAGGCCGTTATTGTAACTGTCATGCGAGTTTTATGTAAAAATGTCAGTCCTATGGATACTGTGGATTTGGCACCATTTTGCCTTTTCCAATAAAACTTAGTTCCCTGGAAGAGCAGATGTTCCCTGGAATGAACTCCTTCTGAGGAATTAACTAATTAAGCAGGTCGAGCTTTTGCGTTCTTCCAAACCATGTATCCTGAGGCTGTAGTGCGGTGTCAGGGCTCTTTGGCAGTGCTCGGTAGGCACATAGGTTAAGGCTGGGTGAAGACAGTCTGCCAAGCAGATGATCCAGTGCTGCAGTTCAGCAAGGGAAGGGGCAAGAGCTGTCAGACCAACCAACAGCTTTTAAATTGATGAGGAGGAGATGTGGTGGAGCTGGCATCCGTTTCCAGCAAACTGCTGGCCAGCCTGCTGGAGTAGCAGCGCAGCGGCTGAGCAGGCAGAGGTGATTTATCCTTTCCGTCTCTGACCAGCATCACCTGCTAAACGAGAGTTTTGCATCTGGGCTATGCAGATATTGTCATCAGCTCTAAGACTGGCTTAGCACTCAGTAGTAAAATGATGCACACCATTTGTGGTTCTCTTTTTTTCTTTGTTTGGCCAAGCTGGGGAGCGCCACTCCCAGCAATTGGGAGCCAGCACCTCTCAGGAGCTGGGTTGTTGTTTGCCTTACGAGGTGCTGCATCTCCCTGTAACAAGCTATTAAGTTGTTAGGGCAGGCTGATCTATCTTTAGACTGTATTGACCCATGATCACCCCCCAGTCTCCATGTCTTAGAGGACAGACCACACCAAATAAGGGATTTCTTAGATCCTCTTAGATGCGGGAAGGAGCTTGGTAAAAGAGGCAGGTTGGCACCCAACTCTCCACAAAGCACTCACAGTAGCAGAGGCTGTTGATAGTGCGTTTCTAGGTTTGGAGGAGTGGAAAACCTGCAAGGCTGTTTGAAAGAGAGGTGAGACTTATTCAGTGGTGGCTCTCCATTTTGAGGGTGCAGCCGTCTCTTGCATAGAGACTGCAGGATGCAGAAAACAAAATCAGTAAGGATTTGGGGTTGAGAAGACTGGCAGAGAAATAGACGCGCTCTTCACAACTCTCCTTGAATTATTAAGCATGTCAGTCTGTAATTTGGAAGCAACTTTAACTGAGTTAATGCTGATACATTACATTTCTTTTTATTTTTGCAATGAAGGTTAGAACAATTTCATGAACTTAAAATGAGTCTAAGATCCCAATATGCATTTTTTGAAATACTGTTTTTATAAGGGTGATATTATAATTTTTAAACCACTGCTTTCCACAGAAAATAATTAATTTCTTGTGATTCAGCAATGTTGTTACACAAAGTATTGCTTTGTTGTTTTTCTCTCTTCTACCTAGTAACAAGATGACTCAGATAGTAACCTGGATAATTAGATGACACAGAAACAATTTCTGTTTTTTTTTTAAAAAAAAATAAAATAAAAAATTATATTCTTAACACTACAGGTCAAGCTTGTGACCAATACAGTTAGGGGATCAATTTCAAACTGAAATAGGATATGCATAAAAAATTCAGCTTCATTTTTAAGGGCACTGCTTAGTGTAAATACAGGAGTGCAACACTGCAGTAACGATGAATTTTAAAGTAAATAATACAGAGGGTTTTTTTTTTTTTTAGAAGAGCTCACCTGGTACTTGCACTTTAGACTTGTTTGAAAACAAGGGGTTTTATTTTACCACAATGTTAAACGTACTCCTTAGTTTTAACTGCTTTGTTTCTGCTGAGAAGATTTCCAGGATAAAACTTTACTTCACTTTGATGTCCAACACTAAGCAACAAGAAAGTATCTAGCACAGTGCAAGTGCCAGTAAAGTTCAGCTATGTGAAATTCCTGGTAGTTTAACTGAAGTCTGAATTTTATGTTCAGGTGGAGGGAGATTGAGTTTTTTTAGGAAAGAGTTATTGCCTAAAGGATGTTTTTCTACTTACCATAAGCGCAAATAAAAAGCATTGAAAAAATAAAGTTGGAAAAAAAAAGAAAAGTGGTGTGGAGAGATGTTGCGGGGAGGAGAAAGGCGATGGGCATGTAAAGTGCTGTTTATTTTAAACTGCTTTTTCATAATGATTGGGACTATTTTGTCTTATGTACTTACCTAAAGCTTCACTGCAAGAGTTAACTTGAGTGAAAAGAAGGAATAACCAGTCTACAGGCTCTGATCCAAATACCCCGTTGTAGTAAATGAAGATTTGGATTTGGATTAGCTGAGAAGTTGCAATTAGTAATGCTGTTCTCACTGCATTACATCTTTGAAAACTGGCAGTGCACCAACTTAAGTTTCCTGTCCTGACCAGGGCAGATGGGCACAAGGAACCACAACTGAACTTAGGCTAGAGACTACATGGAGAGTTTAGTCAGACAGAGGACAAATCTAACTTAGCTGGAGTTAGGAGATGCTCTTACTTCTGAGTAAGAGTACTCTTGTTCTAGAGTACGGATGACTTTAATCTCAGAGGGACTGAAGAACTATCTCGTGGTCATTTAT
This sequence comes from Anser brachyrhynchus, assembly GCF_964034855.1. Lineage (NCBI taxonomy): Eukaryota > Metazoa > Chordata > Aves > Anseriformes > Anatidae > Anser > Anser brachyrhynchus. Next base: position 99,091,016 of record NC_137695.1, read on the forward strand.
GGTAAAAAAGCATGTGGTAAAACTGAAAACTGTAACTTGGAATGTCTTTGGATGCCTTTAACTGCGAAACCATCCGTCCTCTGTGATACATTTTTCTTATGGAGCAGAGAGTGGAGCACGACAAAATTACTGAGAAAGATTATTGCTGAGTAGCAAGAAGGATGTATTCTCAAGGTGGTGGAAGGATGTAGAGGCAAAAGCTCCAAAAGGCACCTTTATGGTTTTGACTAAGGCAAAACAAGCTGTAACTAGCTTTTCCACAGGCTGGATAATACAGAAAGATAGCTAGGAAAATTCAAACAGGAAGGACAAGGCAGGAAATCATTAGAGGAAAGCCCTTTCATGGGAGCTCAAAAGAGATTGAGAGGTTGACTCAACTTCGTAGTCTGCAGAAGGCACTTGTGCTGAATTCTGCATGGCTGCCGTGGAGGGTGGGTTTCACAGTTATGGTCTGAAATATCAACCAATTAAATATAGCCCTGTACTAATGATGCCCTCCCAAGGAAAAACCTGCTTGCAAACCCCAAACAAGGTGGAAAGAGGTAACTTTTAGTGTAGAATCTTTAACAGTTCTTTAACAGTAGACAAAAGAAAGCTTTAAAGACTCTCTCTCTCTCTCACACAAATAAACAAACAAAAAGTGTGTGTGCATGTGAAGTGTAGACATTGACCTTGGGAAAGTATGTATTTCATCAACAAATACGTAAGACAGCCTTGGAAAGTCCCTTGTAAGGTTAGTGCTCATTTATATTCTGACTTTTTGAGGGAAACATTCATTCTGAAATAATGAAAGAATTATTAAATAAATTAAACCTACACGTTTGAAGTGTTTTTTTTTTTTTTTTTAAGAACTCAGATCGGAAGCACCTCTTTTTTGTTAAACTTTCATAAAACATCCTTAAACTGCATGTTTAGTATTTGCTACTGTTCCTCTCAGTTCCTGAATACTCAAATGGCAGAGTGAAGCATTAAGGAAGAGTGCTTGGTTTTCTCTCATTCCTCAATAAGCTAAAATGGAAAATAGATGCCAATCAAAGTACCAAGTGCACTTGGGTGCCTAGCGACAGGTATCATTTCCAAGTTTTCAGAATATAATGATATATACTCACTCGTCTGAAAGCTATGCCCTATTAATTAAAGCATATGAAGTATGCTTTAATGCTAAAGCAATAAATATTAAAAAAAAAAACAAAAACTACCCCAAATCCTTAATTGCATTAACAAACCTAGGACTTTGAATCAGAAACTGCTCCCTAAATCCTTTATTTATTTATTTATTTATTTCTGCTGAGAATAAAGAGTTGGCTCCATTTATTCCATTCCTGGTCTTTGTTTTAGACTTCAAGTTGAATACCAAACATAAAAGAGTAATTTTTTCGTTGTTAGGTTTGGCAAAATTTGAAGGATCTTTTTTACATGCCCTCTGCAAATATTTCCAGTTTAATAATGTGTTGCTGCTGCATCTTAGCTTGTCTTCATCTAACTATAAAACAGCAGTCAGAAATGACCTTGTGGCAAATATTGGATGCTATCTTCATATATGTTTTCTTGTATGCGTTACTGCTCATTGTTTTACTTTCCTGTTAATTGTTTGTAAGTGAAGCTTCTCCCCCTCTTACAGCACTTTTACCTTTTTAATCTGTAAGAATGCTCTTTCAATTTCAATTGCTCTCTGCAGGCAAAAGTTTTACACTTGTGAGGTCTTTATATTTTCTTCCCCCACACTTTTATATTTTCCTGAGTGTCTGATAGAAAAGTTCAGGCGATACTTTCATGCAGAGAGATGCATGTGGGCTGATTACCATACATCAAGACTGACTCTGAAGAGAGAGATACAGATTGGCATTACCTCATTCTGCTGCTGACTGCACAAACTTCAGCCCGTTTTGACTGAGATCCTTCTATGTAGCAGGAGCAATGGACAAAAATCAAAACCTCTGTATATGAGTTTGGTTTTTTTTTGTGTGTGGGTGTGAATATGTTGTTTCTTATTAAAGTAACCTGTATTAGTCTGTTAGGGCTATTTATTTCAAGGGAGTTGTAGTTTATTTTTTAAAAAGGGGGAGGAGAGGGGGGACAATATAATATAGCATATTATGTAAAAAAAAAAAAAAAAACATCAAGGCTCTGTATTTCCTGTCCTTACTGTTTCTTTACTCACACCCCAAATCACTCGACCAGACATGCCTTCATCTACAAGAAGGCTTTTATACTTTTTGTGCTTGTGGTGGTTGCATTCACGTTCACCCAGGGTGAGTTTTGCTTATCATTGTTGAACATGTTGGAATACCGCTGTCTTCTGTAGCCACACAGAAGAAGCATCTTCTGCTGCTTTGAAGTATGGAGACGCACAACCTCCACCCCACAGTGCCACACACTTTATCATTAAATACTTGAGTCCCATGACACAGAGATATAAAGATATGTATTGTCAATGGACAGCAGGGAAGCTCTGTTCAGAGACTTCCTCAGGGTAGAGAGAGGATGATTTTCCTAAGTTCTTGGTTGGTGGAAGGTGTCATGGGAAGCTCTCAGAGCTGTCGGCTGCCTGTTCTCGATCCAGTTGCTCTCTCCCATTTTGGGAGAGTGAGGAACTTCATATCACCTGTCTGCAGGTGCTACACACATATACCTAGTCCAGCCACCTCTGTCCATGTAGCTCAACCTCTGCATGGAGGTGGTGCTGCCCTAAGCAGAAGGTGTGGTGGGGAGGAATCTTGCTGAGAGCTGCACCTTGTGGGGCAGTGCTGTCCCTGGGGGATGCTTCTGCGGGATAAATCCCTTTTTATGCTTGTTTTATTCCTTGTTATGCTTGCTTCGAGTTGTTTTCTGGGCAGAGGACCCAATGGAGACCATGGGCAGCTCCTGGTGCCTCGGGTCACCAAGCTGTGTTTTGGCGGCAGATCTCCTCAGGCGCTGAGTTGGCAGTGAGGAGGGGGCGGTGGACATGTTGTGGGAGTGCTGCTGTCACCCGTGTTTTGTTTTGTTTGGGCTACTTTTGGGGCTGCTTGGTACTGTTTTGGAGCAGAAGGCCGAGGCCCAGCACACAACAAACAGCACGTTACTGTAAAGGCCTCAGCGCTAGGCCGCGCCGAGGCGGCGGCGGGGCTCATCCGCTGGGCGGCGGCGCCACCTGGCGGCGGCCGGGCCCTGGAATGGCACTGACAGCGCGACTTTTTTTTTCTTTTTTTTTTTTTTCCCCCTTTTTCCTTTGAATATAAAAGTCCTGTTTAGCTATGCTCTTCGGGACACAGAAGCTACGGTTGTATGTTTGTGAAATGTGAGGTGCTGCAAATAAAGAAAAACGCATAGCGCAGCATTTTAACTTCATGCAGAGGGAGCCCACCAAGGTGAAGTCCACCAGAGTTGTAATGATTTAACTGTGTGTCTTATTTGGTGTGGGTAGGTAATGTCATTAACCACACCACCTCTCTTGTGACTGCTTTGAGTTGCTATTTTCCTCTTTTGACTCAGGAAATGAAATCTGAAGTCAGTTTGATGCGACGTCTGTGCCACAAAGGCACAGTTAACCACCTGAACCTTGTGCATAGCAGCTGAACTAACTCATGGGTTAAATATATCCTAGTGAATGACTCTGAGGAGGATTTACCAAACACTTCATTTTTCTGACATTGGTTTAAACTCTGTCTTTGCTACAGTGATTATGGTAGTACTTCTTGGTGTGATTTGGGGGGGGGGGGGTAGCTGTGCAATTGTTTACCTGTCTTTTTGGAAATACCTGGCTGAACAAACAGCTTCTTTCTCGGTATGGTTTTCTGCTATTTGAGAATCTGAATTAACCAGATGTATTCCTTAAGCCCACTATTCTTCAGGCGAGTTTTATTTCTGTTGACTGGAAGCAGTTCTAAGGAGTGAAAGGGCTGGGATAGGGAGTGTCTCATCTTTCGTAATAGGAGGATATGAATAAATGGTAGGTAAGTGATGTGGGTGATCTGAGGAGCTCTTTTTTGGTAACTTAATCCTTTTTTTTTGGTGGAGTTTTATGTGTGTAACAACAAAGCCTGCAGCTGATACCCCTCTCAGGCATTGGGGCTGGGAGGTGGTTTGGTTACCCTTGTTCCCCTCAACCCTCCCCAGTACACTGGTTAACCCTGCTGGAGTTCCTGTGACCCACCGTGTGCTGATGGGAGAGCAGATGGCCCTCCTGAAGTTCAAAAAAAATCAGTTCCCTGTTAAGACCTGAACACCGGGGAATAATTAACACCGAAGCTCCTCAGGAGGAGAGGTGTCAGTACTGCTTCTGCAAAAATATACCAGACCCCAGCTCTCACACAAGAAACAGTGCATCTTTTTCCCTGTTCTCGGTGGGATGTTCCTGCATCACTCCAGTTTTTCAAGTCAGAGGAGAAGGGTTTTGCACTGAGATGGCAAGTGTCTTTCTATTTAAGGACACCTCATTTCAGTAGCTGATGATGAAAATTTTAAAATCTCCTTTTGGTAATCCTGAGGCAGGCACAGGGATTTTTCATGCTGCTTTGTATGGGCTTGCTCTCAATATGGAGGCGAAAGGCAGCAGTGAGGTTAACAAGGCCTCTCACCCAAAATGGTGTTTGCAGGCTACTGCAGATGCTCATGAAGAAGCTCTTTTTCAATCAAACCAAGATTGCAAATTGCCCTCGAATGTACTTGCCTGCTCTCTTGTAACATACGTAACAGCACAAGGGCTGGGGAGAGGTAGGAAAGCTGAAGTACTTTCCAGCCCTTCTGGTTGTGTGTATGTGTGCGCCTTTTCCTAATCCTTTTGAGAAGGAGAAATTCCAAATTAAGCCAGCCTGTGGCAGTGTTTTTCAGCATTTCTTTTGCTTCTGCATTTAAAGCTTAAGCCTTGGTACTAATTGGAAAAGTTGGGAAGCTTCCTATGCGCTATATGCAATAGTTAATTCTAGTATTTAACATTTTAGCATTTTAACACAATCCTTTATTTATTAAAATGAGAGTATGTTATAAATAATCATGACTCACAGGTGCAGAATTACTAGCTAGTTGTCTATGAAGCTTATTTTAAATGCGATGTGTTGCTATTCCTTTTTTTCTAATAGATTTGATTTCTCACCCCTTCCTCCTTTACCATAACAATGTTTCTATTATTTGAAAGATTGAATAAAACACATTTACAGACAGTTCTTCTTTTTTTTCAATACATCTTTGAGACATCCCCTTGTCTCCTGACCTTTCTGATCTACATTATGCACCGTGGCATGATTCTCATCTGACTTCCTCCCCAAACAGAGGGCTTCCTCTTTCTTAAAATGGGAAGCCTACACAGCAGAGATGAATAGATGCTGGAATTTCTTGCATCTTTTAGATTACATCTTGAGAAATATGTTTTATTACTCATTCTGCAAATTACAAATACTTTAAAAAGCAAGAATTTAAGTCAGCTAAGGATTTTGGTGCTCCAGTGAGCTCTAAAATTTACCTCTCAGTATAAAAGGAAAAGTGTCAGCAAAAAATTAAAACCCCAAATTCCTTTAAGAGCACTGTTCAGCCACAAACAAGTGCCTTTTCTGCGTTCTTGTTCGTGGTGGTAGGTTGCAGGGCTCTTTGTCTATTAGCTCTTCAGGGGGATTATGGAAGTTGCCAGTAAATGACTGATGTCTTTAGTGATCTCTGCAAGGCTGTCACAGAGTTGTTTCAAGCCTGTTCTGAAAGGCCGTTTACTTTGTTGGAAATGCCTCCCAGAGTTATTGTGACCATTTCCTCTGTTCCCGCACAAAAGAGCAAGGGAGGATACTGGATAGAAAGGGAAAGGGAAAGGAAATGCTACTTACCTAGCAATTAACCAGACTGTGAATATCGCTGCCGTATGAGGTCAACTGGAGCAAATGCCACCATTGGTGTGCTGGAGGCTCAGCAGAGGCAGCTGGGTCCAGCAGGCAGGGCCTCGAGCCTGTTTTCAAGACCTTTGGCACAAAGCTGCAGGTTTTATGGCACGTGTATGACTTTTTGGTGGCTTGAACCCTGTTCCCAGTGAAGGGTGTTGCAGTCGCTGCAGTCCATATGTACATCATTGGCTGCCCTTGTGGCTGCAGCCACATCATCCCTGGTTGCTCTGGTTCCCTTGGTTCATCCACAGCAGAACTGTTAAAAACACCTTTTGATTGATCCATTGATAGCTTGGAGCCTTCCTGCTGCTGAGCCTCACTGGAGGAAACTCTGTGTCCCACGCTCGCCTGCCCTGCCATCTCCTTCCCCCCGCGGTGGTGGGGAAAGCCTGGCTCCAGCAGTCTGGCTCCTAAGTCCTTTTTCCTCTGATAGCCTGAAAGAAATGGTAACGTAAAGAAACAGATTTTCTAACCAAATTCTATACAACTAGAGCATCCTTAAATACTTGTACTACTTTCAAAATAACAATCTAAGTTCACCTTTCAGTGATGTGCCACTGCATTTGACATGACTGACGTGCAGAGTAGAGATCCCTGACTGCCTTTAAGTCGGTGAACATAGGAACCAGCATGGTAGCATGGCCTTTAGTATGAGAAACAAGGTAAGTTAGCTCATGCAGAGGGAGCTCTGTGTTTCTGTAGCTCTGCTACCTCTGTTACCACGTTGGGCTTGTTGGCTGCAGCTGAGGTACTTCTGCAGAAGGCTGGCCTGCAGCACAGCTGTACCCTCTGCTTTTAGACTGAGCAGCTCTAGTAACGAGTTTTATGATGTATGGCAATATGTTAGCCATGCTTAACAAATGATAGGAGAAATGAAATATTGGCTGAGGAATGTTAAGCTGTATGGTGTAGCTGCCAGCCCACAGTCCTGGCCTGGAAAGCCTTTTTCCTTAATACACTTGAAGGAAGAGGAACAGGTGGTGGTCAAGAAGACGCTCTGGAGCAGACATTGTGGCATGTCTGACTGTTGGAACGAAAGGGAAAATCTCGAGAAAGATTTACAGCTGTGTCGTTCTGTGTTTGGAGTGGCTGTACAGGCAGGCTGCCACTTGCTTAAAAAAGAAAAAAAAAATCTGAGTCATAATTTTCCATCTCCTCTGCAAGTAGTTGTGTTGCATCAAAGCCATTTGGGCTTCTTTCTGTGCATTAAATAATAATAATAAAAAAACAACACCCCCACCCAAATCTAACCCTCTCAAATTTAATTATGTATCCTGCTGTGTTAATAGTCTTATGCCCTTTTTTCTTCCCTCTTCTACCTGCACCAAAGTTAACAAGCAGGGCCACACACAATGAAATGCCCAGCAGCTACAGTGCGCCCTGGAAGTACTGCATTTAGGTTTTGGACCAGTTCATACAGCATTGCTATTAAGCCTGGAATTACGACAAAGCTGTGTTACAGTCAAATTGGTATCATCTGGCCTAATCACTTCCTAATTTTGCAGAGCATTCCAAGGGTTTTATATCCCATAATTTTCTTTAAGTACATTATGATCAGCAACATGTAAGGCAATGCCAAATTGTAGTTTTCATTTTTGGCATGCCGTCCCTGCAAGTGTTTTGCACTGGTGCTGTGCAAGTATTCATTTCTCTCTCTCTCTTTTACTCAAAATGTGTAGATAAGCGCTTACCACCCCCTCAAGATCCAGGTGAAATGACTGTGAAGGTACCTGTACTAATTAAACCCTTGTGGTGTTATCACTCAGGTTCAATCCCTGGGACTGAATCACAGAACCGTCTAGGTTGGAAGAGACCTCCAAGATCATCTAGTCCAACCTCAGCCCTAACACTAACAAGACCTCCACTAAACCATATCACTAAGGGCTACATCTAAACGTCTTTTAAAGACCTCCAGGGATGGTGACTCAACCACTTCCCTGGGCAGCCCATTCCGATGCCTAACAACCCTTTCAGTAAAGAAGTTCTTCCTAACATCCAACCTAAACCTCCCCTGGTGCAACTTTAGCCAATTCCCCCTCGTCCTGTCACCAGGCACGTGGGAGAATAGACCAACCCCCACCTCGCTACAGCCTCCTTTAAGGTACCTGTAGAGTGTGTGTACGTGTGTATGAAGTTTCCTCCAAGGAGGAAAGCCAGTTTGAAGGTTTGTGGCATGGAGGCAGCGGTGAGAAGGCTTTGCGGAACATGGACCATTCACTTCAGTTTCCCAGCGCCGTGCTTTGCCTGGCTGTAGCTGCAGCAGCCTGATGGGTGATAAGGAGATGAGATACACCTGGTGCTCGCAGGACAAAGCGGGGCCATGGGGCACAGTGCCCTGCTCACGGGCTTGCAGGTGGCACCGGCAGCACAATGCCAGCCCCCCTACTGTATTCTTGCCCCTGGTGACAGTCGAGGTGGCCACACACACACAGCATGTCCCGGGGCTCTGCTGGGGATGTGAGAAGGATGCAGCCGTGATGTGAGTTGCAGCCTTGCTGTGTGAGGCTTGGCACCTCTTTGAAGCCTCCCCATGGCTCTGCATTTAAAGGACAGGCTTTCTTCTGAAGTGTAAAATACCCCTATGTCAAGCTGGTGTGGATGACGGGTGAAAAAGGCACTTGGAAATACTCTGATAACAAGGGCTGCGGCTTTGCCTGCAGATGTACAGGTTGTTTAGTGGGACTTCTCCCTTACTGCTGGGCAGAGATTACCCTTGTGCACCTCCTTTTGAGAAACACAGAGGGAGAGGGTTGGTAAGTCATTGTTAGCTCTGCCATTGCCCCAAATTCCTTTGCACTATGTATCCAATACCTTACAAAAGTCCCAGTGAGGAGGTATGGAGCGACATGATAAACATTGAAAACGTAGGGTCTCTGTAGCACGCTGCCAGCAGCAGCCATTTTACCCCCCCACACACTTTTATTTCACTATACACTCTACTGCAGATGCTTTCTCTCCCTCACCCTCAGATAAAAGCCCATGTTGACCCTTGGGAGGCCGATACCAGGGAGACAGGTCCCAAAGTACCTGGTGCTAGAAGAGAGTTTGTGTTTGGGCTTCAGCACAAAGCTTGTAGCGCTGGATGAGCACCTGTGTGAAGCTGAGGGTGATAGGAAGATATTATGCAAAGGAAAAGTGGAGTAATTTGCACATGGAGTTGCTCTTGCAATCAGTTGGCCTTTGAAAGGTTTGTAGCATCAGTACCCAATATAACAGAGCCAAATATTCTTTGATGAAAAATTGTATACAAGTAGCTGGAAAGAAAAAGTTCACTGTAAGCTTTCATGCTTCTTTTTTTTTTTTTTTTTTTTGGTGTCTCCAGTACCTAACAACATGTGCTGCAGACAACCTTTGGACCTGATACCCTTTCCCACTTAATTCCTCAGTTACTTTGTTGGTGCATACTCTCTGATAGTGCTTGAAGTTGCAGTAAACCTGCTGACATTTGCATCTGTAGCTGTGTGGATGGAAGATGGTTTCAAGCCCCTTTAAAAAAGAAAAGGAAAAAAAAAAAACTGATCCTTGAAGTGTGACATAACTCTAAAGCATTTCTGCTGTGCAAAGGAATTTGTAATTTTACTGAGCTAGGGAATACCTTGTAGAAGGGGTCTTTTGTGTGCTTTACCGTAACTGTTCTCAGACTCAGATTTCACTCATATTAAAAGGTTAAGTTTCAAATTTAATCAACTAAAATTTTTGTGTTATTTTTCTGATCAGCTCAGTGACCTTTCACATTCTTTCCAAAATGCAAAACTAATGCAGTCAGTATCAGTGATAATAATAATAACGACCTAAAATAATCTAAAAAATCAACATGTGAAGTCCGGGACTGAACAAACTTTATTGAATTAGTCTGATGGTCGCCTATTCATGTTTTCTGCTGCCCAGATTGTAAGAGCTCAGTGGGTTTTGTTTTCACAAGCAGCAGGTGTCCTCCCAGACAATGCAGGAGAGATTAGTCAAATGGAGAATCAAGAGTGTTATGAGGGGCGGATTGGGCTGGCATTTTTCTCATTCATCTCGTGGAATGTCTCGCAGTTCTGCTGTGAAGAAGTGAGCAGCACAAAGGGCCCTTTGGCTGTTTGCACGCTGGGGACGTGGTTTCTGGAGAACTCGGGCAGCGTGATATTTTAGGTGTTGGACAGCGAGGATAAAAAGTGACGTGCAGGTAAAATTAGAAGCTGTAGAGTGTAAAAATAGTAAAATAAAACAAGCTGGCCTTTGGAATAACTCCAAAAGCTGTTGTTCCTGGAACAGAGAAGGAACAGGGAAGCCTGAAAACAAATGTGCAAGAAACATAACAGTTATAATACATGTTGAGTTTAGGGCTCCAAGTGTTAGTCATTTACACAATATGGAAACCATGATAGTGCTGCTTGGGAACAAAAGAGTGAAAAGAAAAAAAAAAAGTTACTGTAAGGTTCCTAAAGGCTTAAAATTGCCTTGCTCACGTAATAATTTCCCCTCCCTGGCCCCACTCCCCAAACCAGTAATACAAAACTGCAGTTCTTCTCTCTGTACTTGTGAGATGATGCTTTTTTGTCATCTACATCCATTTTTAGGAAGTATTTGGTTGAAAGTTGGCAGTCACCATCATGCGTCCTTGTCCTGAAATTGTTGGCCATGAGATTAAAAAATAAATGAGAGTTCATTTTAGGAACTCTTAAGATTTAGGTATGTGAAGGGAGAACAGAGACCATGAACACAAGCTAAAACAAAGGGCAGCTAGTCTGATCAGTATGCTAAAAATGGTATCTCATTATTAAGAGAAATCAGACATTCCCATTATCTGGGTTCATTTGCTAAGGATGTATAAGCTGTTACAAATACACACTAATAGATCAGAAAGGAAAAAGTAAGTCCACAACATCTAGCCACGAAAAGAAAAGAAAAGAAAAGAAAAGAAAAGAAAAGAAAAGAAAAGAAAAGAAAAGAAAAGAAAAGAAAAGAAAAGAAAAGAAAAGAAAAGAAAAGAAAAGAAAAGAAAAGAAAAGAAAAGAAAAGAAAAGAAAACTGCTGAAGAGCAATAAGGAGAAGCAGCGTGCTATTAAACAGAAACAAACTTCTCATTTGTGACCAGATGACTGGGAAACTCAGGACTTCTTGGAGAGTCGAGGACTTGTTTCTTCTGTGTGCTGCTGGGCTCTGGTTCAGGGCTGCGTTACTCCACTTCCCCCCCGGCACAGCTGCAGTGAAATCACTGCGGGGTGAGGTGAGTTAGCAGACTGATAAACCACCTCCACTGGTCAACATCTGAATCTCAAGATTTACGTTGGGTTTATGCCTTGTCGAAAACCTCAAACCTTAGCCAAAAACACTCCCTGTTGTTCTAAAATTAGTTCAAGAGGAAGCAGGGATATTAGTTGATCATGTGCTTTCTGCCCTTCACTATTACCTTCTTATCTGCTAGCATGCCCTGTCATGCAGTATTGAGTATTCCAATTTAACCGTGTTCATCTGTTTTTGTGAATTATTGAGGAGCTGTTGCAGCTGCATCTAAAAACGTCTAACAACATATAAAGCTAGGTGAGCTTTGCAGATGAGAAGCTGGCTCTCATATCAAAGCAAAATAACTTTTTCTTCCCAGTATCTCATTGCAGCAAGTGGCCTTGTGCTGTAGGGAAACCTGAGAGATATGCAGGAGTTGTCTCTTGCCTCGCAACCTATTTAGCACCACGTTGGGGTTCTGCTGTGTGATGCAGCTGGGGCAGAAAGTGGAGGAGGTGACGCATAGTGTGTAGAGGACATGAACTTGTAGAGACGGCATCATCAGCGTAAGACAAATCATCCTCTGCAAAACAGATAACAGGTCTCTCTGAACAGCCCAGCCCACGCTTGGAGGATCATCCGACTGTTAAACAGGATCAGAGGCTGACCAGTGAATTTTTCACAAGTCCTTTCCTTGGCTAACCATGTAGGGATATAGTATGAAAAGGCTGGGTTTGGCATGCGTCTACAATGTAGCTGTAGTATGTGGATTTAGCTTACGAGGGGCTCGGGGTTGCTGTGTGGGTAGAGTGAAGGGCAGGAGTAAGTCATGCTTTCTGTCTCCCCATGAAAAGGATTGAATTTTATCATGCATAAGCAGCGTTTTGTCTGTGTAAGTTTCACATTCCACTCTTCCCTTGACATTTATTCTACAAGCTGCACATACACATAATTGGGATTTTTTTTTCTGTTCATTGTGAGTTTTCCTGTGCGCGATTATATCTTATTGTTGTGATACACTCCAGTGCTCAGGATGACATAATTCTCTTTGGGAACCTGGCACTCCTCAGGAGCCTGCAGGCGTTGGCCTGTCACCTTGCTGTCTTCCGCCAGCGAGGTTGGGGACGTTTAACTCTTCATCTTTATTTTGTAGTCAGTAACTTTTCTGTCGCGATTCTTTGAAACTCCTTCGAACTTGTCCATACTTGATATTCTGGGTGCGTGGCGTATTTTTGTTGGACCTTCCTTTCACAGGGTAAAATGCCTCAAATCTGTGCTGCAGAACTGCTTTTTGCCTTTTTCCCCTGCCATGTCATTGTGTGGTACTTATTGCAGGCTTTTGCATATTGCCCATGACTGGTGTTTATATTATGTTTAATGCATATATAATGATGCAACTGGTATGGCCATCATGCCTCTTTTTTAGAGGAGTAGTTTTAGTGTCTTTCTTTTTTTTTTTTAATAACATGCTTTTATTTGTGAAAGCTAAGCTGAAGAACCTCACCTAGTACACTCATATTTAACTTGTTGTCTACTGTAACATCTGTTATATTCAGCATTGCTCCTTCCCAGATTTCGCCCTCCCACTGCATAGGTTTTTGGATCGTTTCCCTTCACTTGTCTTAGCTTGCCTTTTTTTTTTCTTTTTCTTCCCCAGAATGAATCCAATTTGATTATTTTCAGACTGTGTTTCTATTCTTTGCAAGTCCCTGTGCATTACTTCTTTGTCCCCATTATTTTTGCAGCTCCTCCAAATGAGATATTTCCTGGAGACCTAAGTTAGCATACCGTCTAGAGTCTCTTTTGGATCATTAAGGAAAATACCAAGTGAAATAGGAGCTAATGTAGATCTTTGCAATATTGCACCTTCTTCCAATGTTGTCCTTTGCTTTTATCGTAATTTATTTTCAGTCAGTTTTCAAATCAAGCCAGAGCATTCAAAAGTGCAAATCACTATCAAATGTTTACTGAAAATCAAACACACCACATCTGCTCCTTTCCCTTCAACTCCTAGTGTTGCGGTGCTAGCCAGAAAAGGGGCCAATTTCTCGACAGTTCTGCTCTTCTGAATAGAAATCACGGTTTCATTGTCCTCAGGCTTGTAGCCTGGTTTACTTTATAGGAAGCCTCATGAATTAAAACAGCTGTGCGGCCCGTTCTGAATTTTGGTTTTGTGGAGAACAGAGCTGGGAGGAAATAAGTGGAGTTTGTGCATGTGAGAGGGAGGAGGAGAGAAGGGGGTTACGTGTGGGGAAGGGGAGCTGTTTTCATCTGCCTGTGTAAGGTACATGACTAAGGGGTAGCAGTTAGATATATTTCTGAAGAAGTGGTTGAATCCCCAAGTGTTCTTGTATTTCTAGACCTGGGCTTCCCATATAATTGAGTGTTGTGTCCTGCTTTGCTTTCCTGGGGTCTCTGAAGCTATGTCCAAAAAATCCCAAAGAGAAGCCTTAAAATCTAATTTAAGAACACCAATACCTGAAGTCAAGTCCAAACAGGAGGCATGAGGTGGCATCAGAAGCCAGCTCCATCCTGAGCACTTCACGAAATTCCTCCACTTCAACTGTTGGCCAGGTGTCTGCAACATCCAAAACCTGTAACACTTCAGGGCTGTGGTAAAAGGACCTTTCTCACTCTCAAGTATAAGAGGTAAACTGCAGTTTTGGGGAAGAAACAAAGGAATTGAGACAAAAATGAGAAGATGACAGGGACTGAAGGGAAGACAGTGAGAGAGTGCTTTGCCAAGAAGTCTTTCAATGGGGAACGTGAGTTATAGTCCCTGGAGATCACGCAAAAGGCATCCCATTCATGGCTTTTTGCTTTGACCTGGCCATAATAAAATCTCGAAAGTTTCTGGTGACAGTAATGCCTGCACTGCACTGGTTAGAGCAATATTTTATACCAGTGATTTAAAAGGATTGTTAGTACCCCTTTTCAGCTGGGGCAAGCGGCTGGGAGCAGGCAGAAATAAATTTAATCTATTTTTCTAAAAAGGCTCTGACGATATCACTGGGTTGTGTGCTGGCTTCTCTTTCCTTTCCTGGCATCCTCTTTCTCCCCCTGGCTTTTGCTGCCCGCCGGCATCCAGCTGGGGCTGCCCAGCACACCAGGGGGATACAAAGGGGTATGGGGCAGCCTTTTGAACTGATGGGTGTCTGTGGTGTTGGGTCCTGGGGAGGGCAGGAGGGGGTTAGGGAGAAGTTTAGGCTGTGTTTGTGCTGTCGGGGAAAAGTGTGATTTGGCCTGCAGGTGGAAAGTGTGTGCAGAGCTTAGGGAAGACAGGCAAGGCTTTGTTTGTTTAGTGTGTATTTTTATTTTTCATTTTTATTTATTGCTAGAAGTGCAGCTTGAGCAATTAATAGTGCTATTGAGGCTCCCGAAGTAAGCTGTTAAAATTATTCCTGGTATGTTTGGTATTGCTTGTGTAAGACATCAGAGGAACTGAATGGAGCAGGAAGCTACTACAAGGCGTTAGGAGCCGTGTTTTGTACTAACCTTCCAAATTCTCATACGTTACACTGGCAGCATCTGACTTCAGCGCTGTGGTGATTACAGGCAGTGCCCAGAGTTACCTCATCACTGCCTCCCGGCGTTTTCACATCTATTCTGTGCTGCAGTTTCCACCTTTTGCTTTGGTGACTGCAGTAACCCGAGGGCCTAAAAGAACTGTAGCCATCTCCCAGGCTATATACCCACAGTTGCTCTGTCTGCTGCTTCCTCCTCCACCTCCTCCTCCTCCTCCTCTCCTCAAGTCCATGCCCAAACCAAACTGCCTCCCCACCTCGTCATCAGCTCGCCTCAGTCAGTTCGGCTGAAATGGCAGCCTCTGTGGGTTTTGACGAAGCCAGGGACACCCAAAGGGTGCCAGGAGTAGGCAGAGCTCCCCAGGATCTGCTGGCCCCTGTGGAAGGGCTCCGTCATCGTGGCCACAGGGACCAGGCCCGAGAGCGGGGCTGGGGGTGCTCACCACCTCCCCTGCTCCCTGCGCCGGGCTCGGCTTAGCCAGGAGGTTGGTTCAGCCCCCATGGAGTTACTGCTGTGATTGAATGATTTGTTTTTGCTTTCCTTCATTATTTACTACGATGATCAAAGGACCCGCTCCTTGTGATCGTAAAGGGAAGCCTTAAAATCTTATTTAAGAGCACAAATATTTTGGGCTTTGACAGATGTGCTTTGAAAATAACACAGATGTGCAGTGTCAGATTTCACTGCTGCATGCAGTGTCTTTGTTTCAAACTGTAAATTTAGCCAGTAGTGCTGGGCATTTGCCTTCCCAAAGCTATGCCCCCTGTAACACAGGAAAAACAAGTTTGGGGGTTATGGTTTTTTTTTTTTTCTTGTATGTTTTTTTCCTGGCTTTATCCCCTTAGAGAGTTTGAAAGGAAAATGATCTTAGCAGAGTGAGCACTCAGCCCTGCAGGACTGCAAATCTGTGGGTTATTTTTAACCTAATTACCTCAAATTAAACAAAACCTTACGATTTATTTATTTATTTATTTATTTGGCTTGAGTTGAAGACGAGGTTAAAGGGACTTTATTTGCAGTGAGACTCCAGCTGAAGCCGTACTTCCATTGTGCCGTTTAGAAAAATGCCCGTGGCACTGCGTCCTGCTAAGGAACAGCACTTGATTTTCTGAAGCACTGCCTTTTCTGAGTTGATGGGAGAGGATATGCAGCGACAGAGCAGTTCACTCCTTTCCCATTCTCACCACTCCTCCGGATATGGTGATCGCTTTGGACTGGTGACATTTTAGATGGAGCATAGGCTCCTTACACTTGCCTGGCAGTGGCTCATTAACTGCATGTTAATTGAAACTGAAAGTTTGTCAGATGATTCAATTCAGTTACATGTTAAATGGATTCAGTGAAGTAAGCATTACTGCTGTGATGAAAATCTCTCTGGAATTGATTTGTGAACTGATTTGGAGGGATTCAACGACTTTATCAGCAGCTCTGCTGTTGTGAGAGCGGGTGGAGGTAGCCGTGCTCCGAGCAAAACAAATCATACTCTTCTGTTCCCCCTTAAACTGCTTTAATTACTGCCCAGTATGTTCCCTTTCCAGGACATGTGTTAGATAAATTTGCTCTGGAGAGCTGAGAAGCAAAGAAGAAACTGGGAAGAACTGAGAGTCTGGTTTGAATTCTGTAATCTCAGTGGCTGAAAATGTTGAATTCCTTATCTCTCAGTGGACTGAGCAGTCATAAAATTTACCTAAAGTTTGACTCAAACATAAACGTACGTTAAAATAAAAATGTATCTGCTTTAAACTAACGGACAAAAAATTCAGAATTTACGTTCTTCATAACTCATCTTTTATATTGGGCCACTGCAAAAGTCTTTCTTAAGTGAGCAATTTATTCTGTATGCTGTATCTGCTTATATGCTTGGTTTCAGTGTGGAGCCAATTTTTATTGCTGAGTTATAAACCCTTTGGAAAAAAAAGGGGCTTGTAATGGAAACGCTGACAGACCTTTAACTAGGTCAGTCTTATCTGGCTCCATTATCTTTGCTTTTGTTAAAGCATTAAATGGCTGCATATTTGTTTATCTTTCTCACAGTCCCAGAATTTTAACATGGGTATATTATTGAATTGTTCTTTCTTCAAAATGTCATGAACATTTGAGAGTTTATCCAGACTTTACAGTGATCTTTAAAAATAAATTGAACTGTTGTGTCTTATTCGGTGATTTTCTTGCTTATACAGTACATTTAGTTTGTAGTATGTCATTACAATACTAATACCAAAGTTTGCCTTTTTTTCCATCTATTATACTGTATTCTTGAATTTTGTTTCGTCTGTTGTGCTTCTTTTTACACAAAATGACAACTACATTTTTTGTTTGTCCCATTCAGATGAAAAGCCATACCACTGCAATTTTTCTGAAGAGGAAACCCCTATGGTAACATCTCAGTTGGAGGAAATTCCAAAGCTGGGAAGCCGCAACACCAGAGAAAACGAGGCCAATGATTCTAAGCCAGAGATTCCAGCTTTGGTGTCAGCACTGGAGAGTGTCATCAAGGAGCCCTTTTCGAAATACCACGATCTGAAAGGTTCTGTAGACATAAAGATGCCAGCATTTCACCACAGCCAAGGGCTTTCTTGCTCCAGTCACTTTGCTGGCTTTGTTTCGGGTGTGGGCCAGACATCTTCAAACATGGTCATGGACTTGAAAACGTCACTTGAAGTGCAAGCTAGTCGCTCTAGAGAAAATTTGCTAGACTTACACAGGGATCATCCTCTAAAAGAAAAAGGTGCAGAAGCTCACGAGGCAGCTCCACTTGATTTGAGTGAAAAATCAACAAGGGATAATTCATGCAATAAAAATTTGAATACATCCTTGCAAGCTGCTTTAATTATCTACCCATGTCCTTTCTGCAGTCACAAGACCTACTACCCTGAAGTCCTGTGGATGCACAAAAGAGTTTTGCACAAAGTCAGCTGTAACTCGATGGTCCCCCTTTGGGTTCAACAGAATGGATTCAAGAGTATTAAAAACAACCTGGTTTTTCTGGCAAGGAGTGGGCGTACCGGCCCCCCTCCCGTTCTCGGGGGCAAGGAATGCCAGCCTTTGCCCGTTGCCAGATTTACACGCACTCAAGTGCCAAGTGCATTGCCAGGGTCCAAAAGCAGCTCTCTTCCTGTTGGGATGACTGCTAAGTCTGGGAGTATGCATCAGGCAAAGGACAGCCATGCGTTTGGCCACTGTGGTCCACGCTTATCAGGTCTTGATGGGTACAGACAGCCCAAATTAAACCATTCCCAGGAGCAATACAGCATAGCAGCACAACAGCCTCTGCTGAAAAATAAATATGAAGCAAATTCCAAACTTATGCAAATGGGAGCATATAGCAGAAGTGTAACGCCTACTCAGACAGTCATATCCAGGCCTAGCACGCAGTCCAGCAACAGTAAACAGGTGGAAAAGTATGTGGTCCCCCAAGGAAGTACTGGTTTTGTCCCTTCAGGTAAGCACTGTGCGTCTGATTCTGTGAAGGCCAAATTCAACCCACCACCACAGTATCATCCCCTGTGCAAAAGCGAGCAGTACACTAAACACGAAGAGCCATCGGTGCCTCAGAGGGAGTCTCACATAAAGGCTGGTAGTGAGATGAGGACATTGGCAAACTGCACAGCCGTGGCACGAGCAAGTCCACTGATGCAGCCCCAGCCTAGCGCAGCAGGAATTTCTTCGGCTTTACACTCCAGCAAACAGGATCCGGGATCAGACGGGCATGAGAAACGTTTGGACATTTTAAATATCTTTAAAACATACATTCCAAAGGACCTCGCTTCGTTGTACCAAACCTGTGGTGCCAACAGCCCTGTCCTGGATCATGCGGGTAAGATTTCATAAGCCCTTCCACAGCTGGGGATGTGGCTTGCTTGCTCCTTCTTCATTTTGAGCCACAGCACGTTGTTTTGCAGTTTCCTCCTTCTCCTTTTAGCTGTTGGGATTATAAATTCATTGTTCTATCATTTCTGGATAGGCTTGAATAGACTTGTTTACCGATCTTTAACATTGCAGCATCCCCCCTCATGCACTGTGTGACATTTCTGTCACAGGTTAAATGTAGTTGGTTCCACCTGGAGTATTCCTGTTGCTTCGTCCCCTCCCTTCAAGCAGGCTAGAGTTACACAGATGTGCTGTCACACTATGATCCCACTGATATGCTGGTGCTGGCAAACATCATAATCTTTTTGCTTCGGGCAAAATAAACATCCTCTGGGGCTTATCTGTGATGTTATTTTGGAGGTTTTGTTCAATTTTTTCTGCAAACAAGTCTTCCAACAACAGAGAGGTAATCACTTGTCAGTGTCCTTTGTCTTTCTTGACAAAAGTCTAAAGATCTCCTTGTCCATATCAAAAAATACTATAGTATTTTTCAAACGATTCTTTTGATCTATTTGTTAGTTTATAATTAAAAAGAGGTATAGCTGAATATGTGTCTGCTAATTCACATAAGCTGGAAAGGCTGCTGTTCAAATAACGAGTTTAAAGTTTAAGGACTAAAAAAGTACCGCCACATTTAAAAAAAAAAAAGGCGGGGGGGGGAGGAAGAGGATAAGAAACCTGTGCATTTGCATTTGAAACCATACTCTTCTGACTATCTGCCAAAATTAGTTTGCCTCAGTGGAAACTGAAAATCACACTGATTTATTACTCTTGAGGTGGGTGTGTGGGGGTGGAGAACGGGAACCACAGTCCCTGCTTTTGCCCTTTGTAAACCATCCAATTTTTTAAGAACTTCTGTTAGCAGAAGCTGTGCAAGAACTGACTTTCACATACAAAAAGTACTTGTTTCTCACCTTTACTCCTACAACTGGAAATAGCTAATATGCTCACCTGACATAATGCTCTCTATTTCATCAAAGGAGTGTGTGAAATGGAGCCTGTGACCCCACTTTGTAAGGGGGATGACAGGACATTCAGAAGCCAGCAGCCTTAAGTTGTGGTCTAGGTCCCAGAAGGTGTACGCAAGTTGACTGCTCTGGCAGCTGTGAGGCATGAAAGGAGCCATGATGTTCAGTCAGGTCTTTGTGGAAGGTCTGTTGGAGAAGACAGAGGCAAAATCTGTCTGAAATAGCTCATGAGGTGTACCTTTCAGCCACTCCGTTGTCGCTTTTAATCAGGTAAACAGTAATGCTGCATAAGAGATGACTTTTATTACTATTGATCATTCAGCAGGTGGTTAGAGGCTGTGTAATTATTGTAACTATCATGAAGCTTATTGAAACTATCATGAAACCCATGTGGAACGCTGGGGCACAATAAAATAAGGGCAGGATTTCCAAAGAGGTCTCTATTTACCTGTTTTTTTTTGTTTGTTTGTTTTGTTTTGTTTTGTTTTTAATAGGGATTTTATTGCCAAAATGTTTTTGCTGGGCAGTGATTTCCAGAGACACTTTAACTGGAAGTTATTTAGTGCCTATCTCTGCTTTGAAATCTCTTCTTTCATTCCAAGTGTTTTACAGCAATCAAGTTTTCAGAACTTGAAACTTTTTTTTTTAATGTAGCTTGTCTTCATTTTATATACAACTTCCAGGTTGTTGATGGTTCTTCGAACCAATTGGCATGATGGCTGTTTTTCATAGCACTAAAATAAAAAGCTGCTGCAGGCAAAAGGAACAAGATCCTACCAACCGCAAATAGAGGAAGCTAAATGAACCTTGTCTGAAATAACACATGGTCCTAGACTGAGCCCTCTGTCAGTATGCATCATACAATTAAGTCTTCATACGGCAATGTGAATAGGGCAATCATGACATAAACGACAACCAGAAATCCCACTTAGATATGCTATTTGTCACGTTTTTTCCCACTTGAATGTTCCTGATAAACTTTACTTGGGTGTTTGGTGCTAATATACCCACATCTTGGACCATATTAGAATATTTTAGTGCATGGTTGTGCAGGGTTTAACTTCCCTTATAGCGGCTGGGTTTATTTCTGGGATCCTTCCTTTTACATTTGTGTTTATTCCAGCATGCCCTTGGAAAGTAAGTTGTACGTGCTGTTGTGATGTAGCTGCAGACGCAACGCTTTCTGCACTTAGGCTAGGTTCGTTTCGCGCTGCCCAAACTTCCCAAATGCTCGCAGGGAAAATCTCATTGTTGCATATAATAGTTATTTGTTTTGCTCATGGTATTTACATGAATTGCGGTATTAGGAAAGGATGGGTTATGGCAGCAGATGCGCTCTTTCCCTGGGGCTCCTTTGAGGCCAACTTTGAATACTGTTTTCACAGGAGCCCCCATTCAGGTGGTCACCTCCAGCTACCTGGATTTGCCAGCACCTGCAGTCATCCACCCTCTTTTGTTCACCCTCCTGTGTCCTGAGTGATGGCTCAGGGGGGCATTACCTTGCAACAGCGACGCCCATAGCACAAAGCTCAGAGGAGTCAAAAGCCTTACACGCTCCTTCAGAAATACAACGGCAAACATACCTGGAAGCCATCCACTTTTTTCCACCTATTTTTTTTAAATAACTGCCATAACATCAGTGCCAGGGAGGGGTTGGATGAAAGTGCTAACCCATTCTCCTCCGCATTTGTATGCTTTTAGCTTACCACAGCGATTCTCAGCCTTCCCTCCTCAAAGCACAAGATGCGGGTGGGAACAGCACTTCCACGCAGGCCGTGAGATTGGGCCTACGACGAGTGCTGTGACAACTCTGGGGCTTGGTTCAGAGCCTGCCATTAATGCAAGTCTCTCTAGGACCTGGCTTGAGGCTGCCCCATCTCCCCTGTCCTCCTGGGGTTGAGGTGTGCAGGTTCCTTGGCTGGGGCAGTGGTGTCCTGTGATGTTGAGTGAGCTGCGCTCGCTAGGGTGTATGTGCGGCATGTGTGGATGGAGTAGGAAATAGCCTCACTGTCCTGAAGGCCTCTGGGCTCTTGTGGTAGTTGTTCGTGTTGTTGTAAACAACAGGATAGGATGGTTCTGGCTGTCGTTGGTAGCAGAAAAGCCATTTCCTGCTTCCCAGAGCGCACAGCATCACAAAAAGGAGTTGGAGAAGTGTGTACTCATCTTTCCTAGAAAGGAGGCCTGGGGTACGGAGGGATTCAGGGCTTCCCAGAGGTGGCAGAAAGCCATCCAAGGAGCCCAAGCTTCCTGGGCTCTCCTGGCAGCAGAGCCCAACCTGTCTCTGCAGGCTGCTGCTTGGGGCAGTGGTCCAGCAAGGGCTGCTTCTGGTCCCTCCTTGCACTTCATTTAGCTTTGGTCTCGAGCTTGCAGCTGTAGCTCTGGCCGGTGAGGGGGAAATGTTGGTAACATATCAGGAAATCCGCTTTAACCTTTGCTACCTCACGAGGCAAATCCGTCTTATTAACTGTGAAGCTCTCATTGAACCTGATGTGATTTTGTGCGTGTGTTTGTGTGTGTGTGTGTGATCTGGATTTGGCCCTAAATCATGATCTTGTATTTGAGTGCCAGGAATTTGGAGATGAATGTTCAGTTATATAATATAGGCTGTGCTGCCATCTACAGGAGGTGCTGTTATGAAATGAGAAATCATCTGTAGGATTTTAGGGTGTGTTTTTGGTTTTGTTCCCCCCCCCCCTTTTTTTTTTTTGTAGCCAGACTTTTCTTCACAATCTATATTGTGGTAAAAATCATCATAGGACACTTGGTGCCATACAAGCAGAGGAAGTGGTAGCCCATCTCCTTTTCCATTCACTTTGAAGTACAGCAGTCTGTATTTTGGATGTGCCCTCTGGCACCCTGCACTTGATTTTCAATATTTTTTTTTTCCATAACACTTTTTTGTTCACAATTTTATTCATTTAAAATGCTATAATAGGAGGAAAAAAAAAAAAAAAGAAAGAAAAGACGAAACTTCACTTCCGCTGACAACCCCATGAGAATTTCTTTAAAAGCCGAAGTACTCCAGTGGCAAATGAAAACATCAACTCTTCCCTTCTGAGGAGGGCGTTTTACCAAAATAGAAAAGATGATGTTCAGCCATATTATTTTTTTTTTAAAAAGCCCAATAAAAGTCAAATGTGTCTTTTTTGATCAGCAGCAAAAAGACAAAGACCAGCCCTTTAAGTCAGATACTGTAAACTGACCTTTGGAGAAAAAGGAGAGGTTTGAGCGGTTTTCCACAAATGCTAATGGCCTAGAAAACATGTTTACCGAGGGCTGGAGGAAGGCTGCTGCGCCGCGACTAGCTCAAAATGTCCGGAATGACACTTTCATTCACAGATGTCTTTCGTCTGTGCCTCCGAGCTCCGGGGTCAAAGCAGCACCGGCAGGCAGGTAGGCAGGGGCTAAAGGTTTGATCAGTTTGTGATGGCTCCACTCACTCTGCATTTGTCTCTGAGGTATTGCCGCCCGGGGGGGACAGTCGGGCTCTGGTCCTACTCACTTCCTATTATCCATGTGACTTGTCTCCGCCACGCTGGAGTCACTTTGATTTGCCTGATGTACTGCTTGACAAAGCTGGGTGATGGCTGAAAAGTGGATCCAGCTGCTCTGAAAAGCGCACACCTGACATGCCAGTCCTGGTGCGGGCACATCATGGGGAGCATTTTTTAATTCAATGTAATTTATGCATTCTTGCAGTCCTGTGTGTGCCTGGCCTGTCAGCCAGTGCCTAGATGAAGGCTGACAGTTGTCATCCAGGGCCTGAAGGTAGCCTCACATAATGACACATTAGACATACTAATGATGTTTTCTTCTGGCATAATGTTTTCTTCTCAACTTTCCTCTCTCCTCTCCCCACCACCCCCTCCCTTCCTCCCTCTCTCCCTCCCTTCCTCCCTATCAACTACAGGGATGCTTAGGACACAAACACGCCAAGGAGACTGCGTCTGCAGGGAATGTGGAAAATGCTTTAACCAACCCAGTCACCTCAGGACTCATCAGAGGTCCCACACAGGTATATTTTCACACTTGCTCTTGCTTTCTCCCTTTCCTGCTTGCCTTCTTTCAGATCCGGCTGACAAAATGCCAAGAATTATGTTTCACGTACCACGTTAACCTCAGTAATTCAAATACCTAAATCTAATACACAGGTTTTTTATTTTTACGACTATTGCTCTTGTTCTCCGGATATTGCTTACCTGATCCCAACCCGAACTCCATAAAATTGCAATGCATTTAAGATAAGTCTGTTTGCAAATGTTTTATTTTAATTAGAGAGTAGGGTACTCAGAAATGAATATGCTAATGAATTCTGTTGCCACCAGCACAAATTGAAATCAAAGTACCCCTTTCAGCAGAACATAAGGCTTTGTTTTGCCTCATCGTTGCTGTTGACAGGACCGTTTTTGCAGGAAACGAGATTTTCCTCAGACCGGTTGGTCAGTCCTAAAATCAGAAATCCCTACCAGCCGTTTTTAACCTGGCACAGTCTGTTGTTGAAACTGGGGGAGGCGAAAGCCACCAGTGTCGTTACCTCCTGAGCATTGCACGAGACAGTGAGACTAGCGGGCTCTTTCTGAAAAGTGTGAATGATGCATACATAAGCCAGTCTGATGCAAAATGACAGAGGCCAAATGGTAAGTAATGCAAGAAGAGGGTCCCTTTACACATAGACTGATAATTAATGTTGTCAGTGATTGCTTTCTTCAGCGCTGAAGTCTGAATTAAAAAGGGCAGTGGCCCTAGGCTGCCATTAGCACACTCTCTTACAGTAAGTGTTACGGTAAATTGGTATTTTCCGGCCACAGGCTAGTAGCTGGTGTCTTTTTTTGAACGTGGTTAATCTGTAATGGTCTCAAATAATGTACACACACTAACGAAGCTTGAATGTTCATCTGTTAACAAGCCCCCTTGTTCCCACAGTGGTGTTTGAGTCTAATGGACTCCGAGGTACTGAAGTTCACACCACCTCCGCAGATGCCCCAAAACAAGTATGTTTTACAATTAATTGGATGTTTGGTTTTTAATGTGGTAGCTGGGGAAAAGTTGCACAGTGATACTCATCAGTAAAGCACTGACTGTTTTATAACATGTATAAATAATAATGGTGTTGCTTGATATTTAGCTCTTAATTTTTTTAAGCATTTTATCAAAGTCTGTTATATAGAGAGTCAGTTAATTGTAGACCAGGTAGTTAGTGTTTAATTAAACATGTTACTGACTTACTGGGGAGTGGGTGGGATAGATAACGCTAATGCACAATGATATGTAGTAGTGAGATGGTATTTAAAGAATTCCTACAAATAGTTTGCTTTTACAACTAATGTTTTCTGCTGCAGCAGTGCAATTAACGCTTAGTCTGTATTTTTCTGAAGAGTCTCCATACCATAATATCCAGTACCTAGTCTCTGAAAGGCTCATCTTCCAGCTCCTGTGGACTGTGCAAGTTAGTGCGCTTTCCTCTTTCTAGACTAGTGTTTCCTGTCTTAACAAATGCTTCTCAGCACTCTGAATTATACGTGACACAGCTGTGATGTAGAAAACCATTAAGCTGAAATTTCATATGTCCTGTATCTTTGGAGACTACTGTCACACCTAGGAAGGTGGACCTTCCTACTCCGTGGTCAAGCTTGGCAGGTGGGTTTCAGGGCATATCTTCTCATGGGCAATTTTCTTTCATTTTGGAGCTGCCTCCAGCATCATTCACTCCTTCTGCTTTCATCCATATTTTTAATATAATTTTTACTACAAAAAAGTTTTACATACTGCCCTCCCATATCTTACTAAGCAATTGCAGATGATTTTTGCTGTGCTTAAAGAACGCAGCTTAATATCAGTCCCACCATCATGAAGTTTAGGAGCTGTTTCTACTTATTCAATAAGCATCTTCACCACGTTGCTTAGTTCACGTGCTGCACCCTTCGTGGAGACCCTTGGCATCTTCTCTGTTGTCTTGCTTCTTTCTGCCCTGGAGGCTACTCTGGGAGTTCATCCTCTGCCACAGGAATTATCTGACCTGCAGTTAGGTTGTAGGAGTGGCCAACAACTCCTCATAAAGTTTTCAAGATGATGTAGCACTTCATGTTGTTCTGGGTAGTGGTTTTTTTGGTTTTGTGGGACAGTAGCAGCAAAATTCTGCTCTAATGGGAGAACTAGTTGAAAATGCCCTCTTTGATGTTTACCTAACCAAATTGTGCAAGGACATCCATCTTAGGAAAAGTATATGCTGGGGAGAAAAACTGCAGCTCTGCAAACTAGCTCAGCTATTCTTTGGTTCTCATCATTTTAATGTTCTAGATTTAATAAACCTAAGCGCCTTGAAAATGCTCTTTCATCTTTTCATGCTCACGGTTTATCTCATATGTAGTTGAAATTGAGTTCTGAAGGCAGTGTTCTGTTTTGTTTTTCTTTTTGGTTGGTTGGTTGGTTTTTGCCTTTTTTTTTTTTTCTCTAAAAGACAATGTAAGGTCAAAGTTGGAATACATTTCCAAAAACTTCTGAAGTGGTCATATCTACCCAAAAAATGCTGTGGCAGCTCAGATGGACTCTTTTTGTAATTTGGGTTGTATTACTGCACAATAAATTTACTCATAATCTTGTCTTTGTAAACTACTGCCACACCACAATTTATTGACTAACTTCTTCCACAGCAAATGTAGTTTGCTGTTGCAGACAACAGTCCATGTCAATCTGTCTTCAAAGTATTTGATTAAATTACAGCATCTTTCAATACAGCAGAATACTGGGTAGAGGTTAGGCTTGTGAATCGTTTTGTCTCTTCCCAATCAGTATTTCTCCCACAGAAGCTGTAGTATGATCGCTTTTCCAGGAGATATCTTCCTTTCTTTTGTCTTGTTTGTTCTTCAGTATCAGCCTGTGTCTCAGTTTGTCGGTGTCTGTGTCAGTTAGGATTATTCAGTTGTCTGCTGTTTTCCTTGTTCTCATCGCAAGCAGGCTTTGCAGTCCCGCAGAAGCCTCCACCTGCACAGTCCCTGGGTTTTAGCAAGGGAATACGTTCATTTCTACCTGCAGCTGCAGGGACCTTTAGAAGCACAGAGAGTAGCTCTCGCACCAAGAACAATGCCTGCAGCGCTCTGGAAATGTTACTATTTCCCACTTTAAACATTGTCACTCTGTCTTCATTTCATTTTAATTGGGGACAGATCTATTCTTGAGAGTTTACAGTGTAAAGTCAGTTCAAGTTACAGAAGTGCCATGCACATGCTCCGAGCAAGAAACAATAGTTAGCACGTACAGTAGCTTTAGAAGGATTTTTTTTTTTAATGTTAAGTGGAAACGATTCACTTTACATAATGTTTCCTCCTCACAGGTAAAATATCTTCCCTGGAGTAGTCTGCTAAAGAGTGAAAATATTAACATTAGTATTTCGCAGTTCCCCCATTCCCTTCAGTAGTCATGGAAGATCATCTCTAAAGGTTTCCTTTATAAAAGAAGGTTATGTAGGGTTTTTAAAATTCCCCAGCATAGTAGCTTACAATGGTGCTGCATTATATAGCAGTTTTCTCACAGAGTAATTTTAATTCCGCATGTTAAAAATAGGGTCTGCAGCCAGGCTTTTTCAAAAATGAGCCAGCTAAATCTATATTTAGGTGTCCAAATAGGAAACCTACTTCAGGGTAATGAACTGCTAACAGGAGATGCAGGTGTGCAGCAGTACTGCAAAGTAGGCCACCTATAGGAGTGTGTGAAGAATTCCACACACACACGATTTTGATGATAATAGCATTAGGCTGCATTTCATGCTTTGGCATTAGCACCAATGAAATAAATACCTTGTTTCCTACATTTTGTTTATACTTCTTTCATAACATTGTTTTCTGTGTTCTCTTCTACCTGAATGCTTAAAAAAATCCATCAGATGAATTTCTCTTGAACTCTAGAATATTTCTTAGTCTTCCTTGTCTAAAGGTCAAAAAATGCTTATTATATACCCCAAGTCAATACAATCTGTGCAAAGTCATGCAGATTCTCTTGAAATGCTGCCATATTAAACATACTGAATATTCTGAATATTCTTATAAATGCTAAATATCCCAATATATCCATAATTAAGCTTGCTTATCCACGATGAATATGTATCTTAATTTGGAATACACTAAGCAGCATCCAAAGACCTGATTTAGTAAGCATGAATTCCGGGAGCACACTCCAGTCGCTTATACATAGCAAGACAAAAGCTGGCTCCCTTTCTGAAGGGTCCCTGCACCAGTGTGAATCTCAAAGGGGCTGCAGCTCTTGAAGCAAAGCTCTCCTAAAGCTTGGGGTCGTTTCAGAGGAACTGCCCGATTCTGTGACATTGCAGCCAGTAGCCCAATTCCCAAGTGCATTCAGCGGCACAAGGATTGACCTGTAGCCTGCTCATGCAAAATGGTAACAGCATTGGTGGCAGTGCCTAATGCGTATGCCTCATATTTAACATCACCTGTTGTATTTTTAAAAGCATATAAAAACGTGGCCCGCTTTAGAAATATGATTTATCAGTGACAAGTCAAAAAATATGCTCTAAAAATTTTAAAGGACAAGTAATTGAATTTTTTGAAGGCATAATTTACTGGTTAGCAACAAGAGTTCTGTCTAATTAAGAGCCTATATATATATGTGAAGCATATTTACAGTGCTGGAGCCAAAGACACTCTAGTACATCTGTACATCCATAGTTCTCTCTACACATTTGCTTTTTATTCAAGAGAAGCAAGCAAAACCCCCAAAACTCAAACCAGCACCCTCTGCAGAAAAGCATCCTTTTACTCGTAGAAAATCAAGCAAAAGCTACCAGCTAGGGAAAAAAAGTGAACCGTTGGTATCACAGATATTTCTGGCTAAAGCTTTCCACGTGCCAGAAGGCAATGACCCTCCTTTTCTGTGAAAGAACTACAGACACTACACTTTTTGGATGTTGTTCATGGTAAAGAGGTGTGTGCAGCAGATTCTGAATCACAGGAGCATAACACCTTCATTGAGGAGTCCATGAGCTTTAGCTTTCTCTGCTATGACTATTTAAAAATATTTCTTTTAGTGCTCAACCTTGAGATAATGATGTGAGTAGTCAGAATTTGGATGACTGGAAGAATCCATCAAGAAAAAAATCTGTGTTGCAAAGGGACCTGGGATCCCTTTGCTGGGGACATGTTACCTCCAGTGTGTTTATAGTCCACCTACAGTAAAGCAGCTGGAGGGAGAAGGGGAGGAGCGAAAAAAAAAAAAAAGTTATTTAAACCATTGGCTTGGTGTTTTTGTTTGGATCTGAAATTTTGGCACTGTCTGTTAGAAGTCCTATTTATGACATTTGTTCATATGAAATGTCTTGTCCCAGTTCCTTGTGGAGTTTCTTCTAAAGATCATGATTAATAGTTCAGTCCTCATTATTGCAAATGTTATTTTTAAATAGTTATTCTGAGAACAAGAATTCCATTAATCAAAATAATAGATAATGAACAAATAAATGGCAACCTAATTTGTCTCGTTCATACATATGGAGATTATAATGCAAACAATCAAGGAATCATGGAGGCTGCTGTACTGGAATCCGAGTAATATGCATGTGTTAGCTATCCATCAGTTTCGGAGCCTTATAGACAGGATTAGCAGCTGTAGGTCTTGTCCCTGCATTTTCCCCTTTCCAGCAAACTGAAAAGGTGTCCATGCTCCAAACTGATTATTGCAATTTATTTCAATGGCATGTCATGTGATCAGCTGTCTCCAATATATTAAAATGTGCACAGACTAATTTTCCCTTTTTCTAGTTAACTGGTGTAACGCCCCAGAATTCAAAATTAAAACAGCTTCTGGCATGGAAGCTATAGGTTTCATCTACACAAAAAGGGCTTGTTTTTTTTGCCTTTTTTTTTTTTTTTCCTTCTGAAGTTCTGGAAGTGAAGAAAGCTTACTTTTTAAAATGGTAAATTTTGCAGTTCAGGAAGAATTCAATCCAGCTGTGTATCAGATGGTTCAAAAACTGATGTGCGTGCTAGCATATCACAAAACCAAAGGCTATGGGGTAGTGTTTGATCTGCTGGAAAACCCGCCCTTGGTCCTACTGTGAATGGGTGAAATGGGGAGGAACCTTCTACTTCCTTGGGTGCCTATGGGGTGAGCCACTGGGTGGGCTTTTGCAGACACAAAGCCTCCTGCCCAGGGAAACATCCTTTGCCTCCACCCACCTGCAGCCTCCTCTGCTATGGGGAGGCCATTTCTGGGAGGCTTTCTTTGTCCTCCTTTCGCTGGTATTCTCCAGGCAGAAACCACACACTCGCATTTGCTAACGCTGCATTTCAACCAAGCGCTGTAGACTTCAGCTCTCCCTCTCACTAGTGCCACTGCGGGAAAACCTGCCTCCCTGTGGAGGAGGAGGAGTTCTTCGACGCTAAAGTGGCCAACGGGGAAGCATCCCCAGCCCTGTCCCCCTCTGTGGATCCCTGTTGGGTGGAAAGAAGAAAAATCGTCCCTTTCACATGCCCCTGATGCTGCACGGTCTGTGGGCGGGTGGTGCCTGGACCCACAGGGCAAGCCGCCACTGCTGGCACCCCACCGGATAGCTGTCCCACAGAAGCACCCCGAATTACCCCCTTTTTTTGGTTCTTACCCAGGGAAACTGGGGCGAGACGCCCGCCCTCCCCTCTTCTCCTCCCCCGGCTGGGAGGAAGCCTGCCGTGCTCCCCCGTGTACGGGGAGCTGGTTCGATACGAGATGTTTTAATGATGAATGCCTCCTCTCGGAACTGTGGTTCTGTCTCTCAGGCATGATGTAGCCGTGCAAAAATGTAAAGCATCTTTCTTAGTTTACTGCAGGAAATTCAGCATCCAACTAAGGAAGTTTTATCACATCTCTCATTCAGTTACTGTTTCCTACATTTCAAATATACTGCGGTCTGTACAGCGGCTTTTTTTTTCTTTAATTTTGTTGCAAATCTTTCCGACTTAAACCAAACTTTGACTGGTAAATGTCATGAATCTCGGGCCAGGTTTAATTAGGAGTTTTCTAAATCTATTAACAAAAGAGATGCACTTAATACATTATGTCAACCAGAGCTGTGCTTTCTTTAGCTATTTCTAGGGCTGCCATAGGCACAGCTTGAAACTTGCTTGGATTTTACATGGGTGCCGTATTTTATGTTGCATTAATTTAAAATGGTCTGTTTCACTTCATCAAGACTTTAGCTTAAGGATAATGCATTTATGTAAGATTAATCTTGCCATGTTGTTTTAGGATCAGGATTGTAAACTGCATTGTTCCGACAGTGATGTTCTAAATGTCATTTTAAAGCTTTTCTCAGGAGCTGCAGGCTCCCACTTATTCATGATGTTATCTTTAATTTCACTTGATTTTCAGAATATCCCTTCTATTTTTTCCACGTGGTAATTATTCATGAAAATTGGCTAAAAAACCTAAAAGGAAGATGACAAGGGGAAGAAAAAGCCTTCTTAACTTTTGACAGACCTGCACAAGAATTCAGTTTTCCTTCTCCGAGCGGCCTCTCTGACCTCCAGCTTCAGCCCTTTTGAAACTCTGGTCTAGCTCTGAATCCCTCTTGGCTAGCACAAAATTCCTCATTTTGGAGGCCTCCTTCCCTCCATGTCCTTAACTGTTTCTGCATTGCTCCATCAGACGCTATCACTTGCTCTTCTGGTCCGTCAGAGACCTTGCAGGGGCCCAAACAAGCGAACGTGCGTGATGCTAATTCGAGGTAACGAGCGCCAGAAGGGCTCGCTGGACACATTGCGAGCGGGAGCAGCGACGCAGGCGCGAGAGGATAAGGCGAGGAGGTGAGAATGAGCTTTTCCCTCTCTCCTTCTTACAGGGGAGAGACCACACCAGCGCCGACGTCGCCCACACGCTGCCTCTCCGGAAGGGAACCTAGAGCCCCGGTGGAGGAGCCCGCGCCCCGGCTGCCCTTCGACTGCAGCCCCTGCCCCGTGGGGCAGCCCCCCACAATGCCGGCGGTGGAGCATCCCTGCGAAGCATCCCCTTGCTTGTCACCACCGTGTGGGATTGGGAACGGCGCTGCGCTCCGCTAGGAGGGGGGTGCCGCCGCGCTGTTAATCATTTTAAAATAAATGAAGATGCTCCGCGAGATATATATAAATTGACGTACTAATCAGTCCCATGGTTCCTTATTTCCTTTATAATAAACAGCGGAGTTGGCAAGCACTGTGGCAGCACAAGGCATCTATATTAATCAAGAGAAGTTTGAGACACTGGAAAAATTAAACTTTATGTGATTTGGACAGCATGAAGAAGTTAAGCACTGTAACAAAAACCTCCCTGATGCTCACAATGACTATTTGATACATTTGAAAAACAGCAGTGGATTTGAGGGCTGGAGAAGTATTAATTAATGAAACTGCCACTGCCTGTCATGCTGAAAAGCAAATTAAAAAAGAGAGAGAGAGAGAGAGAGGAAGAAGGGGGGGTGCGGGGAAAAGGTGGCATTCGGTGCTGAGAAAGCAATGCTTGATGAAGGATTAAAGGAACTAAAGAGAAAGACCGTCACTCTGCAATGGTTTGTTTCATTACAGTTTGGGGACCACTTGCATTTCTAGGGCTCTTGTTCTTGACTGTGCACCATTAATAGTATGTGAATATGGAAATTGAAACACTTCCACAGAAAAGCTTCTATTCTGCTTTGGAAAAGAAAAGCTAGTTGAACACTAAGAAAAACAGGCTTCTGTGTTTTACTCTCAGGACCTTTTTTGTAACAGGGCTACTTTCTTCGACCTGATCACAAAGGAAGTCTTCATGTTAAAAAAATAAAAATTAAAAAAAAAAACAACAAGCGCTCAGCTGTCTAACGCCGCTGATCTGTATGTTTCTAATGGAGAAGGTGGCATGGAGTACCTTGGCCCTGATGAAGGCACCATAGGCTCCTGCGTTTTGTCCAGCAGGCCAGCTACTGGTCCTCCCTGGGCCTGGTGACTCTTCGAGAAGATGAATACCTTCTTTTGTGGTGGCAGGTTAATGTTCATATAATGTGTCATGTCTTGTACTTGGTGATCACTGGTGGTGTTAGGAAAAAAAAGAAAAAAAAAGCTTTATATACCTCTTCTACAGTAACTCTTTAACTGCAAGTTTTCAAGGTGGGGTTGTGGCACATAACAGGTTGTTAAACCATGCAGTGTAAGCAATTAAAAATGTATTCCACAGATATAAATATTTTCTTTTCTTATTGCTGTGACACTATGTGTGATGGTAATATTTCTGAGAGTTTCAGATTTTGCACATATAATTTTATGCATTATCAAAAGTTACTGCTGCCTTGAAAGAAAATGTTCTGTGAAAATTTTTGCAAAAGCTTTACTAGTTTTTTTCTTTTTTTTTAATTGTAACATTTTGTAAAGGCAGGAAATGGATTAAAAAAAAAAAAACACAAAACCTAGCATGCTAAATATATTTTTCAAAAAAGCAATAATTTTACATGTACAGAAATGATGCTAACCTTTAATACAGGTGAGAGCAACAGTTTACTTAATACAATAATGGAATAGTGCTGTTTTTGTAGGGCTTCTGACACAAAGATTTGTTTAAAAAACAAAACAAAACAAAAAAACCTTAAAGCTTGATCTTTCTGTTCTAACAGTTCTGGTTGGGGGGGGTCTTTTTTAAAACAATCTAGTCAGTAATTGGTTCTGGATACTACTTGTTACTTGTTTTTAATTACTTGACAGTTTTTGTTACTTTGCAACACTTGCAACAATGCAAATTAACTTTCTTATGTATTTTTAAACTAGTTTTTCCTTATACTATTACACCAGATGTATACCAGAGTTCTCTGTAAGTCTTGGTGTAGTTAGGAATGTCTGTGCAAATGCTTAAAAGTGACTGTAATTAACTGTTCTGTGAAGTTATTTCGAGGGAGGTCGCATAGACACATTCCATTGTACACCAAAAAAAAAAAAAGAGAAAAAAAGAAATATTTTACTGTGTTGCTTAATGATTATCATTTTGGGTTTGCACTAGCTTTCTTTTTGTTTGTTTGTTTGTTTTTGTTTTTTGTTGCTTTTCTGAATCATATTCTTCATGAGTGAGAGTTCAGGAATGCACAAAGCTAGTTGCTTAGCCTATTTGTTTGTGTTTTAGTTATTAAAAATTCTTGTGTACCCAAAATGGCGCGAAAGTGTAGTGTACATTTGTAATTTTTCTTTCATTTTTTTCAATATTTTTTTTTTCAAGCTGATACAGAAGATCTTAGTTAATATTTAGAGCCAAAAGCTTCTTTCTGGAGCTTTTCTTCCAAATATCTGACAGAGAAGCTAGTGCTGTCACTGCCATTACCAGGGTACTAATCAGCAAAGTTTACAATCATAATTTAGATACACGAAGAACAACAGTAAGGGAAATCAGTTTAAATAATTATATGCTGTGTATAGCACAGAAATGAGATTTTCACTTAATTAAGCAAGAAATAAGAGTGGGTGGGAGAAAGGCAACCTTAAAGACCATCTGTTTTCAGAAATGAATCCCATGATTTCTTTTTTCTTCTTTATTGTTGTATTGTATTGATTTGTTATTTTAGTTAGGCCTTAGTATTTAAATTGAGTTGTGTTCCTTATTTATTTAGTCAATGGGCTTTGATCAGCTCCTTTAAACAACGTGATAAGTTTTTTGGCATGACACACTCCTGTAAAAGCCCTTTTATGACTGTTACAGGGACTTTCTACTACCTCTACCAATCTACTGTTTCTTCTTCTTAACAGGTTTTTATGGTGTTGCAAGTCTAATGTAACTTAGACAATAAAGGGTTTGATTATCTACACTGTAGATTCTCAGTGTATCTGCCATCTCTCTCTCACTTTCTCTCACTCTCTTTCTGGTTTCGTATATTTCATTATAGCTAAAGTGCAGATGAAAGAAAGACCTCTTCGCAATAATTTTTTTCTATCCCATATGACCTGCGCTATCTGAAAGTCAAACTTAGAGAAACTTCTTCTGTGGAGATAATCAGCTATCGCATTGTCATAATTCTGTTTGCATTCCTGAAGTTCTTTCTGTCAAAAATATTATGAATAAATCATTGCATAGTGCAAAATGGAAAGCGGATGAGCCAAAACAGTTTTAGTTTTGTATTTGAAAACCACTTAAAGCACTTAGTGAAAAGACTAAGCATAAATTGCCACCCCCATACTCTAGAAGACTGCTTACATGCAAACAGCTAGTTAAGAAAATCATCCTCGGGAAGATAGCATCTTCCATTTGTGCAAAAAAAACCTCTTCTGCTATTAACTGTCAGTTGAAAAATCTGTTACTTGAGTGATTTCCACGCTTTGACATCATGCAGGTTCAGGAGGACCTCTAAACACATTGCCTTCTCCTGGTGCTCTGTGTCTTGGAGAGCACATCTGTTTGGCATGCTCAACGCTTCAGAGTATGCATGACATTTTGAGCCACTGTGTATGAAATCATGTCCTTCTAATGGGAATGTGTCCTCCTGTTTGCCTGGTTTCATACTTAATGGGTTCATGACCAAGCTGGTAGGGTTTTTTTTTGTTCTCTTCCCTTGCTGTATTCCTGTGTTAAGCTACTTAGAGTATACCTCAGCAGCTCCAACAGGATTGCTAGAATTCATTGGCACATTTTGGGATTTCTGCTTCAACAGTCAATCCACAGTAGAAGACCTGGAACGAAGCAAGAGGTAACTTCTTTATTAGTTTCCTGCTGTATAAAGTATGTTGGGTTAAAAGGAGGAAAGGTTGCATTTCATGTCAAATCAAATTTCCCGCTCACTCTGCAAGCCAGAACTTTAAGCCAGCAGTTTCATGCAAAGCACTGAGTTGTACAAAGTCTTTTTCCCCTTGTGCTTTCTCCACTCTCTTTTGCTGTGTCCGACAGCCACGTATTTCAGTGCAACCCAATGCTCTGATGCAAAGCTTTAGAGGATTCACTGGGATCATGGAGGTAAACAAGCGTGTACTTGATCCCGATGTTTAGAGAGAAACTAAAAGGAAACAGAATATGTTAATATACATAAAAAATTCCTTCAACTTTAGTTTTTCATTAATTATAAATTGTGATTGTTTCTGGAACAGCTAGGGCATAAAACAATTGAAAAATCATTGAAAGCATAGGTGTACTCCTCTGTTAGCTGCTTTCTGTGGGGCTGTGGGTATGCTGGCATTCTTGAGAAGCATTTTAACCATCTGTTGACAACCTTAGCTGTCTTGAGGTAGGCTGTAATTGTTACAATTTTATCTATAGTGACATCTACATTTCTTTTCTTGATCTTCATTTGTGCTACTTTTTTTTTTTTTTTTTGGGGGGGGGGGGGAGAAAGAGGAATTAAAACTCAACCCTAATCCTCCCCTGAAGTTGCCTTTAGCTGGAGGCAAAGGGCAAAGCATAGATGGGAGAAAAACCAAGCAAACAAAATTGTTTGTGCAGTTATGGTGTTCTAAATGAGTATTGTTTCCAAAATGATCACCTATTACTAGTCAAAATGAGGGGCACTTCTACTGAGAGGGTTAGGAAAGGATGACATGTTGGGAGTAGGAAGCAGGCACAAAACGAGATCATTTGGTTTTAGCTTGGGGTAAGGGATTGAGAGCATGAGCATGACCCAGCTTTGTAGGTTTGAATACTGAGGTGGATGTCGCCTTCATGGCTATGGGAAGAAGAAACGGAGAAGGCATGTGAAAGTAGGGGGCTAACTTTTGACCCTCTGAAGTTCACGTAAGTAGATGGAAGGCAAAATCTGAGAAACGCTAAGACTGAGGATGGGACTAAGGAGAAGCCAGGAGTGCAACAAGAGTTTCATAGGAGAATCACCAAAGTCTTCTGAGTGCAAAAGTTGCCGAAAATGTTGCAATCAACAGTGTGAGAAATAAAAGAGTGGTGGATATGGAGCTTCAGAAATTAATCACGAAATTTAAGCTCGGTGAATCATTCTGCAAAACTTTAGTGGCATGAGCTTGAATGACAGAAAATAAGGGAATGCCTTTTTGGATCTTTATTCTCTTGACTGGTAGGTGAACCACAGTTAGGACTATAATTACGAGTAGTTGAGGCTGGGCTAAAGGGTGCAATATCCAGGGGGTTTGGAAAAGCTTATTGCTCTTTTCAAGAAACAAGCAGACTCTGACTAGCCTCAAGCAGAAAGAAAGAAAAAAAAGGAAAAAAAAAAAGGAAGGCAAGAAGGCATAGTGTTTTAAGCAGATGCTGAACTGCAGCAATCCTTTGAGGTTGCTAGAGGGCACATTCAGATAGCATTCTCTAACATAACGTATTTAAAGATGCCTCATAGTATGCTAGATAAAAGAGCTGGGGATGCTCGAAGCTAATAAAAAGTACCCAATATTAAGATGGCTTCAAACACTTGTCTCTCTCTGAAATCCTTTCTATCACAAACTTCAGTTCTGGTGCATGTAAGATTGGTATGGATGGCTTGATTTGTTTGTTCATATGTCATCAGTGTTATCTACAAAGGTGAGTTACTTTCAAGAGTTTAGAAAATGTGAGGTGCCCACGTTCCCCTTCTATAAGTGAAAATCTGTGGCTTATTTCATCATCATCATCCTAAGTATTACAGGGATCTTAGAAGATTTTTCCAAGAGGAAAAAAAAAATATATATATATATATATATTCTAAGTATTATTTGTTCTGGTATGATATAAAAGAAAAAAATATATATATACATATGTATATATATATTCTAAGTATTCTTTGTTCTGGTGTGACATAAAAGAAAAGGGGCACTGGCCCTGCAGTTCATTTTACTGCCAGGATCCAGCTTTCTTTTCTGAGACCCAGCTATGTTGTGCCTTGCCTGGGACAGTTAAGGAGCCACTGCTGTTTCCTGAGACCCGTGGCTCGCCAACAGAGTGCTGAAGTGGTGCTCCAGAAAACATGCTTCTGCTAGGAATCTCCTTCGGTGACCGTAGATCGCAAACTCCATCATTTCCTGCTTCTAGCATGAGCTTTCAGGAGAGCAGTGCTGATTTCTGCAGGAAAACTGTGTCTGCTCTTCCAGGAGGGAGCCAGGGATGGGAGGTCGCTTCAGTCAGCTTGCCTAGGGGACTGTTGTGATATAGGACTGTTAAATGATGCCTGTTTTGCTGTCTGCTGCTTCCCCAGCCTTGCCTTTTTCACACGTTCCTCTCCTTCCCCCGCAGAGAGCACGGCCATACGTGGCTGCTTGCATGATGGAGGAGGTGACACCTCCAGAGGAGCGGTGGGAATTTTCTGTCGACAAGGAACCCACGTCAGGGGCTTGCTGAGAGTGTCGTCCCCTCTGCCAGGGGTTTCCTCTCCCCCCCTGCTGCCAAATGGCAGAGCAGTTGTGTGGCTGTGCTCCAAATAAGGCTCAAAAACTGGCTGCAAGTATTGGAATTATTGTTTTCTTCCTCTTATAATTTTCTTTTCAAATAGAGCATACCTGGAGTGCATTATTGCGGAGTCAGTCTGAAGGAAGCCTGGCGCAGATGCAGTATTAAGCACTTTTTATGTACATTGGAGTGGTAGGTTTACTAGAAAGGCTCTAGGGCACTTTGCAGTGGAGGACTTTTGGAAATTTGCTAATTAGAAGGAGGGATTATGTGGAAATTTGCTTAGGTGCTTGGTCCTTGGTTGCTCACCATCCCTGCTTTGACAGGAGCCAGCAGCCCCGAGCTCCTGAGCTGGGGACATGTACCAGGTCTCCTTGGAGGACCCTATGTGTGACGACTAACTGAGACTCTGGCCAGTGATTTCTGGAGAGGCTCTTGGCAAGTTTGTGTTCACCCTCTGCAAGCGTAAGGGTTCCCTAGCGTTTATCTGGAGGTCATTCATGGGCAGGAGTGACATGCAGGAAGCCTGTGGGAACTTCCTGAGCTAGGCTGACCGCAGCACTAGGGTTAAATCCGAGCAGACCCAAGGGAAATTCCAGCGAATTCACCATTTGTTATTGCTGAAAATAATCTGATGGATGATTTTATAGATCTGTTTCTTTGCTCAGCGTTGTACGTGACGTTTGACAAAGCAATTTGCCAGTTACAGTGTTCAGGGTAGCAGGAAGGACAGATAGTGAGCAAGTGTCAGAAATGACATAGGCTTTTCACCTGCTGCGGGAGAGGCTGATGATTTACTTCCCAGCACACTGTTTATGGTCTACTCCGTTTCCTACACTGCTGCTGGAAGTTTTAGTGCATCCAGGGTTAGGAACATCTAAGGAATTCCCTGCAAAGTTACTGAAGTCATATTTATTTTTTTCTCCTTCGTGAGCACAAGACGTGAGAAATTACATGGCTTTTAAGGTGAGGCGAGGAGAAGGGAATAGTTCAAGCAGCAGCAAATGTTGCTGTCCTAAACTGCTACTTTTTCTGAGCATGACACTAAATTATTTGGTAACTGGGTTCTTTCTTCTTTGCGTTGGTTCTGTTAAATAAACAGTGACTTTAAAATGAGACACAGCTGGAGACACCATTAAACCCGCTTGAATTTTGCTTCCTGGGTTGTATTTTCTGAGTATTTTGCCGAAAGTGAGTCTTTATTAAGACTTTGTGAGCTTTTAGAAGAAGACAAGCTCATAAGTTTAGAGAATTATTTTGGTTGTAGCAAAAGCTGCAGTGCTTCAGGAATTTGAACTTGCAGGAGTCAGGTGTCATGGGAAGAAACATCATGGCTGTAAACTTGGTTAATTGTTGATTTGGCCACAGTGAT
Source organism: Anser brachyrhynchus (assembly GCF_964034855.1). NCBI lineage: Eukaryota > Metazoa > Chordata > Aves > Anseriformes > Anatidae > Anser > Anser brachyrhynchus. Next base: position 99,130,078 of record NC_137695.1, read on the forward strand.
ACTGAAGCTGGTTTGGTAGATGTGACTCCAGGGAGTACAGGTGCCTTGCAGGGACCCCTCTGATGATTATTCTTACTACTTTTGGCAGAATAATTTCCTTTGTAAGATGGCAATTTCCATTATTAGATAAAGGGCCTTTTAGGTAGGTGTCCTTCTGTGCTAGGTGCTGTATAGCTGCACGTAAGTTGCCGTGCAGAAGTGACTCTGAGCTGGGCTTGAGGGCAAACTCACCTTCTGCCCACCTTACTTACCTGCTTGAATGCCTTTAAGCTGCCTTTAAGGCAAATGTCTTGCTGCTTTCAGAAATGAAGTGCAATGCATAGGGGATGAATGCAGTGCTCTAAAGGCATTACCAGCCATGTGGATGGGCCCTGGCACACCTGGTTTCACCCAGTCTGTCCTTAGCTTCTGCTCTTACCGCAACCAAGATAGCAAACAAATAATGCTGGCTGGGTCATGGACGTTGCTTGTCACAAGGGCAGGTGGTCTGGCTTCAGACTGAGTCCAGGCTGCCTACAAGGGCAATTTGGATGGAAGAGAGCAGTATTTCATAGCTCAGGTAGATGTAGACATGTAGGATAGCTGTGGAGGAGCCTCACAGGTCCTTGCACAGTATGTAGAGCCTCAGACAGCAGGGAATACACAAAGGGTGTGATGAGGCTCTTTCCCCACAAAGGCTCTCTCTCTAGCTGTCCCTTGCCCTACAGCAGTCTGTAAAGAAAGGTGTTATGTCCTTTTTATATGTCCTAAAGATGCTCTCTAACAAGAGGATATTGAGCTGAGGGTCTGTGGAGGCACAAGAGCTCACCAATCTTAACCTACTCAGTTTGATACTTCACTGTTTCTGTAGAGCCTTTAATGGTTGTTTCTAATTATTCTGCCTGACTACAAGTCTTTGTCACTTTTCGTACTGTTGGAAGAATGCAAGGTAGAGACTAAAAGCCCTTGGTGTTCTCACCATCCTTCTCCAATGTGGAAAAAGGTCAAACTGTCTTCTTCTTCCCTCCTGTGTGCATTTGAAGCAACTGCACCAGCACAAGTGGGATTTTTGCATATTGCATAGCTGTATGTGAGGACAGATTGACAAAGTTGACCTCCAGTCAGTGATGCACGGAAATTCAAACTATGCCTATCTCCATACTTATTTTGCAAAGGGAAGGAATTAGAACAAGGACTGAAGAATGATCACAAAATGATCCTGCTGCCTACACACATCTGAGGAAATAGTGACACCAGTTCTGAAGCCAAGCTCTAGTTAAATGAAGAGATCAACATGCAGCTGATGTCATACATTAACTCATCATGTTTTAGCCAAAGTTTGTTCTTTTAGCAAGAAACCCATCTTAAAAAGAAAAAGAAAAAAACCCTTGCAATACAGTATTCTTGGAAGATGGAGGTAAACAGGTGTAGATGTCCCAGTGAATCGACTGCAAGGAAGCAAGGAAAATGATACTTAATATACCTTAAAAGATTTGGCTTTAATATGGAAATGATAACAGTTGAAGTAAAAGCAATACTATCTACGTGGGAAAGTGTCATTGAAATATTCTTTCTTTCTGCCACTTTTTGTCAATAAGAGGCTTGAATTATGCATTAGCAAGCTATAGAGTTATGGAAGATAATACAGCAAGGTTATAAACCCAGAACAAAAGAAGGGAAAACTCTAAGTTCTGATTGATGATATATCACTCGGAGCATATATAAATGGTTATAATGCTTTGCACATTATAAAGACAGTAGTCACATATTTAAATGACAACAGAACCATTGCTTCGAGATTTTCTTCAACTATTAATTTGAGCATTGTAATTAGCTCTTCTTGAGAAGCCTTGCAATGCTCAGCATGTTTAGTGTTATGCAGAATGTTCTAGAAAATGACTCTTAAACAGTTGTACTTGAGATGTAGGATTTTACATAGGTATAAATTTGTATTCACATAAATGGCATTTTGAATTGCTGGCTGTGAATAGTCATCTCTTGAAATGACTATGGGAGAGGTCTTTGGGCAGAGATGACCAAAGCAGTACTAATTTTAACTACCAAATATTTATAAGAAAAAGCATATGCAAAGAATTATTCACAGCATTTTTTTTTTTACATCATTAATTATTTTATCATGTGCCTTGCCCTCTAAATTAACAAAGAGAAGTATAATTCATTGGCTAATTGATTTGCTATCTGCTGGCCTTTATGAAATGGCATTTATGAAAGCATTTCAGTGAGGCCTTTCCCCTGCAGTACATTCAGCTGCTATTGTCTCTTGGGCGCTAGTGCTTGACTCCACCTTGGCTTCAACACTGCTCCAGGAGGGCCCAATGCAGGTGTTAATGTGCAGCAACCAAGAAAACAAAGAAGCCCACATCAGCAGTCCCTGGCAGCCCCAGGTTTATTCAATATGTTGCTTTGTGTACACACATATACGAGGTGCACTATTTTCAGGTTAGTTTTGTTTGGAGCTAGAGCACTTTCTTTCCAGTTTTCAAAGACAGAGCAGCGCAGAGCAGTGGGATGTACAAGGGGACAGCCAGGTTGGGATACATCCAGTTTCCTGGTGATTAATAGCAGGCTTCAGCTGATGTTTCTCTGAGCCTGAGGCTCTTTCTGAGTGCATAGGACAACCCCAGGAGTGCCTGCAGACTACCTGGCCCAGCTTTGCCCTTGACTGGCTCTTGGGCTTGGGCAGGTGTTGGAGCTGGGACTACTCAAATCCCTCTTCTTGCTCCATGGAGCAGATCTGCTTCGCAGTCGATAAGGAGCAGGGAGGCTGCTGTAAGTCTGTTGAGATATGGTTTGTCTTGCTTGTCTTGCTCGCCTTCAGAGACACGTGGGAGCCTGACTCCCATGGTTCTCTACACGGAGCTATGGAGAACCCTGCCTTGTGATCCCAGAAGTGCGCCTCCTTTTGGGATCATTTCTTTCCCCTGCAGCGTAGTTAAAAATAATTGTACATTTTTGTTGTTCTTGCTAAAAATGTAGATTTTTTTTAATAGGTTTTTGGTCAGAGATCAATTTAACCACAACAGGTGTTGTTTTTATTTTTTTAAGGGAATTATGGACTTTGAAAACAAGGTTGTCCGATAGCTTAAGCTGTTTACTAAATCAATGAGAGACATCTCATGTGTATTCACAGTTCCCTGAGCTGTATCATTAAACAAGTATAACTTAACCAACCTTCAGTCCACTGTTATTTGTTTTTAATCACAGCTGAGGAGCTACTTAAGGAAACTCTTGGGAAAAGCAAACCTTTTCTTGAAGGGAGGAATAGGGAGTCCAAGGTAAGCACTTACCAGTTGCCAAGAATCTTTAGATCCATTTAGCATCTCATTATTTGGTGAATAAACCACCTGGCATTGCTTAGAAAAACATCGGTATAATTCCTTTCCAAGACAGACCTAATTGTATAGCAGTGTGTGGCCATTATTTTCTTCCACACCCAATCTGAGACTGGAAGCACATGCCATATAGTTTCACTCTCTTTTCTTTTAAAAAACAATGTCCTTAAAAATGAATAATTGTGGGGAAATGGTACTATGCTTGGCTATTCATGTTTACTGCCATGCTTAAGGTGCCAGCTGAGCCCTTACAAAAGAAAAATACACACACTCGCCCCAGCATTGTTTGGCTCTGCAATGAGTGGTTATGATGAGGAAAGCAGAGGAGACGTTGGTTTTATCCTTTGTGTGGTTACTTTTCGGGCTCACAGATGAGGTCTCCATAGACTTGAATTAGTCATCCAGATGCCTTTCCTTTCCTTCCTCCTTGTTGCACAGTCATAGCCTCCCATGCATGTAATCATGAAGAACGTGGCTCTCAGTTAGGGGAGGAGAGGCAGCTCCTGACATTTCATCATTCTCACTACCTGTGAGTTTTAGAAAACAATTCTGATGTGTCTTCAGCAGGAGATGTTTGGGATGTTGCAGTGTATAGTTCCTTGAAGTTATTTAGTTGAGGGGCTGCTGCACATTACACTGGGAACGGAGGCTTCTTAAATTTGGGTTTTACCCCCGAGCATGTGGTGCACTGCTGATAATTAAGCCTACCAGTCAGGGATGCACAGGCCACTTTGACTGAGCAGTTTCCATATGGAAGAAAGAGCATTTTAGGGCCACCTGGAGATAAATGCATCCTTACCCTTATCGTATAACTAGTCCCAGGGCTGAGTGCTCAGGAACTGATGTTCTGCAAGTCACAAACTGAGCCAGCTGTTAGCTTCTGCTTGTTCATACCTCCTTGTAGCCAAGCTGTAGCTCCCACCAGTTGCCTTTTTGTGAGTTTCTGATTTCAGGCAGGCTCTGGGAGAATTGGGAAGTTGTGACCGGTGGTGAGATGATGGCTTTTTTTCTGAATATTGCTAGCTGTTTTGGTATGTAATATCCTTGGGAGCTTGAGGTGGATATAGGATACAAAGCATGAGAAAATACAACCTGTGCAACCTAAAGGTGCACTAAGTTTTGTGCAAGTGTCCATCCACAAGAGGCTGTTATTAATTGCTTGCTACACAGCCCAAGTTATGCCAGAGATTTTGTAAGATTTTTAGAATTTTCAAAATCTTTGAAGAAAGCAATTGTCAATTTAGCAGAATAAATGTTAAATTGCTTGAGGACATGCAGCTTAAGAATTAAAAAAATGTACAGTGAGGATACAGGCAGCTTTTGGGTAGAAAGAAATTTATAATTCGCGTGGTTTGAGACCAGTTTTGGGTCTCCTGTAGGCTGGGGGAAAAAGCTGCTGCTGCTTTCTATAAAAACGGGAGCCCGTCCTTGCTCTTCATTTCCAGCACTTATTATTTTTACCGCATTCATATTTTTATATCTTGCTTTTGGAAGACACAGGGATAGAACGCTACTCCCTTTCCCCTGATATCGCTGCTATCATCTAACATAAATCTCCCTTTATAATCTTATCACTGGGCAATTCAGTTATTTTAAATGTGGGCCTTCTTGCCCACTAATCAGTTCATCTTCAGGTTTCTAAAAGCGCTATTTCATAATTCTGCACATTCCAATTGCTTCTGACTGTCCAGCCGAGTTCTGCCTTCACTTATCCCCTTTTCTTTCCTTTTAGACAAGGCAGGCTCTTTCTCTCGCTCATGGTCTTTGCATTCCTTCCAAGTTGATGCACATAGTCATTTGTAATCAAGGCTGTAAATTGTATTTAAAGCTGTACTCCACGCTATCTGTGGATATTTGAATCATAAATGAGAGTATTGTCCTGCCTGTACTCTCACTTATTCTTTCAGCCGTAATAGATCCTTTCATTTGTGCTCAATTAGCTTTCCCACTCTTGCATTCAGACCCTGAAAGTTTCCACTCTTTCCTTCAGGTCTTGAATGCTGATGGTGTGGCCACATTTGCTTCTACCCCGTAATTTGTTCAGCTCTTTTGTGCAACAAATTTCACTGAGCATGGTTTGTTTGTTTTGACAAGTCCAAACACCATGACTGCATTGTGCCACAACTGTCTCATAACATAAAAATGTTCCCTGAAATTATTGCTGGGGTACTAGGGCTCGGGGACAGCCTCTTGGCTGTTTGGGCTTTTTGCTGAAATGTGGCTGGAAAGCAATCAGGTTTTTTGCTAGAAGTCTACCTAATGTATTAGGTGGATTAAAAATAAATAAATGAATAAATTTTGATAGAGAAGTGAGCCAAGTCCTAGCAATCATGTGTCAGAAAGAGTCACTCCTAGCAGAGCAACCCACTGTGTCCTGCACACAGAGTCCTCTTCCTTTTGCTGCACTGCCCTTATGCTGGGTGGAGAGGGTGCAATCCAGCACGATGCTGTCCCCAGCCCAGTCCAGGGGCTCCGGACTGCTGCTCCATCCTGTCTGTGGAGCAGCTCCATGGCATCAGCACAGCAAAGTTCGGCCGTGCCTGCCAAAGGCTGCTCCCTGTGGGCTGTTGCAGCTCTGCTGCAACATCTGCTGGGATGTCAGCCTGATGCGAAATATGTGGCTCCTAATAGCTGTAACCATTCACTCCCTCACTGTTGCATCTCTTTATGTTTGCCGGCAGCTCCAAAGGTGGAATTAGAGAGAGCCCTGCAAGCTAGCACTTCCCTTTCCCTTCATTTTCCCACCCCCACTTTTCTTTCCTTTTTCTTTTTTTTTTTGGTATTTGTTTTCTGAAACAAAACGAAACAAAAACCAAACCAAACCAAACCAAACAACAACAAAAAACAGAAAATTTGCCAGCATCATTTCCTTGCTGTGCATTACAAAACTGCACATACTCCTTCAGTATGATCAGATAGGTTTTACTTCTCATCTCATTCCATAAATGTGGACAGATTTTTGATTTTGTAATTTCTGTTCATTTCTGTCTTGAAAGTATTTTTAAGGAAATTTTCTTTCACTTTGAACAAAACTGGCATCTTTTAAATATTTTTTCTGTTTTGTACTGAGTCCTGGGATAATGTTGTAGGCTGAATTATAGATTTTTTTTGAAACTAATGTCTCAGGAATTATGTTGTAGGCAGAATTTGGGAGACAGTTGTGACATTTCTTCCCAGGATCCCCCATGGGTGGAGGGAGAATATATTTCAGTTTCCTCAGACTGTCCTGGTTGAAGTTTGTCCTTAATACTTGCTAAGGTTTTTAGTAGGTTTAAACTGGATACAACAAACCAACTACTCTTCTACTAACTTCTCTTTCCATAGATAAGCATCCCTGAATTTCTCTAAATTTTACTTTGAAGTTTTCCTGTCCTGTGATTCTCTAGAACTTAGAATACAATAAAAAAAATCATATCCCTGACAGACTAAAATGAAGTGTTTCCCTTTCTGTGTTTAAACGCACAAAAACCAGGGAGGGAGCAGAATAAAGCCAGTGGAGGTGTTAGGGTATTCGTCAAGGATGGGAATCTGAGAGCAAGCTAGGAAAGCACCCACCTGGTAAGAACTTGCATTTGCTGAAGAGGGTTTAAGGAAAGAACTCCCTCCCTGGATCTCACCAGTAGGAGATGACAAACTTAAGCAATAAATTATCATGCTTGGAGTGCTATATCACTGGCACCAGAGCTTGTTTGGCAAAACTGTAACGCTTTCTAGAGCGGTCAACTCTAAAATTAACCCATTTGTGAACATCAAATGTAGCTAGATTGTCTTTTCACGCTTAAGGATTGACAAAGTAAAAAACTATTATTATTATTATAGTTAAAATGGATTCGAAAATTCCCCCAGACCTCAATTATTTGACACTTTTCATTTGACAGGTCTGAAATGTTGAATTTTTGTGAATTCACAGTCTTTACATCTCCAAAGAGACCTATATAAATAAAAATCTGTGGCATTTCTATTTCAAGCCTCTATATACATGTATAAAAATTTTTGTTGCCATTCTCGACCTCACCATCCTCGACCATGACACACCTGTACCAATGTTATAATCAGCTTGATATCGTACTGCACTCTTGTGAGGTTGCTCACTCTAAACACAGATTTGGATGTTTAAGATTTTTAAATTCCTTTATATTTCAAGATCTCCAGAGTTTAAGGGTGGGATGAGAGAAAGGTAGACGGTGGTTGGGGAAGGAGGACACCAGAATAAAATATGATACAAATCAACAAGCATCATTATCAGCAGCATGCCAGAAATGCATTGGAATAACTTGGAGGTAGGAAAGTCGGAGCCTGGCTGGTGATATGGAAGAAAGGATGCTTCTTTTGAGAAATGGTCAAATACATAAAGAAAAACAAAATGATCCATTCCTGGTTGCTCCTGTACTATTTGAAAGCATGCTCATTTCTGTTCCCTTTAGTATACGTCCTTTGGGTATATATCAAACTGGAATTGCCTGGAAGCAAAGTAGAATTTGTCAGGATATAAAAATGTCCCTACTTTGCATTTTCAAATTAAAACAGCCAGGATGTCATAAATGCTAACTGTCCATTACCCCTGTGCACCAAGGTATGGTGGCACATGCTGCACACTGCAATTCTTGCTGACCAGAGACCTCTAGGAGATCTTAAAGCAGGGATGAGGCATAAGGACGGATTATCTTACTTCTCTGAGAAGAAGTCAGACTCTTACCATTATTTTATCATAGTGTTTTGGTATTTAATATACAAGGATTTGACAAAGTACTACTGTATAATCTTCTAACAATACCCATTTTGCCCCATAAAATTATTATATCCAGTCTTAAAATGTTAAATACGTCACTATTAGGGTAGAGTATCATAAAATTCAGTTTATAATATTAAAACTCAAAAATGACACAATGTTATCAATCACATTCCTTGGTAATATTCAACTTTCTTCATTTTTCTTTAATTTTGCATTTTAGTATAACAAATTGAGATTAAAGCAGCAGCCTCCAGTTCAAGGTCTCTTGGCGGTGAATGGCAGTAAAGTTACAAGTAAAGTGATAAGAAAACAAATCACACTGAAATCTAATATTTAATAACATTTCAGACAGATTACAGAGATTTAAGACCCTGTGCTGTAATCAGCATTGGATCAGGGCAGATATTCTAGTAATTGCAGAGGGAAATGCTCTCATCTCCCTGAAATAAATGCAGATCATCAGTGGAAGACTTGAAGTGTACCAAGCAGCTAGTATAAAACTGAGATGTCTTTTCAGTAGGATTTTTTAAATTTCTCTTCTGCTCCCAGAACCTCCCTGTGAACTCTATGTTACGATGTTTTCTTTTAACTGGGGAAATCGTACATTTGCCATTCCTGTCCATTCCTAATCACCTCTCCAATTGCTGCTGGTATTGCACATCTTTCATCTGGACTTTTACATTTCTTGAATGAATATAGGGAAAACTCCCCTAAAAATGAGAAGATCTCCCAAAAGGTCTTTAAATGTTCTGATGCATTTCTATTTATTTTCTATTTTTTTAATCTTTATTCTTTATTTTATTTTTTTGAATACCAGGATATAACAAAATTGTATTTTTATTCAGCTAATAAAGGACTAAATCTCCTTTTGAAAATTTGTTCAGCTGACAATGAACTGATGGCCGAGTTACACAATAATGAAAAAAAAGTTACACTTGAGTTAGCGGGGCTTTCTTTGCACATAATGTACATATCAATTACTTAGTGATGCATTATATGGTATAATCTAATTCAGCATGTCAAACTTTTCAACCTAATTTATAAATTCAGCTGCATCAGCCTCTGCATCATTTACACCAAGTAATTTTTAGCTTCTCTAGAAATCAGCTCCTATGGAAAAATGGGGTAGATTTATTGTATGTGTTATACTCTGGGACCCAGTTTTCTCAGTGAGCAAAATGAATGCAGTGAGTCTCACACAGTAGAACCAGATATTGTGTATTGTATTTTGTATGCTGAGCCTTTTCTTTCTTCTCTCTCTCTCTCTCTTTTTCTCCAATAGAGCTATCCAGTCTTGAATATGTCAGTATGCCTTGAATGTGCAGTCACATTCTGAGGTATGTCTTTGAACTCTTCAATGGTGCTTTGCATTTCTTTGAGACCTTTTATGGGAAGGAAATAGAGAAATGTGGACTAAAATGCTGTGCGGTTGTCTCATTATTTCTCTTCCATTAAAAAAAAAAAAAAAAGAGTTAGTTTTTGTTAGACAGGGACACCTCCATTACATAGTATATTCAGCATCTACTGTGCATGGCTCCATACTGATACTTGCAGGCAGCATGGGGTATGGCGTACCAATTTAGAAGGCCAAGACAATAGTCCTATATCTGTTCTGGACAAAGAAATTACCATCCCCAGCTAGAAATTATTTTGACAAAAGGATAAATTGATTTTCAACACATATCTCATCCTTGGCCACTTTTTTTATTAAATTTTATTTATTGAAATAGCGAAACCAACCAACAACAACAGTAACAAAATAGACAAAAGCAGAATAATGTCTAATAATCAAAGGACGATAAAATGTGACCAGAAAAATTAGAAGGTCCCCTGTAGTTTTAATGAAGCCAACAAGAAACATATCTGGGAAAGGATGGTGGGATGGGACATGTTCCTCTTTAGGATGAGGTTCTGTCACCTTTCCCAAGACAAAGTCACATATTAGTACCTTGAGCAGGTCTTGAGCAATTGGTAGCTGAGAATGGGGTCACACTATTGCATTAGGTGACTTTTAGATAGAAAATCTTGGGGAGCAACACTCAATACATGATACTTAGGCTATCATCAACTGCCTTCGTACTGCAGGGATGCTAAGAATGAGTGCCACCAACCAGAGGTGCGCAACTTCAAGATATTTAAAGAGAAATCTCACAAAGGATTATTTTGGCATATAAATAGGGAAGCCAATAAAAGTCTGGTATAGAGGAATACTCATAGAGATTGTACTAATATATTTTATGAGATTTCTTTTAACCAAATTTTTGTTTCAGAGATTTTATTTCTACACGTGTTAGTCATGAAAAGAGGACAGCCTGATGTAGATTTTCTAGAACTGAGACAAATTTTTGCCAAATCGTTGTGAATGTAGCCTTTGCTCAGCAACTGTGTTTATCTTCTAAGTGGTGGGCAATACGGGTTTACTATCTCAGTTAATTCTCTGCTCCAACACTCATAAAGTATAATGCATTAAACAAGTTTAATTTTAAAAATCTCTTTTGCACATGCCCTTTTGACAGGAACATTCCATAAGCAGCTATCTTTTTATACTACTTGGGGCATGGTGTCTGACAGAGATTACTGTATAACCTGAAGTAAAAGTAGGGGTGTAAAATACAAGACTGTATACATGGGATTTCATCCAGAGCACTCAGCCAAGAGAAATACTGAACCACTGCTAAATCATCCTAATGAGTTAAGTATTGTGTGTGGTTTTGTTATTTTAAGCAAATGCACTCGTATTTGTTTCTGGAACTATAAGGGATCAGTCAAGCAAATGTTTCCGTGAAAGGAAAAAAAAATGTGTTCATAAAACTTACACTGCCTTACTTTCTTGGTGGCAAAGTATTTAAAATAATTGTTCAATGAAAAGACTAAACATTTTATTGGAAAACTTATTTAACTCAAGAATCAGCCATATAGAGTGTCCACTTCACTGTACAAAATAATAAACTTCATTCTTTCATTTTTCTGTTTTACTTTTAATACATAGACACCTTTATATGGTCCATATGTTACACATAACTAGGCATTTTCAACTGAAAAAAAAAAAAAAAACAACAAAAAAAAACCAGCCACACCTTACCCAGCTACAGAGAATCAGACTTGCGGGCCTAAGAAAAACATTTGACTTTTTCCCAGTTTAAACTGGTGATGAGGGAGTGGAGAGAGGGGCAAGGTAAAAGGGAATTGATATATATCAACTTAGGCTCACTTGGTTGGTTGCCAAAACAGGGGCTTTCAATAAGAACCAACAGAAAGGCCTCAGTCTTTAGAGTCTTTTCCAATTTTCTGTGGGTACAGGGATTAAGTAGCTGTTCATACCTGAATGTTGTCCCTCCCAGGTATGAGACGTCTTCCAGACAGCTTGGCCAGGAGCTTTTGAAATATCTGCTCCTCCTTCTTCTCCCATCCTTACCTCCCAGTCACTCATATTGTGATGGGTGTAATAATGGGAAAACAAAAGGGGACAATTCCTGGGCATTGGTTTTTTTGTTTGTTTGTTTTGTTTTGTTTTTTTTTTGAATAGGGGGTGTTTTTTTTTTTTCTTGGTATGCTTTGCTTTTGTGAGTAGTGAAACAAGGAGGCATAAGCACAGCACAGCATCTGTCTATTTGCTCAAATATGGTAGCTGTGTGTGTTGCCATCAGGCAGAAAAGGAGGTTTGATGGGTAGCAGACCTTCAAAACGACTCTGGTTCATAGAAAGCTTCCAGACAAGGAACATTTGACATGCAGTCTGGGACAGCGGGGAGTGTGGGGCACAGCAAAAATGACTTCATTATATCTTTTGAGGTTCATTACCAGTTTATTACTGGTAGAATTTAAGACAGTCACATGTGACCCAGTAATGACTCAGTAATGACTCCAGGGCATTCTCCCATCAACCGCATGTTGCTGGAGTCCATCGAGATGAGACCATGACATCTCCCGGTTTGGAAATGCCACCCACTGTCTCAGCTCTCTGTTATCAAGGATTGCTCTCTGGAAAAGCCTTCAGATGGTCATTTATGGCAACATGTTAGACTAGAGGTTTTCTCTTAGTCTTCACCAGGCAGTCTCAGTCCCTGCAGCACTGAATTGTACATATCCAGTATGTAAATAGATCGTTCTGGCTGGATTTGCTGGATTCTCTCCCCCAAGAAGCTTCAGAAGATATTTCACTGAGCCATATCTACAGCTAAAAGAAATTTAAGGAATTTATGATACAGAAAGACCGAAGCCAGTGCAGAATAGGTTGTTGTTGTTGTTGTTGTCATTATTATTATTATTATTATTACTATTTGATTTTCCTTATAAATCAAATGTTTCTTTAATATTTTAAAATTATTAAAAATCACCGTTATGTTTATGGGATTTTTTTGCAATAATTCTTCTCACCTCTTTGAGATAAAATAAGTTTCAGCTGTCTTATTAATAGATGTTTTCAGCTGTAGGCAAAAAAAAAAAAAAAGAAAAGACCTACTTTAAAGACCTACTTTGGCATAGATGTCACTTGGAAAGAGCAGAGACCTATACACATGGAAAGCTGTATCATTACAAGCTAAAGCACAGAGTGTCCATTACCAACAACTGGAAAATGAGACAATGCCTAAAAATGGCATTATTGTGTTTCTCATGGATGTTTTACTGGGAAAGTTCAGAGGGTTGGAGACACTTCTGATAGAGACAACTCAACAGGGGTTTTTTTACTTTGTGTCACATGATAGTGTTAGAAAAAAATTGGCTAAGATATGTCAAAAGTGAACCAAACAGCTTGAGTCAAGTGCAAAAATCAGCACACACGAATTGTTTAGACCCCAACCGTGCTCAGCAATATATGCGCGTGCCTACAGAGTACAAATACACCTTCCTAAGAAATCAGGCACTTGGCGTTTGTCCCCTCCTTCCTCTCTGCTGCAGGTTTCAGTGTTGTGGTGGGGCCAGCGGGTGCAGCTCCTGCAACCTCCTTGTTGCAGGAGGCACCAGCAGGGTCCCACCTGGACCCGGCATGTTGAGCAGCTTCACTCTCAGCCACCTCCTGAGCAAGGATGTTCCTACACAACGCCTCTTTGAGGCAGAAGTACTCTTGCTACCCATGCACTGTGCTAATCATCCCCGCAGATCATTAGCTGCTGCTGGTTGCAGCACTGCTGAATGCATGTGCTTGCTGGTCTGCTGGGAGGGCAACTGAGTCAAACCATGGCAGCTCAGATGAAAGGTGGGAAATGATTGAGTAAGCCTGCAAAATATCAGAGAAACTGTACCTCGTGCCTGCCCCAGCTTCCATACTTGAATGCCTCCTTTAGTGTTATTGTTTTAAGTGAAATCTAACCTTGATTATGTGGCAGGGACCTATTACGTTATTTGGCTATCGGGTGCTAAATACATTTGCAGTACGGTATTTGATTATAAAATGTTAACAATGCTTGCGGTATTACCATAACAGCTACAGATCTCAGCTGCTGACAAGGCCTTACTGTGTCACTCGCTTTACAAATGTGGAGTAAAAGCCAGTCCTTGTCTCTGAGACTGTGAAGTTTAAAGAGAGACATGCCTGAGCACTGAAGAGAAACTCAGTAACTTGCCTGAAGTCTTAATACCCAGTCAGTGAGAGAGTCAGGCATAAAAAAAGGTTTCCTGAGCCCTGGTCATGCTGTGCTCACTTGATCACTTCATTTTTTAAATAAATCTGGGGTTTAAATAGCTGTTTATAATTATTGTTCCGAGGCAAGTTGATAAGGTCAGTGCACAACCACCTAAGACAGAGCAGAGTTAGATTTGAAGGCACTGTAGTGCATAGGTAGTACAGATGTAGACAGCGGTGGTGAATTTTGAGGAATGGTGGTGTAATAAACTGAGCTAACCTGTGAAGTAGGAAAAAATCAGGCCTTTGTGTCTGAGCAAGTGTCAGGATGTGGGGGAGTGCTGAAGCAGAGGAGGGAAAAGCACAGGGGAGAACATATGGAAGCATCTTCTGCTCTTGCATTCAGAGTCTGTTATACAGGGGAAGGTCACAGCATTCTTAAACAGAGTGAAAATGCTGCAGCTGTAAGGCAAGCAATCAGAGTAATCCACCAAAATCTGCACATGTATATGGATAAATATGTATTAGTATATATGAACACAACACTTTCACTTATGGTAGAAAGTTGGTTTGAGTTGTAATTAATTCTATATATTTCTATTTGTTTAGATGAGAGTATTTGATCCACATTACTGTTCCATAAGAAGCTAAAAACACCTCATCTAACTAAATCCCAGTAGGTGTCCTGTACACCACAAATGTGTAGCTGATGGGACACGGTAGTGAACTGGAGGCAACTCTTTGCAGTTCTGGCCTCCACAGCAGCACTTCATGCTCAGTATAAAATATTCTCATGATTTTTGTAGTTTTATATAACTAGGATTTGAGAAAAATAGTTGAAGGGTAGAGGATTTACCTGAGGAAGAGATCACTGTGTTTATCTTAATAGAATAATATCTAAATTAAATTTGTATTTTTTATAAAATTTTATAACTGTGCAACATTGGATTAAGTCTTCTCATGCTGAAGTTGATGACAGAGCATTCTCTGATTTTTGTGTAAACAGACGGTTTTCTTGAGGCTCATTTTAGCAAGATATTTTTGTTCCAGGTTAACTAAAGGTGGGCTGGAGATCAGTTGGTGTCCAATGGTCTAAAATTAGTGCAAAAGCTTTGATGAATGAAGATTAATTGCTCAACAAGTACAAGAAAACAAATTCCCTTACAAATTATTGGAGCTAGCCATCTTTTCCATCACTGACCTCTGTGGAGCAGAATTTGTGGTGTCATTCCAGTCCACATTCTTCATATCACCAAAAAAGATCTCTGTTTTGGGGTGCTGCTCCCTTTGCCCATTTGAACTTTGAATAAATGCATGGGCCACAGGCAGCCAGAAATCATCAGGCTCAGGGGTATCTGTAGGCTAGCCTTCTTACTTACGCTGACAAACAGCTATATAAGTCAAGGGGTGTCCGTATGCCATCTGTTCTTTTCAGCTAGCCATGTGAGAAAGAGTTTGCTTTCAAAGTGGTTTTACTGCTTTGATCCCATGCCTCCATGTCTTTTACTGCTTCTTACTCTCTATTCTTTATTACTTTTCATTGTTTCCCATTATTAATCCTTCCCTACCCTTGATATGTCCCCCAGGGCTCTTATTCTGCGGGTGGTGAGCATTGTCCCATGCATGAAGCTTCTTTTATCATTGGGGGATGACTGATGAATTTTTTTCCAAAATCTCGTGAAAGCACAGAAAATCAGCTCTCATCTGTGTCCCTAGAGAAAAACCTTAAAATCTGCTGATGCACTTTTATTGTGTTTACTCTAGGTATTCATGTGTGTGGGGGCAGTTCCACATCTGGATGCGAGTGGCAGAGACTGTGCATTTGAGGCTCTCCCCGTGTCAGGTGTACCAGAAAACATGTTCACCTGGCAGTGTCCTGCCTCCTATGAATTCTGACTACAGTGTTGGAGAACCTGAAGCATTTCAGGCTTTCCAAACATGAATGGGAGACATGGCTTGACCCTTGATGCTATTTTCAGTCTGGAGGTATCCTGTTGTTGATCATTCTCCACCTCAATTTCCCATTGGAAATGTCCTCAGCTTTGCTCCTGAGTGCATGTGATTGTTGGCTTTGTCATACCCTTTTCTGATTGTGCAGAACAGAAAATTATTATCTGCCTTTCTTCTGTTTTTTTCAGTTGGATATATGAAAAGTAAAATAAGATGGGGCACATGTGATTCCACCCAGATGAGTTTGATAACCTGGGAACTTATGAAGCCACATCAATCAAGGTAGCCATGTTAGACCTGATGCTGCAGGACAGTGACTTTTCCTACATAGGTATTTTGGCCTTCTTCTGGTTACAGATAAGATTTCTGAAGTATCTTACGATTGAAAAGGTGTTGATCCTCTGTGGTAAGAAAGATGGAGCCAAAGAGGGCATGTGGAGTCTTCCTCCTTGGAGATCTTCAAAAACCATCTGGACAGGGTCCTGGGTAACCTGCTCTAGATGTCCCTGCTTGAGCAGGGTGGTTGGAGCAGATGATCACTACAGGTCCTTTGTAACCATAACCATTCTCTGAAAGGGTCATGTTTTCTTTCTGGGGCATGTCCAAATCTATGCCCTCAGTTCCATCTCCTCTGCTGCCTTGAAATACTTTCCTGAAGTAAAATCCTCAAGTTTGCTGTCACCTCAGACACATTTCATGTGTTGACAGTCTTTCCCCACCACTGTCAAATTTAAAGGTGAGATGTGTCCTTCTGTTGAGCTGGAAGGTGGGCTGATTCTGAGTCACTGCAGCAATCACCTAAATGTAGAGTCTTTCTGCCTTTTATGACTGAGTTTAAGTCAAACTAGAAGATACATTTAGATCCTTGACCTCTGTCCTCCAGAACTGCAGTCTTCACATGAAACAATGTGCAACCTTGACATCAAAAGTCAAGTTTTATACTCAGAAGACCAGGTCATTCAGATGTTCTCAACTTGCTGCAGGAAGGTCAAAGAGTACCTACAGAACTGGACAACTGGCAGTATGT
Organism: Anser brachyrhynchus; assembly: GCF_964034855.1. Lineage (NCBI taxonomy): Eukaryota > Metazoa > Chordata > Aves > Anseriformes > Anatidae > Anser > Anser brachyrhynchus. The sequence goes on from NC_137695.1 coordinate 99,146,681, forward strand.
TAAGACACGTCATACACTTGCAGAGTTGAAGCCCTCTTTGTTGATCATAGATCAGTCTGCCAAAGCTCAGTCCATGCAGGGAGCATCATCCCAGACTGTGTTACTTTGATATTTGCAGGACATTGAGGATTTCCACTTGCATCTAAATTTATGAAACACTGAGTTGTCCAGAAATAATGCTGGATTTGACAGGGAGGTGGCTGAGGTTGCTGCTTGAACACAGGACTTTGAGACTAATTGTAGGTGCAAAGTAATGCTTCAGACCATTAACCACTGGATTGTTATATGCTGAGATTGCCTGTCTCCTGGCTTCTCATCTCTTTTCACTTTTCTTTTTTTTTTTCTTAGTTAACCATGCCACCTCTTAATTAGATTGTACACTAGGAGAAATCATGGGCCAAAGTTGTTCACCAGCCTATATAAATGCTCACACACTGATTTAGTGTAAAGAGGTAGATCCTAAGTTTATATAATTCAAAATTAATGCAAAAAATTCTCAAGCTTTAGCGAGAGGGGACATATAAGCACCGAAAGTCAAAATATATATGTGGAAATATCCCTGTGTATTAGCTCTCACTTTTATCATAATTAATTACCTCAGCAGGAAGACCATAGGCTAAACAGTTTTCTGGGTGTCATTTAGTTCAACTCAAAGGTCGGACAGCCTAGTGAAGTTCTGTGATGGTATAGAGGAGCCCCCCCCCCTGCAGCAGACTACCACTTTTCTTATCACTATTGGAATTCATATCCAGATAAGAGAGTCACAACACTGCCTGAAGAAAACATAGATGCTCTGTCACTGTGTATGACTTAGAGAACTTCTGTTCACTTGAGGTCTTCTCAAATGCACAAATGACCGATCCTAGTCGCACACTGTGAATATTATTCCCCTTTAAAAATGTTTTCCTTGAAATACCTGAGAATACAGAAGAACGCCCCAAGTACTTGAGTATCTGGGAAACTAGCTTAGCTTTTTTTTTTAACTTTGACAAATCCTTGCTGCTGAACTAAATCAACCAATTAGTCATGCTAATGCTTGTTAATGGTATTTCTGTTAGAAGAACAGTGTAATTTGGCTTTATTTCCAAATTCCAGCAACAAAAAAATAAGCTGTATTGATCCTGTATGGGAAATGAATGATGTTTCTGTGCTACTGAAACCCAAAAAGTGCATGATGGGTTGCACCTTACTACCATCTGCTGAGGCAACGACTCGGTAGTATTCTCTCACCTTCCAGTAAAATTTCATGATATGGATCCCAGCAGAGACTATTAAATCAAACTTGGTACTGGCATGGCTACTTCTTTGAGAAAAAGATAACAGGCCTAAAGAAGTGCTAGCAGTTGCTCATGTAACCTGAACCTATTAATTGCACCAGCATCCACCTCTTTGTGCTCAATTACGAGTCCACGTTGAAATGGCAGTTTGTCTTTAATGGGTTAACCGATGCCACGTTAATAGAGGAGCCATAACAAATATAGTTTAATGCACCCTACTTTGAATGCAGAGTTCATATGTATTCCAGACAAAAGGCCAAACAAATTTACAACACTTCATGCATTTCTATAGCTGAGCATTTTTTACTGAAGGATATGTAAATCCTGCACTAATCAGAGGTTCTGGAATTCCAAATGCCACTAAAGGTTATGACCTGAAGCCCTGCTAATAGATGACTGAGGGCGTAGACTAAGTAGTTCTGAATGACAGCAACCACAGGGTGTTTTGCATGAAAAGTAACCTCTAATAAATGACCTCTGCTTTTTCCCTTTCAAAGCTATGACAGTAATGAATATGAAAGGGGGAGCTTTGTACACACCAAGTGTTATTTACACCTAAACACTGCAAGAGTGTGGATCATGTGTGCGGGTTTCAGTTCAGCTGAAAAAAAAAAAAAAAGAGGAAAAGGGTGTTTTCACTGCCTTAACAAACATTGCTGCACTTCTGCTGGCTTCATTAATAACCCCTTTCTTAAACAGTGGCACCACACAACAAGGTCACTTTATTAACAGAAACATTCCCTCCTTCATCATATACATGCATGTGTGTAAACATCTATCTGTACATATGTATGTATATGTGTTTATTGGTTGGGCTACAGGCTTTGTATGAAAATTCTTGGGATGTTGAGAGAAGCATTCAAATTTCTGCTGTTTTGTGACCTTTAGTTAGGCAGAACACTGTGTCTTTGGTGGTATGAACAAAACAAGGATGTTTTTAATGGCAGTCTCTCCTAGTGGGTGATATTTACCCTTGCACTTTTTGCAGAAAAACAGGTCTGAGATTTTTTTCTCAAATAATGCGAGCAGAATCAGAGCACTTTTTATTTATTTATTTATTTATTATTTTTCAAAGGGTTTCCTTTGAATGATGGTGATCAGTCAGCGAAACTTCTCACATCTTGCTCAAAACACTGGAGGGCGAATAGAGCTATTAGGAGATGACCATCTTGTCAGCGCTCCTACCAGCTCAGGATTGTTCCCACTTTTGTCCATTGCTTTGCCTTAGCCACTCTTCACATAACTTGTTTGCAATGGGTTGCTTATTGCTTTATGGGGCTCCCTTCCCTCCCTGGTTTCATTCCTCCAGGATGGGGGAAGATGGGCAGGCAGGAGCATGCTGGCACCTCCGTGCAGCCAGGGCAGGCAGCGCTGTGCGTGGAGCGACTAGCCCTCCAACTTGGCATGGCACTGCAGCTTCCAGTTCAGGAGCTTGCTTGCTAAAATCCCATCTCAGGCTTTCTTGACACTCCTGCCCAATAGGCATATCAAGGGCCCAGCATTTTCAGGATGCCTAGGTGCCATTCTTGTTGCTGAAAAGCTCGTCCCTGGATGGTGTCACCCCTGCATGCCGCTGTGCAGACTGCCTCGAGACATGTCATGTGTGGTGGTAGGGCAGCTCTGACACTCTGCTTGCCTCTGAACCCCCTTGGCTTCCCCGTGCAAAGCCTGTTTATTTGGGATTTGAGCATGTGAGCATGCAGCATTTGGCCTATTAAGGGAGTCGTCCTAGTCTAATGCACTTCATACGCCAGGAATTTTTCGTCTGATGCTCAGTACAAGTTTACTTTCTTAATATTATCCAAATATTTTTTCATTAGCTAATTTAAAATACAGATATTTTATTTGCAGATGGTAGTTATGTTTGTTCAGGTATGACTGGCATTTTCTCAGGTGGCAATTTTGCCTGAGTAAGGAGGCCAAAGCAAGGCTTTAAAATGCACTCCTCATAAAAAATTAAAGAGCTATTCTTTATTTACATATTTACACAACACTCAATCCATCGTGTAAAGCTTTCTTTGCCTTAAAACCGAATCTCCAGGGTGTACTCTGTGCCTGGGGAAACTGGATGGCTCAGTGAAATGATAAAGAGATATCTGTCCATCCACCTATCCATCATTTTTTATACTGTACTCATTACCGTGGTCTCTGAGCTCCTATTACACGTATGGAGCCCTTCCTGTTTCGGTACAGAGCTGGTCAGCAGAGATAGCGAAGCCATTCCTATTTTCAGAAGAGCACACGCCTGTGGAAGGGACCGGTTGCTCAGTTTGCAGCGGGCATTTGGCAGCATCCAGTTTGCACAGAAGATGAATCCCCTTTGTTAGCTGCCTGGGAAGTCGGGTTTGGCTTCTAGAAGATGCAGTTCAAATGGACTGTGTGCTGAGAGCTAGCCTTAGGTATCAACATTGCTGCTCCCACATTCACTTCACATCACCTCCAGAGAGAGGCCACCTCCTCCCCGCCTCCATGACAGCTGTGTACCGGGAGGCGGACTTGAACTCTGAAACAGCATCAAAAGACCTGGCAACTTTAACTTGGATAGACTGTCCAGGGGACTCTTCAAATTAACAGAACTAGCTGCATTTCTTATCCTCTTGCATGTAACTGCTTGGCCACTTTCAGGCCATGTCATCACACATTTGTCTCATTCTTACCCTGGGGTCCACCTGTTTCTCTGCAGAATTCACTTATTGTTTTCTGACTGGTGCTTCAATTTCAAGCTTTGAGGACGGCAGCTTTTTATTGGGTTGAATTCAGAGCCAGGCTCGGTGAGGGCCTGATCCTTGACAAGGACCTGTAGGCACTCAGCAGACAAATGTTAGTTAACACTGATCATTACCAAGAATAAAGTAACATCAGCACTCCACAGCTCGCTGCAAGGCTGACTCTATTACAGCTGCTATTGCCAGGGACTGTACCAGCACTATTAGCCATCTTGTTGCCCATTTGTTTTAATCTGTTTTTCTCCTGTGTTAGAAGGAGATGTTTCAAATCCATCCCAGTTTGCCTGCCAGCTCTGTCAGACATACGGCTGCAGCCTGGAGCCCCTGTGCTCCCAGGGGAGCTCTTACTGGGATGGAGTGGTGTGGGCTCCAGGATCTGTAGGGTGGACGGATGCTGCATGCAAATACCTTCTCCTTCCCCTGATCCTGTGTTGTGGTGTGGCAGGGAGAGGGATGACTTTGTTCCTCTTCTGTTGGTAAAGGGCAAAGAGTGGTCTGCCCCAAACTGAAAATGAGTATAGAGCCTAAATCTCTGACTTGTCACTTCTCTACTGCCAGTATCCCTCTCATCCCTCACATCCCAGCCTGGCTCAGATATGCTGCAGTTTACTCTTAAGCCTTAATTTAGAAATAGATTCAAGCATCAGCAGGAGTGGCAGTCGGGATTCAGTTCATGAAATGTATCCAAGACTAAAAGAGGAGAAAGATTGTGTTTTTGAAATAAATGCAGGGGAAAAATTATAAATGGCAAATGAAGGGCTGGAACCCCACTCAGGCCAGATTCTGAGATAGCTTCTCAGATCGTCTGCATCTAAAACTGGAAAGTTTTGGTTCGAGCTTTCCTGTTCATCACTTGCAGAAATCTTCTGGCATCACTACAGCAGAGGGGAGCCAGGACAAAACTGAGAAAGGGGAAATTAGTTTAACCTGAAATGCTTCATCGAAATGTTTCAGGTTTGACAGGTTTGTGGTGGAAACCTGCCCTTTATTCCTGGTCAGCTGTCGAGACCCTTGGCTTCTGGCCACAGTTTTGGGATTCCTTTAAAGCTGGAGACTGTTGCAGCCTTGGAGGATCTTATTTTTGGACTGATGATGGATTGATGCTCCAAGAAGAGACCATGAGACCTAGTGCAGTACGTTAAAATAAATCTAATATTTTGTTCCTTTTTATTTTCTCTTCCGTGCCTATGGTCATCTTATGGAGGCAACAAAAATTAATTTTCTGGTAATGTACAATAGAAATGCATTTTCTTTTAAAGATTGCAGGTCAGATTTTGAGCTTTTTCCAACCAGCCTAACTCAATTGATACTTTTGATTTATGCCAGCCAATGGAAGAAATTGGACAATTTAAATTTTAACTTCCTCTCCTAGGAACAATCCTTTTGTTCCTGAAATCTGCAGATGAGGAATGAAACTCTAAAAAAACTTCTCAGCCTAGCCACGGTTTGACTGCAGGACCCTGACGACAGCAGCCTTGCACAGTGTGGTAAAGAGGCGATTAAGAGTTTTACTATCTGTTTTATCATCTCGGTTTTTACAATAAAGAGAGCTGTCATTGGTTTAGGATTATTTTACCTATGTCTGTTCATTTCGTTTCATTGTCTTTACAAGTCTCACTCCCATTTCGTGCTGCTTGGGTTCTGCCCTTTTGAACTCCTCATGGGTGAGCGGGGAAGAAAGAACAGACTGGCCAACAAATTGTGCAGGGAGAGTGCAAAAACCTATGCCAATCTCTTCTTTCACCTAGGAGGAATGAAAACACATGAAGGGAAGCGGGTGAAGAACTCTGGGGAAGTATGGGAAGGAAAGTGGTCAAAACAGAGAGAGAGAAAAAAAACATTAATCATCTAGTGTAACAAGTAAAAGGAGTGGAGAAGGTGGGTGGAATAGAGTCTGAATTAGTAAATAAATACATGCAAATTACCTCAGGGAGCAAAATACTAGCCTTGCCAGGGCACCCCATCTGTGTCTCCTTGCTATTGTTTTCCTTCTGACACTTCGATTCCTGTGAAGTCTCTATATGTTGCTGTAGACATGGATACATTCAGTATTAAAAATTAATCCAAAGCTGAATGAACTAAAATCCCATCCTACAAGAGCTTGTCTAGGACTAAGGATTGGTGGTTTAGGTGTTTCTATTGCTCTTCTCTGCCTATGACCCCCATGTGGCCTCGGAAAGGTGACTGATAGATTTTGAAAAGCTTTTCTAGACTCTTAGAGATGCAAGTAGATAATCAATAGCATTTTTAAAGGTACCTTTGTGTGTCTTTTAACTTGCTTTGATATTTTGGGAAATCTCAGTAAATAAATATTTGTACCATTAGATGCCTAAATTATTTCAAAGTTCTGCATATTGTATCTTTAAACATTATGCTTAAAATAGGAATAATCATGCTTGAATTTACAGGCTTTTTTTTTTTTTTTTCACTTAGACAAGAAAAGTTCTTAAAATACTCTGTTGTTTGGGGAGAGAGAAAGGATGGTATGTTTTCCAGGTGTCATGCAAGTTCAGGAGTCTTGCAATTTAAAAACATGTCTAAGTACTGAAAATCTGTTCTGGGAATATTCATTCCAATTTATTAAAGAATTAAGGCCCAGCTGTGCTTACTTTCCACAACCGTTTGCTTTTGGGACATTTTTCATTTGCTTTTCCAGCAGTTTCTGTATCAGAAACATTGTTTTAAATGTCACAGTTGTCAAATCAATGTACTAAAACAGTATCACATGGCTTAATTTGAACAAGTAATGCACTTGGAATTTCAGATTTGGAATAACAGGCTTCCTGATCTGTTCACTGTCCCTCAGCAGTTGAAAACAGAGAAATTGGAGTAAGGTTAGGCTATGCCCTGTCCCATGGGGCTGCGCAGAAGAATGAGGGGAGGAGGACATTTGCTTATGCGCTTAGCCTGGAAGTATCCGTCTATAATGAAAGTTCAAATTCCAGACAAAGAGATGCTTTTATGTCTCTCTTTATCTACCTACCTATCTTTAATTTTGTCTCTGAAGGATTTACCCAAAGTCCATCTAAGTTTCAATTCATGCGGATTAGGGTTTAATGAGGCCCTTATTGCTGCCTACTGAAAAAAAACCAGGAAAAATTATCAGTGTCAAGAGGAGTAAGGTCTTTTGCTTTAAGCAAAGGATGATCTAATACCACTAGAGATAGGCCCTTTGCCTGATATATGGTTTATTTACTTGAGATATTAGGAAATACTTCAAGGTAGACATCCACAAGCTGAGGCACCATAACCAATGTCTACACGTGAGATCTAGGTAATCAGAGTGGAGCTATAGGTGAAGGTCTTGGAGCATTCCTTATTTTTCCAAATTATTCTCCCCAACCCATCATGTCACAGTCCTCTTCTTTTACTTCCTCATCCTTTTCTTCTTCTCCCATTTTCTTCACAACGCTCCCAAAACTTAAGTGTTGGTATAATCCAGAAGAGTATCATATAATTTTACATTGCATCAAAATCTCCGTACCTTCCCTACACTGTTTTATTCTTGTTAAGGATGGTGTGTCAGGGATGAACCAACCAGGGGGAGCTTAATTCAGAAGGAAGTCCGGGATGGTGTGACTGCTGAGATGCTTTCAGAAAGGAAAAGGCTTTAGGTTTTTCTTCTGTTTTATGGAGCGTGGTTTAAACGGGCAAAATATATCACTTGCACTAAAGCTCTGGAAAATCAAAACATTAAATAGGATTTTTTTTTTGGTTAATTTTTAAAATTCAACATGTTGACCCAGTGATTTAACCTTCATTACATAAGGGAAATATTCACCAAGAACTTGGCTGGTGTCATGAGAAGTATCTACCTTATCAACTGCCTTTGTGTGTCTGAAATTCTTGTTCTAATAATAATGTAATTACTAAGTAATAAACGATGTGCTGTGTATGTGTTTGTTTTGAGAAGAAGATTTTTAAAAGAATGATTTGGATTAAGGTGGTAAGGAGGACAATGTCCAAAAATTTACAGATGTTTTAAAGAATTAAAAGATTTGAGTTCATTTGACCTACCTGCTGTCATCTTAGTCTGCAGTGCTCACATTTTCAAGCTTTAGCTTGTGGTCATTACAATTACAAGTTTATATACAAAAAGTCGTACGACTGCCAGACAACATAGCTGATCTTTGCAAGTGGAGGTTTAAGGTAAGGTGGTACACAGTATGAGCTTTGATTAATTATGAAATGTTGGTGGAAGAAATTTTTTTACTAGGTAATGTTGGGAGAATTTTTTTATTATTATTATTTTTGTAAACAGTAATAAGCATGCTCATTGCAGTCACAAAGTTTCTCTGACTCACACTAGTCACATCTCAGGTCCATTCACCGAAGTATGAAGTCTGTATCCTATGACACAAAAGAAATGAATATAGCCATTCATCATATCGAACTGCCATATTACTACTTTAGCAAATTTTCCAACTTGTCTCCTACTTTCCCTACTATTCTAACTTATTTATCAGCACTAATCCCTTAGCAGGAACAAGGCACTTTCAGGCTGGTACAGTACTACTATAGAAAGTCTCTTCTGAGCAGAAATGGTGTGGTGTAGTGACTTGTGTCATGACATTGTTGTGCTAATAAAGATGCATTGAACTAGGTTGAGAGTTACTTGAGAGTTCACACAACCCACAAGAAAAATGATTAAACTACTGAAAACTCGTTTTGGTCCATGATGTGGTGATCAAACTCCTGAAGTCTGGCCACCAACAGGGTAAAAATATCCTTTCTTTAAGACACATTTAGATTCTGACTTAAATGTATAAACTCAAAATCATGCCTACGTGACAATCCAGTCAGACCTGACCAATCCCATTTCTTTGTCTGCAGTTTGAACATGCCTTTGATATACGAAAACACTTCTGCAAACTTTTTTTTTTTTTTTTTTTAAGCAAGCAGTGCAATTAAGGTTTGAAAAGTGGCTAATGCTCAATTAACTTTATTATATGTATTTGCTGGCTTTGGAGAATGGATCACCTTACCAAAATGTGAACTATTATGAATTTGTGTTTATGCATTGTGCATTAGCCTGTCTCAAAGTAAAAGCCCCGAAAGGATTTTAGATTTCCTAAATATGTGCTTGCTGATTAGATCACAACAAATCTGAAAGGATCATAATATGCCTATTATAAATTATTTAGTTTCAAAGGAATTATTATAGTTAGCAGGTAAATATGCATCAGTGCCTTAGGGAAATACAGAAATTAAGCCATGAAAGTATATAACCTTGAAGGTCTGAGTAAAATTCAAGATATCAAGAAAAGAAGGCTGAAAATGTGTTCTGACATCATCTTTATGTTGCCCCATGCTTCCTTTACATGCCAAAGTTTCCAAAGTGTGTGTGATTTAACCTGGTGCAATGTAAGTGCTGCCTTTAATTTGAGGTTATGATAGCATGTGTTAAAGACAAAATGTCATCCAGATTGGATTTTCAGCTATGAACACACTTGAGGTTAGGGTTTTAAGTCAGGGCTTAACTGTCACTGTGACAAAGGCCTTTTTTTTTTTTTTTTTTTTTTTTTTTTTTCTCCTTTTGGGATGTTTAATTATATGAAACCAAATGCTCAGATGAGTGAGAACTGGTAAAACTTTTCTCATCCATAGAGCTAAGACTGCCTTTGTATTCTGTTAAATTCAATACCGGTTTTATTTGTACCTGGCAAGACACGGTGTATGACTTTTCCTTCCTGAGATGGCATAATTGCTCATATTTTTGACTCTTTTGGAATACATGGTATTTGAATGTGCTAATAATAATAATAATAATAATAATAATAATAATAATAATAATAATAATAAAATAAAGCTCAAGCCAGTGCAGAATACAAGAGGTATTAACTGCATGTTGGTAATTCTGTGGTCTGAACCAGCCTTCATTTAGTCAGCCAGCCTTCAGTTAGTCTTCAGTTAGGTTTAGTATGTTGGCTTTCACTGATGCAGTTCTCTGTAGGTGACAGACTTCTTTAGCTGGGGGACTTCCTTACATGAAGATGTCCACTTAGGGTTGACAGAGCAGGTGTCACACCTGAGGTTCCTTCTGTGGGAATGGGATAAAACAACAGACTTGCCAGGTTCCTGGAGGCTCCTTGCTCTAATATTTTCTCCACTCTGTTTTACTAACTCCTAAAATCATCTTCTCCCACTTAGTGTTCAGCCTGTGTCATGAGTTAGATGTCCTGTTGGTAATTTTTTACAATGCATTGTGTACATTTAGGATTTTTTTTTAATTGAGAGATAGGCAGCTCTCCCTTTGATGAGTACATCGAGATGTTTCTTAGCAATGGGATTGTATGACCAGTGTAAGCCATTAAGTGACATAGCTGCATCGTGATAACTTTGGACACTACCAACTGGCTGCTTTGAGGCAAGGATAGAGCTAAAGTGCACATATCTCATCAAGGATTATTTTCACCACAAATCCATCAATAGGGAGCTGATTTCATCGTTCAGATTGTCTGAAAACTCACATGCATAGCGGTATTGTTTCAAGCCCAGAACACAAATTTAGGCAGACAGAGAGAGAGGAGAGGAACAGTTACTGAAATGAAAGGGTTGCTCTAACACTCTGAAGGCACTGACCTGCTGGGGCAATTCCTCAGAGATCTTCTCAGTGAACTGAGAAAAACACTTTTGCAAGCCCTTTATACAGGAATGTATTCTGTGGTCTTTCTTCCCACACTGCCCATTGAAATGGAGAATAACATGGGGGCAGTGAGGTACTGATATCACAGTAGCAGTGTGATTTCGTGTGTGATACCAAAGGTATTGGATGTTGATGCAACATCAGTATTTGTAGTACTCGTCTTTTTCCCTGGCCTTCACCAATCCCTTTCCAAAGAGCTGAGGCAATCCTAGCTCTACAATGTTTCTGTGTGGCAGAGGAGAAAAAGCAGATGTAGCACAGGCTAGTGGGCACCAGTTTTCAGAGATTAATGACAAATGTGCTTTTAACACATGCATAGCATAGGTGTTTTAAAAGTTCCCCCACAAATAAACTGTGTTTGACATTAAGATATCTATTCCAACCTTCAGTGTTCAACCTCTCTTTGTGTCATGCTTGGCTTCTTTGATATGCTGGAGGCAGGCTGCTAACTATGGTGTTATCATTTATGTTAAATTATATATGTGTAGGTTTGATATATAATCATTAATTTTTAAGACACATGATTATGAAATACTGCAACTAGCTGAAAAAGTGTTATTTGTGAAGGAGGTCTGAGAAGCCTCTTAATCCATTTATGTTGCAGGAGGAGTGAACAGGACCTCAGGTGAAACTGAACTGGCACAGAAAAAAAGAAGTCTCTTTTCCCTGGGGCCACAGAAATAAAGCTGTAGTTGCATTATTCCTAGCCCCAGATAGTTCTTGCTTTAAAGAGAACCACAGGGAGGAGGAGAAGAAAGGTGCAGTGGCTCCTAGGAGGCTTAAGAATGGTCTCTTTTCCGTGTATCTGTTGATTTAAGATCACATTCAAGATATTTCCTTAGACTGAGGGGTGAGCCAGGAAGAAAGCCATGTTTCTTGAGAAGATGCTTCAATAGTTTCTCTACACTGAACTGAAGATGTGATGGCTTTCCCATTATATACCATTGTATTTTGAGTGAAGAGCTCTGCTCTGAAAGGCCATACCTATAAATAATCTTCATTATTTTTCTATTTTGTGACCTTGTTTCTGATTTTGTGATCTGTCATCTGAACATACATTTCACTGGAGTGAAATCAGCTTCCTTTCTGTCCTTAAATCTTGTCAAACAGCAGAGAGGGAATAGAGCGGTCTGATGGACACTGGGTGCTTTGTTTGATCCAACTGCAGCAGGAGTTGGACTATGTTCTGGTGTCCACCACTGGAGGTGACTTTTGGATGTCCAAGGACTGGGCACACTCCTTCTACCAGGTCCATTCAGGGTTAATGGCAACAGGTTATGAACCTGGTGAGGCAAAATCTATGTTAATGTCTTTGAGCATGAACACAGAGGTGCAGCAACCACCACTGCAACTACTGATTTGCACTTGCCCTAATGAAAATACTGCCTGATTTTGGGTGGTCTTCCACCTTTACTCTTGTCAGCTCTGTACCAAGGATGCATGAAAGGTCCCAGACGTCTCATTTAACATCCATTTATTTCAGCATCTGTATGTAATAAAGGTATAATAAATAAATAAATGAAAATGATACGTGGGTGGGTTAAAGTGTCCTAAACCTGTTTTCCTAGTGCCTTTTCTGATGTTTGTGACTATCCCACCTGGCAACCAGCCAATTCTTTGGGATGATATTCTTCTGCAGCTCATGTCATATTTTTCAGGTCACACAGACACCTCAGCAATCCTACAGAAGCTAAAATAGTGCAAAAAACCTGTGCTCAAAACCCTGAAATGTCCCAATGGTGTTCAGCAGGGGGAAAGGCTAACCCGAGACTCACCGTCAGGCACAAAATGTTTATGTATACCTCCAATTTGACGTACCCTGACGAGCAAGAAGCATACAGCCTCCTCCTCTACCTGTGAGAGCAGCTATGCTACAAAGCTTTTTACTATTTCGCGTTTGTTTATTCAATACCTCTGGGGAGAGCAGGTTGCGGTACTACACCGTTTCCAAAGCGGGAGGTCCATTAGCTGAGGTCACAACTCCACAGCCCTCCCTTTCCACCGCTGGGCCTTCCCTGCCGGCAGATCAAAGTTTACGGGCGTTTTGGGGGGCAACGAAGGGAAGGATTGTTTTTAGTTCGCTGACTTGGCTTGCAGGGGCCTGCTGAAAGCTCGTTTCTGACAGCGGTTGCAACGGCTTCGGCCTTTTTGGCACTGGGATGCGCTGTCAGAGGAGGCCTGGCTTTTGGGTTCTTATGCCTGTTCCTGACAGAACAAAAACATGAGTGAAGACACACTATCTGAAAGACTTGGGGCAGCACCAAAGTAAACAAAAATAATTGAGGACAGGCTTGCGGAGGCCCAAACCACATGCGCTGTAATTCTGTTGGCCCAACAACTGATATCTCATCATCACCTACCCTGCCTAAATAAAGCCATCTCCCCACGAGCACGCTGACCCAGAAACGGCACCGGCACAGCGCGCTGTGCTGTGCTATTGTCCTCCCGCTCACCAGAGCGACTCGTTTCCAAAACGGGGCTTCTCTGCGGGGAGAAGACGGCCAACTTCTCCCCGACTCGCCCACCTTGCCCTCGAGGGGAACCTGCAAGCCTCCCTCTCTCCTCTGCTGCCGCCTGAAAGGCAGCGAAGAGGCAAAGTTCTCCCCCCCCGAGCCCCCCGGAGCCCCGCGGGGCGCTGCCAAAGGCGGCCACACGGTGTCGCCCGCGCCGCTCGGCTGCGCGCAGCCACCCGGCCCCGGCCCCCGGCCGCCCCTCCTCGCCTCCGGGGGCTCCGGGGAAGTGCTGATGAGCGCTGGGTGCCAGAAGAAATCCCTTTTTTGTTTTGTTTTTTATTTTATTATTTTATTTTATTTTATTTTATTTTATTTTATTTTATTTTATTTTATTTTATTTTATTTTATTTATTTTATTTTATTTTATTTTATTTTATTTTATTATTTTATTTTATTTTATTTATTTTATTTTATTTTATTTTATTTTATTTTAATTTTTTATTTTATTTTTTTATTTCGTTTATTTCTATTTATTTATTTATTTAATTTTATTTTATTTGCTTTTAGTTTATTTTTATTTTATTTATTTTTTATTTTTATTTTTATTTTATTTATTTTATTTTATTATCTTTATTTTATTTGTTTTTATTTATTTATTTCTATTTTATTCTATTCTAATTTTATTTATTTTACTTTACTTTTGTTATTTTAATTTTAATTTTAATTTTGTTTTACTTTAATTTTTTATTTTATTTTGTTTTGCTTTACTTTAAATTTAACTTCATTTTAATTTTATTTATTCCATTCCATTCCATTCCATTCCATTCCGCTTTATTCTACCTTACACCATTTTATTCCCTTTCACTTTATTATTATTATTACTATTTTTTTGGCTCGGTCCCAGTGCACTTCAGTCACCGCCAGAGCTTTCGGGGGCTGGCTGCGTGCCCCAGGCAAGGTAAAACAAGGGATAAATGTAGGGGCTTCAGTGCTTGTAGGACAGTCACGAGGGGGAGAAGACACCAGCTCCTGCTGGTTAATAAAGTTTATTCATAACCTTAATTCCAGTTTATTAACTTTAGGTATAACAAGTTGTGCGGTAATTGTGGTTGTTAAGGGAGCACTGGGCAGTTTTTTCCTAGAGGGTATCAAATTCTGTGTTATTATTATATATGCACTAAATCTCCATTAAAAGGCTTTCTGTAAATGTTTCAGGGCTATGCCAGATAGAAGGGTACTTCATCTCGGTTTCCAAATGGGGTATTATCTATTTTAAACGTCCTGCAATAACAGTTGCCTTATTTGTCTCTCACCAAAAAATACGGTGCCGTACGAGCGGCTTGTTTTTTTGGAAGAGGAAAGACATAAATCGAACTTTCGTGACTGCCGTGTCAGTCTTTAGTGAGCCTGAGTTAAAATGTGCACTCTCTGTAGAGCCTGGCCGCAGTCTTTCATAGCCCACCAAAATCAGGAAACTACAGGATGGAAACTCACTGAGCCTAACTGTTCTGCTTCCTTTTATTTTTCTCCCTTTCGTATAAATCACACCCTTTTGAAGCCGCTGCTTTTCTTTCACGGGCACAAACCCCTCATCTTTTAAAGTCTGCCTTTTCAAGCTAATTGTTTCAACAGGACAAGCAACTTGTAAAAGACAGCTCCAGCTTATCTCCAGATTGTCTTTCCAGGAATGTTTGTAAGAGAAATACACGTTTATACGATAGGCACAACGGCTCAAAGGCTGGCTGGCAAGTAATATTTTTAACAAGATTAGTTAATGGGGTCGTTCGGCACCTCGCGGGAAGCCTTAAGTGCTTGCAGGGCAGAATTTGAGCAGCGGGGTCCAAAGCCCACGGCAGGTATTGGACGGGCTCCCAAGGATTTCAGCAGTCTCTGAGTGAGGGGCTCGGCGACAGATAGAAGAAGTTGAAAAGTGCAGGCGGCAGCACGGAGAAATAAAATGGAGAGCGGCAGGACAGATGCAAGCTAGGACCAGTGATGTGTGAGCCTCAGGAGGAGCTGTTTATGTTTGTTGTGAAGGTCCCTGCGATTGAGTTTCAATCTGTTGGTGCATTTTAACAGTTTTTTTTTTTTTTTTAAGAGAAATATGTTTGCAAGAGAGATCAGAGACACCCCAATATTTGACGATAGTGAAGCATTGAGTGAACCTCGACATCGTAGGGAGGTCTGGTACACTTGAAATTAGGGAAAAAAAATTAAAAAGAGAGATAAGCCAAGATTTCATGCTCTTTTTTTTTAAAGGCAGTGGAGTAAATGATGCTGCTCTTATGGAATTTCTGGCCTATCAGAAACCGAATCTACCTGAGTGCTATATGTGTTTTTCAACCCACTTTTTGGATCACAGAAATTTGCAATTCCTTTTCAAAAAAAGCATTCATATTTTTATTTTTAATGATAACTCATCACTAGATAGTTTAGGATCTGATCCCATTACTCTTCTGGCAGCGTTTTTTTGCTCTTGTCGTTGAGGCCAATGTTCTGCTCGTGCTCACGGAGCCAATAGGATTACTCACTCAAGTAGGGCCTAGATATGTGAATCAGTATCGTAAAATGTGGCCCAGAGTCTGGAAATGGAAAACGTTAGATCCAATAGGCAGGCTATGTGTCTGGTTTAGCTCTCAACTCCATTAATATGTCCATTACTTAAATGAGTGAGATAACAGGCCTGCCCTAGAGTAACAACTTCCCCACTATCCCATTACACCAGGCCTCAGCATCTTGTTATTTCATCCCCATTCAGCAGCCTGCACAATGCGGGATAAGGCTGCTGGTGACACAGCCACAACTTATTTCCGAGGAGCAGGATTTTCTAAATGTGTCCACTAGATAGCACAATAAACTTCCTTCTTTTCTTGTTGAAAAACTTTCTCTCCCACCCAAAGAGCCATTAGCCGTTCGGTCTCAGAGTAATGGTGCTTCAGGACGAGATCAAAGTTTCTCAGATAAGTGTTCCTTTACACAATGTTACTGACACTCCACTTTGTAAACAGCCTTCTTTTTTATGGTTAAGAAGGACATATAAACATGCCAAGTGAGATGGATAGACTGTCACTTTTTCTTTTTCTTTTTCTCTTTGTATGTGTGTGTGTTAACTGCTCAATGAGTATCATGGTTGGGTTGTGCTGATATCATTGAACGTGGTCTGCCTTTTGTGTAAACAGAGGAAAGAAAAGAGAATCCCCAGTGCAGCTTTCTTACTGGAGTCACTGTGGCTCCAGCCCCACTTCATACTGCCTTTGATGGGAAAATGGTGATGTCCTGCTGCAAAGGGTGGAGATGTCAGCACTCAAACCCCCGTGTGCTTGCAGAAAGCCTTGGTACCTGCCTGTGAGGACATGCAGGCCCATCTTTTTTTTTTTTTTTTTTTTTTTTTTTTTCCAAGACCTAAACTAGCCATTCTAAAACTTAAACCTGAGGCTACTGCCTCACATAAGGTTTCCAGACCGATTCGGTTCCCTTCCACTTGAAAGAAAGAAGAGAGTGAGACCCCTCCAGAGGCTTCTGGGGAAAGCCCAAGTTCTCCACTAGAGACTGTAAAAAAAATCTGGAGCCTGCTGTAGGGCAAGTTAGAATGTCTCCATACCAAGTGTGTGGCCGGCTAGAAACAGCTGATAGGAAACCTGAGAGGTGGAGGGAAATAATCCAGCTTAAGCTGTGTGAATGCCTCCTGTGAAAGGTATTGTGCAAGAACTCTTCTATTCAGCTTGAAAATCTGAATGCAGATTTGCATTTTGGTTCTGTTTAAAATTGAGTGAAATCAGCAACTGCTCCTTTCTTTCTCCATAAGGAGATGGTGGCTTGCAAATGTAGATTTGATTCTTCCAGCTGGAGACAAACATGTGCTGTGGCCTCTGCTTGTTATCTTGTCACCTAGAGAACTAGGCAATGACTTCTCCTGTAGCCTGGTTAGTTGTTCTGATTTGAGTATCTCTCTCTTCTATTACCAAACACTCTACATAAGGTAAGAAAAGAGGAAAATAAGAAAAACAAAACAAAACAAAACAAAAACAACGCTCCTCCTCTCTAGTCTCCCAGAGACTTTTTTGCTTTTCTACCCAAACTGTGAGTTCCTCAGGTCAAGGACCAGGGCTGCATGAGACCCCAAGCAATGCCTGTGCAGCATGATTGCCCAGTACACATAAGGAAGGTGCAAAGTGCCTGCTTACATCTCCCCTTTCAAGCATGGGGCCTGAGATTACTGGGTTCCCGACTTAAGAAGGTGATGACAAGGGCCATATTGTCTTTCATGTTTCAGAGCTAACTATAGACGTGAAATACACATCTTTAAAACAGGTGGCACGAGGGATTTTCCACAACAGCCTCTCACACTAAAGCAGGGTACCTCTGTTCACAAGCTGAAAACACCCTTAATCATGATGCACAAGCTCCCTCTGACATGAATGTGCAACCACTGCACTAATTAGACATCCCTAAGGGTAGTGGCACCTAGAAGGTGGTGTCAAAGATTTGGACATCAGTCTCCTCACCACATTAAAAATGCAGGCAAAACCAAACCAAACCAAAAGCAAACAAACAAACAAACAACAAATCATGCGTGAGAAACAGAGAAAAAAGTCAGACTAGGGATCACAAAGTAAAAGAGAGAGAGCTATGGGTAGTGGTCTCAGCTCAGTGGTGGCTTAATCACCGTCCTGGTCCTGTGAACATCACAGCAAAGAGACTTCTACAGAGAGGTTTGACCTGCAGATGGAACTGCAGGGAATACAGCCCTGAAGGTCCATGCAGGTGTCAGTTGAGATGCCTGTCTGTAACACGTCTTAACTTCTCTTGGTTCTTTAGGGAAAATATTTGGATATTTCCCATATTTCCCATATTGCATATTTCCCATATTTATAAATTGGAGGGACACTGGTATCACCAGCCTAGCTAAAGCTAGGCCTAGCTAAAAGCTTCCTAAAAACCTTACTTAAATCTTATCTTCTTTTTTCTGCCATTTTGTGGCTACAGGTTAGACTATCTCAGATCTCATCTTTTAAGTGCTACAACTGATCCATCAAATAGCTTCTTATGGACGTTTTTTTCAACTTCAAGAGTAGAGTTGCTGAGTGAGAAAGGCATGAGCTGGGCTCTCACTGCTGGGACTTCTTCCAGGCCAGCTTGCAGTCCTAAGAAAAATGAGTTGGACGGTCTCAGCTCTGTCCCCAGTGAGCAGCAGCAGTAGATCACTTTGCAGAAATGAGCCATGCGTAATTTGGCACCATTGACAGAAGACTCACTAGCAGCAGCTCGGGGCCTTGCAGGCTTGAGATAATGTGCTGCTAAAATCACCTCTTGACCCTAACCCAGGAGGTTCCTCCAGGTCACAAGGGAAGAGGGGGTAGCAGGCCACTGTGAGATACCTTGATAAATGCACAAGCCCACATAAGACGGCCTGGCATGCCTGCACCAGCGCGAGGCACTCCGTTTATCACAGCAAGAAGGATACGCTCCCTGAGTTTTGTTAGAGGACTCCAGACCTCTAATTTCAGCTGCCTCCTCCTTTTTCCCCTCCAGTGCAGCCAGCCCACCATCGTGAACCGGTGGCCCTGACGGCATGCAGGAGCAGGCTGCATGCATCTCCTTGTGATGGAGCTGGCAGAGAAAATCGGACACTGGGACAAACAACCATAAATCAGGACTGTCCTGATTAAATCAGGCATGGCTGGCAAGTAAGTTATTAGCCGCCTGTGAAACTAATTGTGATACTGATACACTCAATTTTGCTGTGTCTTTCAAACACCGGTTGTGATGGGAAACAGCTGTTAGAACCCGAAAAAAAAAAAAAAGAAGAGAGAGAGAATGAAAAAAAAAGAGAGTGCGCTTACGATTCAGAATCATAATAAAGTCTGTCTTCTCTATTCCCTTTCACAAAAGCTCTTAGATTCTTCTATTCTCCTCTAGACAATTACTCCCAGCAGGCAGGGTCACTCAGGATGAGCACACTATTGCATTTAAAGTTCATCTACTGAAGGGGGGGAAAAAGACAGAGAATAGAGTAAAAAAAAATATCTTCCCATTAATGTGTGAAAAAATGGCAGGTTTAAAATGGGTTAGAAATTCAGGTTAGAGCGAAAAAAAAAATAAAAAATTGTCACACGACATCAGTAGGAGAAAAGATTTTGTTCAGCGGTATTGTTTGACTGAACACTTCCTTCACAATAACACTAGTGCCGGCATATAAAAGCCAGTGTTTATTTGATGCCTGGACCAGGCAACTGTTATGAGCAGTCAGCAAAGAAAAAAAAAAGGGATGTTTTGAAATACGTCCAAGGGAGAAAGGGCCTGATCCTCCTTTGGTGGAACTGGCTGGTGAGCCTGCTGCGGCTCCCGTGTCAGCTCCTGGGCCATGCTCAGGGCAGCAGAGTTGAGCCAGGATTGTAACGGGGCTGTCGGAAACCTACTGCTGCTGGGAGCTTGCGGCAGTGCCTGGTGTTCGTAAGGGCTGAGAGGGAGTTACTGGGCTGAGAAACAGCTCAAAAAACGGACTGATTTTGAGTGTACGAGTTCTTCTTCACATCACGAAAGGAAGCGGCAAAGCGTAGCTTGAAGTTTCAGTCCTGAAGAAAAGTTTTGAACCCCCAAACCCTTTTCACTTTTTTTTTTCTCCCCAAAATACTTAGGCTAGTAAAAACTATTAGCTCTCTCTTTATGCTCACCATTATCAGGATAACTACACATACCTGAAAAACCGACCCCTGCATGGTGCCAGACATCACTTTTATTGTGGAGTTTGAAGGTGCTTCCCCACGGGAAAATTTATTCTTGCTGATTTTGTGCCTTCTGCTGAAATGTCTAAGATGGGCCGCTGTTGGATGTTGGATTCCTTTCTCTTGGTTTGAACCCCTGTAGCCCCAAATACTCTATACCCCAAATTCATTCTTTTTTTTTTTTTATCACTTCTTATTTTGCGTCTGTCTATTCTCTCTTTCTTTCTATTGCTGTTCTATTATTATTATTATTATTTAGTTATATTTTAGCTATGGGAGTGGAGAGAAAAGGAAATGCATTAGCTAATAACAATATGACTGCACCACAAGCTTGGGAAAGATGGAAGGAAAAACAAATCACTGGCATTTCAAGAATCTAACCCCATCCTCTCAGCTTCCACAGTAATATTTCTGGCTTCCTGTTTGCAAACCAGAAATGTTTATTTACAACGTCTTTCAAGACAGCTTTTCAATATATAATGCTCATGTCATTACATAATGGGTCATAAATGATGTTGATTGTCACAGAAAAACAGAAAGTCAAAGTCATCAAATATTTTCTTTTTTTGTTTTGTTTTGTTTTGTTTTGTTTGCCTTTTGTGGCAGGATTCAGAGTCAGCTGCAGTTGGGAAGTCTGAAGGTAAATCATTATCCTTCCCATCCTTCCAGTAGTTCCAGCTCCAGTGTGTTCAGTCTGCCAGGATTTTATTAATGAGGTAATCCTGGTGCTAAAAATTTTGGTTGTATTTTTTCACAGTGGCCATGCTGTTTCATGTAACCCATCGGCTGTACACTCTGAGAAAGACAGTCAAAAGCCATTTTTTTTTCATGGTCTTCTGAACATAAATGGAATGACACAATACAGATACAAAAATCCAGACCTTGAGCATTTATTGTTTGCATATAAAAAAAGTCAAGCATAAGGCTATATGCTGAAACAGAAGGCTGTCGGACCCTGGGAGTTTCTACTTCAGCCCTGCAAAACTGCGATGACGGGTGGTGCAGGCTTTCAGGGAATTTTATGGCATTGCAGCAATGGGGACACAGAAGAGTACAAACTTCACAGTGCTGAGATGCCCAGCTGCCTGGTCTAGCTCCTCCTTCCTGTAGTTAAATGGGGACCAGTGCGGTGTAGGGAATATTCCCAGAAGGTACAGTCTTTATTCCTGACTTCAGCTGAGACCTGGCTGTCTGAGACTTTGAGCTTTGCTGCTCTGAGCCTTCATCCTCTCCTTGCAGGGGTTCATTTGGCAACATTGCCAGTTGTCCCTTGCCTCAGAAATCCATGAGGAGGAAGCAAGCAACTGATAAACCAAGATGATGTGTTGAAATTTTGCCTATGCTTACACCAACGTATGCTGAGTACAACTCCCCTGAAGCTGCTGGTAGAGAGGCTATTCTTACATCTGAACAAATCAATTCCTAGCTCTAAAAATAAGTGGATTAGAAAAGAGGTAAAGCTACTGTTTATAAAATAAATGTGTTTATTTGGTAAACGTGTCCAGTATATGAACTTCATCAATATTAGATCTACCTAAATTCTTCTTAATTGTATTAGGGAAAAAGCAAACGGATTTTGCATACTTTTACTAAATCAGGAGAGTTTTTATTCTCTTGTTCAGAAAAATGGCAAATAAGTTACTCTCAGGATAAGTGACAAATGACAAAATGTCAACAGAAAAGACGTATAAACTCCACTTTTCTCATTTGGGATAGCTTTAAAGCAACTGTTCCGCTGCCCAGCTACATGGAATAGGTGGGGTAGCTCTCTGAGGAACCATCAAGGCATGGTGAAGTGTTTCTGGACTGCCTGAAATATATGACCCTCATGTAAATCTGTTCATATCAGAGAAGCTACATCTCCCATACATCCCGCCTAGAAAGATAATTGGAAGAATAGGGTCCCTTGCCCAATTCCTACGACCACCAGGGATTGTTTGCTGTGGTCCCCTGGCATTAACGCACAGCAGGATGTCAGTGAGCATCTGATAAATTTTCCAGCCACACACTAGGAAATGCTGGACTAATAAAGTGCTCCTTTAGTGAGCTGCATAGACCAAAGACTTCATCTTCTCCTCCAAGGAAATATACAGCTCTCACAAGTCATAACATTGAAAAAAAATCAGTTACTATGGAAGGTCGGATTACCCGAATCTCTCATTAGCTAGGTGGGTGATGAAAAGTTGTTGAGATGTAGCAAAAGTGAGGCCCCAGTTTAGCAAGGTGATTAAGCAGGGAGTTGACTTTGCTAGGACTATCTGTACGCGTTGAGCCAGTCGTGGGCTTTAGCAAGCTGCTGAATTGAAAACTAAATTTCAAAAAGTGTTCTCAAATGCCATCTTGGAAACTAGACACCCACACGTACAATTGGAAATCATAAATTGTGTCAATATTATGCACTAGGGGTGTGTGTGTGTGAAAAGAGAAAATAATGTGTGCAGAGGAAGAGTGGGAGCAAATGCTCTTCTGTAGTATGCCATACATTTTGCACACATAGATTGCAGCTGTCTATTGTTGGAAGAAGACTTCAAAGATGTGCATTGCATGAAACTGCTACCCATTCCTTATGCCGAATTTTTATTACATAACTGTACTTTACAAGTGTGTTAGCAAAATAAAATAATAAGAAATCTGAAAGTACCAGCCCTGCTATGAGTTCCAAACACAGTTCTCATTTCAGAATCCTGGCATACGCTTGTAAAACATTTAAATACCTATTGGTGGATAAGAAAATCAATTTACTTGTGAGGTGACTAAGTAACAAAACATATTAGAATTGATGTTACAATTAGGGAAAAAAAAAGAAATAAATTGTTTTCTGCTCATTAATATTTGGATAAATATTTATGAATGTATAAGACAAGGAACCAGTGCCAACACTAGATCTTTATTATGCCAGGCATAGGAATAATTCAAGCATTTAGGCAGTTCCAGGTTGAACTTAGCCCCACTAGCTGTGCAGTTCAATTTGATCTTGCCTCAGGAAGACTTTCCTTCTGCAGCAGCTCAGATTATGTTGTTCCTGTGTGGTTTTTGTTTGGGAATCATTTAAGGAAAGGAGCAAGACCAGTTGCATGTAATGGGTTTGACCAGGAACTGTGCTTACCTTGTGGGACGTGTGCCTGGTGCAGTGATGCCTGCAGTGCAGGACAAGACTGGAGGCTGGGGAGGTGTGGGGCTGGAGGACATGGAAGAAGTAGATGGGGAAGTGTGGGGAGGAGATCTGTGTGGGGACACAAGTCCCTGTGTCTGCACCACTCCCCTCCTGATGGTGAGCCAGTCAGAAAGGGTTTGCAAGATTTGGCTTATCCAAATGAACACTTTCAGCCTGGGAGCAAAGGCAGGCACCTCCTAAGGACAGATTTTCCCCCAGGAAAGTTTGGGTTCTGCTTCTCATTAAAGTTCTCAGATGCAGGCACCTCAATGCATGCTGCACTTCTGAGCACTTTCACTTGAACATGTTCACCTGCTTGCTCCTTGTGCAATTTGTCTAACACCACAGTCATTTTATTGCTCAGCCTCTCCCATGAGCAGGGAAACTGCTGATCCTGCTGTCTGGCAAGAAGGGTTTTGTGGATCCTGGTGGGAGGAGAGGACATTTACAAGAGGGAATGGCCTCAAGTTGAGCCAGGGGAGGTTCAGTTTGGAAATTAGATCAAATTTCTTCTCAGAAAGAGCAGTCAGGCATTGGAGTGGGTTGCCCAGGAAGGCAGTGGAGTCACCGTCCCTGGGATGTTTAAAGAAAGGTTGGACCTGGTGCTTGGGGACATGGTTTAGTGGGTGACATTGGTGGTAGGGGGACAGTTGGACCAGATGATCTTGGAGATCTCTTCTAACCTCAATGATACTATGATGCTATGATTTCATTTGCTCTAAATTTATAGATCTGTCCCATATAGTCAGGCACATGCAGCAGGGAGGGGTAAGGGTGGGGGGACAGAGAACAAGATGGAGAGAGCAAAGGACAGGATTGGTTGATTCAGGGCAGAACTGGGATGAAATTATCATCCAGTGCCTCAGGGACAATGCCAGAGGTGGATCACCAGCACAGGCGATGTCAGCAGAGGTGAAGAGCCCGGCTTGATGGTCATGCTCAACAGCATGTTGGATGCTCTTCCTCAGGAGCCTTGTCTGGTGTGAGCAGCATCCTGGACCAGGCAGGCTGTGATCTGACTGCCTATGGCTGTTTTTGTGTTTTCCCTGGTTAAGTCAAGTTGGATTTTCACTCTTTAAAAAAAAAAAAAATGTAACGGCTTCATTATTTCAAAATGATTTTTGTAGCCCTGATCTTTAGCTCAGAACGTGAACTAGAACAATTGGTATTTTGGAACCTGAGGAAAAAATAGCTCACTAATGTGGCTCAAAATGTAATTTTGTAGGGGCCCACATCAATAATGTAACTACCATTTCATACGGATATTACGCAGGCAGCCCTAATACGCATGCATGGCATCTGGATTGACAAGACAGACCATGATGGCTCCAAAGGGTCAATAAAACATGCACCATGAAGGATTTACACAATAGACAGTAATGGCTTCTTTGGAGCTGTTACGGTCTATTGGGTCAATAATAATCCACTTTTTAAAGAGTGCCAAAATATGAATTTACACAACAGGCCATAATGGCTCCTGATCTATCAGATAAATGATATGAATTATCAGCATTAGTGCCCACACTGCAATGCACGTTTACCTATTAGAGTGGATAGAATAAATACTAGGAGCTTGAAAATATGCTTTCATATTCAAAAGACTTATTTCTAAAAATATCAGGGGGGAGGGGAGAGGGCAAAAAAGCCCAAACTCTCATCATTAAACTTGTGAAATAAATAGCATAGATCAGAAAATTCAAATCTGAGATTGTATCTATAAGATTATTGGGAGTTTTCACTTTATGTTGTTGTTAATTAAATACAGTAAAAGCCTATACCATGCATTTTTAAACTCTCATTTATTTTCCTAGCAAACTCAGGTCTATGAACCAGGGGAGTCTGTGAACACTTGCCCACATTGGTAACCTTTTCCATGCAATTTCATCTATTCTCCTTTATTAAGAACTAGTTTGAGTAATGGCTGGCAGGATCCAAACTGCATGTTATACAAACAGGCTTGGTCTGAATATATGCATTCAAGACCAAAAATCTGTTTAAATAACATATGTTCTCTTTGTGGCCACCTATCTGTCTCTATCAAGGAAGATAAAAGTCCTTGTCTACACTGTTTCATCTGTGCAATCAAGATAGAAACCCTCGACTGATATTTGCCAGCAGGTGGTGACATACAGCAACAAGCTCCAGTGGCAGCAACATTTTCCTGCAAATCTGGAGAAAATCCAGGTTTCAGGAAAATGAAATATGCCTTCAGTTTGGGAAGAAATAACGATGAATGTCCATCAGCAGCACATGTGATGATTTAGTCTTGTTGCATGGCAAGAAGAAGTATGTTCAGTCCACAGCAGGTCAAAAGTTTTCCTTGCTGTTTCTCTGTGTTTCCTTCTTGTTATTATAAAGCATTTGGCTTGGCTGTGAAATATACTTTTAATTAAAAGATAGGAAAATCATAGTAAGACAGCAGCAGCAGAGAGCTGTTAGAAAGCCTGCTGTCTTAGCTCTCATAACAAACATAGGACGAAGGATAGGTGCACACAAAAACTGAAGTGTTGCAGTGAGAATATGTACAAACCAACTTATGCAAGTCCTTTCAAAGAGAAGTGTGAAATGTGTTTTCTGCTTGTCTGTGATTTCCTCATGCTTTTTCAAACTTCATGCTTTATTTTTTATTTATTTTTTTTTCCCCTGTCTCACAGACAGGTATGCTTGCTGGAAAGACCTGCTGTATGTACAGAACAACACTGTTCAGTTTGCAATAGATCGGTGGGCAAGTAATTCTTCCATAATATACAAGAAAAAAGTAATAAAAGTAATAAAGAATCCTGGCGGGATCATGCCAGAGTTGCCAGGCACCAGGAATTCCCTGGATTTAGTGTACACAATTGGTATAAACGTTACTCCTAACTTAGACAACATGCCCTTTAAAAGATTATTTGGATGTTTGCAGCATTTGAAGTGTGATAACGCAGGAAAATACAAATCTCATCTTGCTTAGCAGGGAGCTGAGAACAGACGGAAAATGTAAAAATACTGAGAATTCCCCCCCCCCCGCTGTGTCTGTTTCCTGCAAGTATCTACCATCTACAGTATTGACTGGTTTATCAGGCAGCAGGTATCTCTATTGGTCTATCTTGAATCGTCATCCAACAGGAGATTAAATGCTGCCTGCCTCCTCCTTGTGATTTTCAGTCTTCACATCACAAAGTTTTCAATCAAAGTGCAGTCGCGTACATTTAGCTTAGGGAACTCAGCGTACTTATCTTCCTAAAGCAGGTGATTTAGACCATGTTTACCTTGCACAGCTCCGAGATATCTCTCACCAAACCTGTCCACGTTTTAGGCCTTGAAATAGGCCCTGAGTTCTTTTTCTCTTTCCCCTGCCACCCTTCCTCTTTCCCTCTGCAGCCAGGCTACTGGCCAAATGTCACCACGAGCAGCACGGGTCCTGGATAAGAGACCAGTGACACTCTCTGGAGAAGTTACATCGAAGCAGCAGCCTTGTTAGCTCTTAACATGAAAGCAACGTAGCCGCATACAGCATTGCTCCAAAGAGCTTGCTCATTAGCAGTCCTTGCAATGCATTATCACAGTGCTGGTTTCAGCCCGTGAATCAGCTGGAGCACGGGAGGATGTCAGCTGCACGCATTTCTGGGCTCGCACTTGGTACCTGAGGAAGTTGTGGGCTGTGAGGTATCCTGTAAAATAAACTGCAGCTCCATTTGTAAGGAATCCAGGCTGAGCAAGCTGACGCTGAAAAAAAGAGCTTCTCTGCCAATTAACATATTTTCCACATAGGATTTTGATAAACAGACTAACTAGAATTTGAATAAGCATAAACTTGAGACTAAAAAAAAAAAATGCTGGAAAGGCGATTCAAAATGATCCAGCCAGGCAGGAATTCTGTGGCGCATTCTCCATGCAAAATAGTTAGAATATACTGTAACCAAAAGCAGTTCTGCCAACGTAAATGAATGGAGGAATTGGGAATTACAATTAGAGAGTCCTAATTAATCTCTCACCACCAGATTCTTTGAAGGAGCTGGAGTACAGCAGTCAGGGCAAGATCCAAGAGCAAGATTTGTGCCCCTGTTCTGGCTTCTTAGTGCTGGATAAAAAGGTTACAGAGGGGTAAAACAGTCCACGGACCATCACAGACCACGGTTCTGGCTGAAAGCAATCCAGGGTGCAAGCATGGTACCAGATGGGCAGAGCCTGCTTCTTGAGGACTCCCTGCTTGGTGGGAAAGGGAATGTGTGCTTGGCTTTTAGCGCTGGCATTTGGGATGGGCGAATCTACCTGAGCTCTGCGCCCTGCGAGGCACCCTCAGGGTGGGATGGGTAAGAAAAATGTGATCCTGGATACTGTTGTTACAAGAAGGATGGGAGTTAGTTTAATCCCAAACTCCTGCTTACTGCAGAAGACCCAAGAGTCTGTTGCAGTGATTTGATGCCAGCTGGGAAGAGGCAAACTCCTCTCAAGTCAGTGCCTTGGCCAACAGCCTGATGACAACAGAGGGTTCCCATCAGGCGAGGGAAATCTTCCAGAGGGTGATACCCACTAGAGTTCATCTGCTCCATGCTGTCAGGGCAGCGCAGAAGAGAGAGAAGTGATGGGCGAGTTGGCCCAGCTGCTTGCTCATGAATATCTGAGATTCTTGCATAGTGTAAATGGAAACTATAGGCACATCAAAGAGGAAAAGGCACTGAAAATTGCAAGGCTGTATGTAGATGTTTTTAAAGAGGTCAATTGGGCTCAATTTAATGCAGTTCCTACAAACGCAGGGTGGGGAGCAGTGAGGTATGTGAAGGAGTAAAACACAATTGCTTTGTAGCTGAACATGGAAACAAATTATGCCTTTATTTTCCCTCTTTTACCCATGCTTTGTGCCTCTTCCTTCCCTTTCCATGAGCACAAGTGAGCAAACGTGCCTGGGGCCAGTGCAGGGAGCACAGATGAAGCCTGTGGGGGACTATCCCATAGGCAGGGGTCCATGGAGAGGTGACTGAGCGTTAAATAAACTGGTAACTCAACCAGTCCCTGTGGCCCTGCTTGCTCAATAGCAAGTACAAGTACAAAATGGAAATGACCATTGCTTTTGGAAGTACTACCTTCTCCTTACCTGAGGGTGTCTTCTTACTAAACTGAAGTCCCGAAGGAAGCCACTGTAATCACAGAGTTTGGGAAGTGGTGCAGGCGTTTTGGGTTCAAAAAAACCCAAGCTATGTGACTGCAGCAAAGTAGAACGACTTTGTCACTTGGTGCTATCACCTCACAGGGTCACAGAAGCCAGGGTCCCCTTGTACCCAGGGCCAGCAGAAGGGTACTTCCTCATCAGATGGGATGACTGGGTCGTCCGTGTCCCTGTGGAGATCTCTGAGGTGAGGCTCAGCTTGAAACTCAGCAAAGTCCAGATCACAGCCTCTGATATCTCTTTCCCTAGAAATACCTGCAGGTTGGGGGACACAGGCTGGGGGACACAGGCTTTGATGAGATAGAGGGTCTAGCCCTAGAAGGAGAATCTGCATGTGCTTGCACTAGTTTGAAATGCTTAGCTTTGTTTTATGTTCCAGTCTTAGACACACGAACACGTGTAAAACATATTGTCTATGTTTAAGCCCAGCTGCTCTCTCTGTACTCAAAATGGTTTTGCTTTCTTGACTTTAATTCTTATGTTGTCCTCAGCCCTTTTTGGTTTTAGCCCATGTATTTGTAGTGCCCTGAAGACACTCTTCTTGCAGTGGGACTTGTAGAGCTCCTGATCCCATTACCGACTGGGATAATCTTCTGAGTCCTAGGTGAGACATGTCCATAGATCTGTATATAGTTACTGTGTCGAAACATGATCTGCAAGGCTCTAGCCATTGTGGGTCAGTTATAAGGCTACAGCTAAGGCTGCTGAATACATCACCATTATTATGATGTGTTTTCAGTTTCTATAATTTTACATTTTGGACTGAACATTTCTAAAACAGTTGTTTGTCTCAGACTTATTTTTTTTAGAAAAGAAACATGAAAAAATGGTTCAGGTTCAGATGAAGTGGGAGGGTGATACTCTTACAGCTTAAATCCCATGTGAAAATCTGCCCACGTTTCATTGGGTTGTAATCCTCTATAAAAATCTTATTCTCGCACATGTTTAGCAGAGGAGCACTGAAGTTTGGCAGCAGTCTGTGTCCTACCCCTAGCAGAACAGAACCTTCCTTACGTTGCTTGTGGCTACCACAGGTATAGTAACATGC
Organism: Anser brachyrhynchus; assembly: GCF_964034855.1. Taxonomy (NCBI): domain Eukaryota; kingdom Metazoa; phylum Chordata; class Aves; order Anseriformes; family Anatidae; genus Anser; species Anser brachyrhynchus. The sequence goes on from NC_137695.1 coordinate 99,175,859, forward strand.
CTGTGGTTATAACTCCTGCTTACCAGAGGCATGCTTCAGCCACGGGACAAAGAATGAGAAGACTTGTCCCGTTGTTCCCTCAGTGCAGCTGCCCGAAAACCTGAGCAGGGGGGTACTGGGGGGCAGGAGGATCAGGGGATGCAGGAGCAGGATGTGCAGGAGAAGCTTCTGCAGGGAGACGAGGAAATCTCTGAGGCTCTGGGAAGGGCTGAAAGGGTTTGGGGCTGTAATGGGTAGAGAGCAGCTCCTGGTTGTGGGGAGAGGTCCACTGGTGCAAAAGGAAAAGGTGAGCCATGGTAGGAATGGATTTTTTGTAGTTTGTCGTACATGTGAGAGAAGCAAAACAGAGTATGTTTACACATTTTGAGTGCTGGCTGTGCAATTTTGATTTCTTTGAATGTTAGTATATGTGTGTGGATGGGAGGAAGAGAAATGATATAGGTATGTACATTGGTATTCTAATATTAAATATATCACTGGCATGAATGAATATTGTATATGTGACCCCTTTAATATGCTTAGGCTGGGACATGAATGCCTTTACTGTTGTTCAAATGAGGTCTGAGAGCAAAAAAAAGTTTAAAGAATCAGTGATCTGGGCTACTGTTTTTTTCTGCTTGTTCTGCATCTAAGTAAACAGGACATTTCTTCTATAAACAGATTTTTGTGGTTTCAAATTCAGCTCTCACAGTAGCACTTTTACTGAGGATCTCAAGCTCAAGCCCTGGAAACCCCAAGGCAATTCCCAGTTCGGTCTGATCAAAATAACACCAGCAACGTCCTCCCGGTGTCCCCACGCTGAGTGCACCAAGCTGCTGGGGACACAGAGGTAGGACCCACTACCAGGGACATGCTGAGGGAGGTGCACACTGCTGGAAGGGAAGTGGGCACAGAGGAAGGGGAAGAGCCCTGCCCCGCAAAGCCTGCAGTTGGTGGCTTTTGTTTCTAGAAGGTTTCCTAAATCTCAAATCAAAGCAGGGTATTATATAGGGCACATTTTGTTAGTATTAATTCCTGTACTCAGCTCTTTCGGTGCTTCAGAAAATGTTTTTGAATGTGGCCAAGGTATTTCAGTTTGACAGATAAACTAGGCTGTGGCTACTTTCTCGGTGTGTTTTGTGTCACGGTGCTAATTTCCCATTCACTTGATTGGGATGCAATGATTTCACTACGGTGTCAGTGCGGGTCTATGGAAAAGACATTATGGTGTCAAAATGAAATGAAACAATGTTAATTTGTCTATGGAAACGGTGCTACACTGCCAAATTGAAACATAACCCTCAACTCAGCCATCTTGAGGCTTGGCGCTGCAGCACTGCTGAAGGACCCCACAGCACTGGGTGATTTTACAGCAGTGCACTGGAAAACTACAAATCTGGATTAAATATTAGGGGAGGTAAGACTATTTGTTTTGTTCTATGAAATCACAACTGTATAGCATTTTCGAGTGTCATAGGAACCTTTCACATGTGCTGCAATACCCAAAGCCCAGGGAGAAGGTGGGAATTGAGGAGAGAAAAAGCGTTTTGGCAACCTTTACTCAGATTTCTTTTGGCTTCCATTGGCTCTCAGCATGTCTCATTCCTAGCATTATATTAATGGATTTTTTTTTTTTTTTTTAAGGTGAGAAACGTTATTAGATTTTACAGTGTTCACAGCACCTAAACAACATCTGGGACACTAGAGCCCAAATTAGGCACTTTCCTAAATCCAATTTGGATTTTAATTCCACCAGGATGTAGCATTTCTAGTAAAACAAGAACTTGAACATAAACCAGAATCCAAAGTGTAGGGAATACAATAAAGAAAAAGATTGCTAAGCAAGCTGAAATCCAAAGACAAGTGCTGAGGGACTGAAGGAGAAATATAAAAAGGGCTACACAAAAATATAAACACACATTTTCTCTGTTGTTAGGGGTCTATGCAGTGATAGGATCTACATATCAATCATGGTTTGTCTTTTATTTTGTTTTATGCTTCCGGACAGTATGATCACCTTTGAAAAAGGGTGATCTTTGTTCTCCTGCCCTGGGGTGAGCATCAGCAGATGTTCTTTTGTTCTTCTCTCCACATTCAGTGTCCCTCACCTCCCAGTGCATTCCCCAAAACTGACAGGTTTTTCTCCATTTGGTTGCAAAGAGATGGATTTAGGCTAAATGTGACCTGAAACCCACAAAGTGGAAGGGCCTCCCAGCATGCTCTCAGACTGGTGGAAGAGAAGGCTGTTGTAGCATCTGCCCTTCTGGGAATATTAGGAAATCACATACAGATGTCAAGGGGAAAAAGGCCCATCTGTTTTTTTAGGAGGGACTTTAGCACCCTCTTTCATCCTGGGTGCATCTCCAGGGTGATTCTGGCTGCTTAGTTTCTCAGTTTTTATTTTTTTGTTTTGTTTTGTTTTTTTCCCTCCTCATTTGTGAAATGAGTAAAATAGTATTTCAGTGCCTCTTGTAGAAATTAGGAATCATAGAATATCCCGAGTTGGAAGGGACCCATAAGGATCATCAAGTCCAACTCCTGACACTGCACAGGTCTACCCAAAATTTTAGACCATGTGACTAAGTGCACAGTCCAATCGCTTCTTAAATTCAGACAGGCTTGGTGCAGTGACTACTTCACTGGGGAGCCTGTTCCATTGTGCGACCACCCTCTCAGTGAAGAACGTCTTCCTGATGTCTAGCCTAAACTTCCCCTGCCTCAGCTTAACACCGTTCCCACGGGTCCTGTCACTGGTGATAACGGAGAATAGGTCACCTGCCTCTCCACTCCCCCTCGCGAGGAAGTTGTAGACTGCGATGAGGTCCCCCTCAGCCTCCTCCAGGCTGAACAGGCCCAATGACCTCAGCTGCTCCTCATACATCTTCCCCTCTAGGACCTTCACCATCTTTGTCGCCCTCCTCTGGACACTCTCCAACAGTTTAATGTCCTTTTTGTACTGTGGTGCCCAGAACTGCACACAGTACTCGAGGTGAGGCCGCACCAGCGCAGAGTAGAGTGGGGCAATCGCCTCCCTCGACCGACTAGCAATGCCGTGCTTGATGCATCCCAGGATACGGTTGGCCCTCCTGGCTGCCAGGGCACACTGCTGGCTCATATTCAACTTGCTGTCAACCACAACCCCCAGATCCCTCTCTGCGGTGCTGCTCTCCAGTGTCTCGTCGCCCAGTCTGTGCGTATAGCCAGGGTTGCCCTGTCCCAGGTGCAGGACCTGGCACTTGCTTTTGTTAAACTTCATGTGCTTGGTGATTGCCCAGCTCTCCAATCTGTCCAGATCTCTCTGCAAGGCCTTTCCACCCTCATCCGAGTCCACAACTCCTCCAAGTTTGGTGTCGTCGGCAAATTTGCTCAAAACACCTTCTAGTCCTACATCCAAATCATTTATAAAAACATTGAAGAGGACTGGCCCTAAAACGGAGCCTTGAGGGACCCCACTAGTGACCATCCACCAGCCAGATGTGGCCCCATTTACCACAACCCTTTGAGCCCTGCCTGTCAGCCAATTGCTCACCCATCGCATGATGGTTTTGTTTAGTTGTATGCTAGACATTTTGTCCAGCAGGATCCTATGGGAAACTGTGTCAAAAGGAAGGAGAACTAAATTACAGATTTTGTGGTGCCTGGGTGGTACTGTAAAGATGGCCATGTTGGTACATGGTCATGAGCCAGGGTGGGTGGAAAAGCTAATCACACAGGTGCTATATCTTAAGAAGGCCAATCCTTCCTTTGCATGTGCCTCAGCTGGCATTAAAATCTGACACTGGTTAATGAAAACAATAAAGCCATCTGATCTTATTGATGTCTATGTAGATCTCTTGGACATGAGTATCTCTGTGTTCTCTTGTATACCAGGAGGTTGTGCACTGCATTTCTAAAAGCCCAGTCAAGTCTCAGAGCTAAAGGTCCTCCTGAGAGTCCAGTTACTGCTTCACTCTTACTGTGTGAGCTGTGCATATTTCTGGTTTGCATGGAGCTCCTTACATCTTTCCCTCCCTAAGCTTTCATTCAGAGAGTTTTTCCATCCTTGCTTTCCCAGGGGAGGAAGGCACAAGGATCTTCCCACACGTTCTGCAGAGTCCCTGCTCTCTCCAGGTGACACCCAACAGTGCAGCAACATTTCCATGAGCCACATGCATGCTGCTCCAGCCACATCTCTCCTTAGAAAGTCCCAGGCTATCTGAATGCCTAGGAGGAAGCTTTTCCAGGCACTATTTATATGTCATTTTGAAGTAGCTCAGGTTGCAGTAGTTATAGTGTTTAAGTTGTACAACCTATAGTTGAAATGTGGAATCCAACTTTAAATTTACAGGGAAGAACCACAACATGAATTATTGCAGACCTCCCAGTTTGTTGCAAAGAGATCAGACTAGTCATTGGACTGAAACATTAACAAAATGCCCTACTGTAAGGCCAGGGATTAAAACAGAAATAATTTGTGCTGGGTAAGGAAGGCAAATTCAATATATTCTAAGTGGGTCCTCTTCAATATGAGGAAGAATCTCATCATTAAACTTTACCATTAAAAGACAGAAAGAAATCTTCCTTTCCAGGGCTGTCTTTCTTTTACACATACATGTGCACACGCATATATGCACATATACACACACACACGCACACACGCCTTTTCTGAGTATAAGCATGGTAGACATCTGGCTGCCAGGATCAGTCTTCTCCCCCACAGGCACAGAACAACATTGCTGTTTGAATATGTTCTTTAGAGGCTGACATTCGGTGAATTTATCTGCCCTCCCCAAGTAAGTGAGAACATTCCAGCAATTCTGTGCAATGTGTAAACTGCAGATTAATTGCACAAATTATACAAATTATCCTAAAACTTTTGGGTAATGTTTGCCATGTCAACAATGTAATTGAGCTGACTGGGCATGTGGAAAGCCTGCATGTGACAAGTGACTGTCCACGGTGCAAATGTAGAGGTGATTTGCATCTACCTCTACTTAGAATAAGTACTGCAAGGACAGCAGTCTGCAAATAGAATAGATATTGTGATAATTTAATAATAATAATAATAATAATAATAATAATAATAATAAAATGGGCTATAATCTTTCACATTACTGCATAGTATGGAGGGGTCTATGTCCCTTTACCAAATTACAGATGAACAACTTGTGTGTGTGGTGGTAGTTGTGGGAACAAAATGAAAGGTAAAGGCTCAGTAGTTTCAGCAAAAATGTCTTCCTTGTTTGTGAAATCAGACAGAGCAGGGAAAAAAAGCTTTTAACTGATTTGTGTCCACGTCAGCTGAACTCCACTCTCTGTGGTTTGGACTAAGTGGTGACTCCTCACAGGAGGAATCCCACAAGTCATGTCAAATTTGCCTTGCCATTTCAGAAGATGTGTTAGTGTAATATCTGGATTTGTGATAGAACAGAACAGAGCAATGACCCTTTCAGTCAACAAGCACAAGAAAAATATCTGTAGCAGAGCATGTGGAGCAACCTCCTAGAGGTTGTGTTTAAAGTGCTGAGGACTCCAAATATTTAGGATTCACAGGCAATTGCATCCCTCCTCCTTAAAGTGGAATAGAAACAGAGCATGGGGTGGTGAAATGTGCCCCGAGGAAGAAAGGGCTTGAGGAAAAAGCACCCACTTTAGGTCCTGAGGAAGTTCTTGCTTCATATACACACTGTGTGGCATAATGTTAGAAATCTCTATTTGCTTTGAAGCAATGGAAAATCCATTTTAACCATTGGCTTAACCATTTACCTTCCAAGAAAATGTGCTGGTTTTATTTATTTATTTATTTATTTATTTATTTTGTACCTTTCTCCTTTCAGAAGACCACTGAAATCTTCTCCTGTTTCCAGCAAGTCTTGAAATGGGACAAGAGAACTGTAACAAGAGATGATTTGCAGGAACTCTGAAAACTTCATTTTGGGTTTTCCCAAGTCTGTATCACTGACTCTGTTCTCAGAGTCAGTGGAACAGTTCCTGCTTACCAACGATAGAGGTGTGTCAATAGTTATTTGTTGCAATTTGTGTAAATGAGGCTTTTGGTAAGAGTCTAGTGAGATACTGGGTGGTGAAGGAGCTCAAGCTTAGAGCTCTGCAAGACACAGAAGAATGATGCAGGGCAGGAGAGGAGAGTGCAAATGCCTAGGCTGGACGAGACTTGCTTCTAAAGAAGAAATACCACTGTGTCTCCACATGTCTTTAAAGAAAGGGGCAAGTGAAAACTTGATTTTGTTTCAGTGAAAGAAAAAATTCTCATCGAGTTCAGTGGGGCTGGGATTTCATCCAAGATCTCCACATCACTCTAGGACACTCATGTAGCCCACATTTCATCTTTTACAAAGAGCATGCCGTTTCCAGAAATTATCAGTTTTCTAATTTCTGACTTCATCATCTGCAAATCCTCTGTCATAACTTCTTTTTATACAACACATTTTTGTTCTTTTTTCTTTCTTTTTTTTTTTTTACTCCTTCCAGTTTTGCACATACTATCGTTATGCCCCTAAAGATCAAAGAATCAGAGCATAAGGTAAAAATATCTCATTGGAAAAATAAAGACATCCCTTTTTATAAACTTTATTTTTACTTTAGTACTTAATAAAGTAAAATACCGGGATAAAGTCTGGCAGAAATACATTCCTCATTTGACTGGGGATGGGATTTCACCCCACATTTTTATAGGGAATATTTAGCGGACAGGCATTCCAGCCCCCCCGTATCCTCCCTCTCTCCCCCCCTATATTTCAAAGCAAGAACAGAAGGCAACGCAAAAGTAGCTGCCACCATCCACCAGATAATTCTTTCAAACATCTCTCAGCATTCTAGACCATAATCTAAACTTATGTCCACATAACAAATAACAGCCCTTTGAAATGAACTGAGAAACTGTAAAGCTATTAAGAAAATGTGCCATTAAGGAAAGGATTTTAGCATTTCCTATGAAAAAGGTTCACAATGTATGTATTTCCACATGTTCAGAGAAATGATTAAAGTGTTTATAGCTCTTGTAATTGGTCTCTCTCAATTTAAAAAATATAGGCTTTTTTAAAGTTACATTCCTCTGCCGCTCTTTGTCTGGAATAACATTAATGAAGTCCCATTTTCTCAGTTGCTGAAGGTGGAAAATAGGGAAACGATGTGTTTAAGAGAATGCATTCTTGAAACCTGCCGTCTGTCTGCCTGCATCCCGCAAACACAGCCTCTGGCTCGCAGGCCCATTAGGCGCGGCACACTCCTGCAGGGTCTGGGGCTACCCTGGGTCGTGCGGTGGTGATGGGTGTATATATGGCAGCAGGGAAGGGGGCTCATTGACCATTCCAGGTCACCTTACTGCACGCCACTGTCCCTGCTGCTACAGAGGATTTGTAGGAAGGTAGGTAAAGTTTTTTTCCACAGCATTTCCACCCCTTTTGGGTTCAGTTGAGCTTGGTCAGCATAGTGAGAAAGTCAAATACCAGCATTAAGTGCCTAAAAGGGGAGAAGAGAAAGAGGGTACTGGTAAGAATCTCCCTTTTCCAAGCACACTCGGCACTTTCCAGGAGAGCTCACACTCTGCTCAGCTAAATGCTATAAACACACCAGCTCCACTGACAAAAAACACATGGCCGTGTGTTCACTGAACTGGTGAATCAGCAGCGGGTTGGTCCTAAAGGCCAAGGTCACTGTTATCACCTGCATACCGCAGCTTTTGGGTTGCTTGTGGCACATCCAGGTCAGCCTGGAAGAGAAAAAGGAAGATTTTCACCTAGTTTCCAGATGAATACATTTGTTTTACAGATAAGAATATATACACAGATGTATAACATTATTTTTTTTCTGTAGCAACTGTCAATCAGGTCACATACTAATTTTTTTCATTCTATTATTTTCTTTTATACTGTTAAGCTAAAGCTTTAGGTTTTGTTCTAATTGTAAAAGCATATATCAAATGTTTCGTTATTTCTTTTCATAATACCCTAGGAGAGGGTGTTTTACCTTTCCTTTTGTAAATTAGCTTAAGTAGAAATTGTCAATCTGGAATTGACAGGTATTTGTTACAGTCAACAACGCATTGTTCACATTTTGCTTCATCCACCAACACAGGTGCTACTGTCAGGTGTCACAACAGTGTGGAAACTTATTAAACTATAAGGAGCAATAATACCATAATATAAAGGCGGGAGGGTAAAAATCTGAAAGTTCTTTTGCTGGCTTCAGCTAGGAAATTCTGTCCTCTGTGTAGCTAATCTGACAGCTCTCTGCCTCTTCCCTCCCTGCTCCTTCTTCCAGGACTGCCCTAAAAACCACTTCACCCCTCCCCTCAAAGCTATTAAATGACAGCGAGACTTAAATCAATCCATGAAATTTCTTCTCATGTGTTGAACTGCTGAAGGAGAGCTGGCATGGATTTTGGGGAGGCCGTGATTACTCTGCTCTAATCACAGAAAGGCTGGGCCAGTTGTTGGGTTATATTGCAGAGCGTATTGTGATGCTGCAAGTGCTCACAGGCATTTCTTCTGTCCAAATCTGCTCTAGATACAGGGTATTTCCTAACTTCCTAAAGAGTTCCTGTTTTGTGGACTTGTCAAAGGAGAAGACAGTGATCTTCCCTAGGTTGGTGGTGTTATAGACCCTGGGCATGGGAACTGTTGACTGGAGATGGACGTATTCCAGAAATGGGTCTGAATCTGGGATAGGCTCAGCTCGCACCACCCAAATTTGGGGCTGAATGTGAGCAAAGTAGAGCATTGCCATTTTCAGACAGACAGAAAATCCAGTGGATTCTTTGTGCTTTTTTTCTTTCACCACAAAGAATGACAATAGCAACAAAAGCCTGTAGAGGAGAGAGAGGTGACATCACCTGCAAAAAAAAAGTTTTGCCATTTTCTGCCTGAAGGGCTTTTTTGACTTCCTTATGAATCTCAGGTACATATGAAACATGATATTGGATCGAATGCACCAACTTCATGTAAGTGGAAATATTTGTGGTTGTGCAAAGAAACAGACAAGTTATGCTGTCTTTTGTATAGCTACTCAGGTATTTGTAGAGACCAAACAGCTTCTGGCCTAGCTTCAAATAGCTGAGACATTGGTCAAGTAATTTTCTCTCAGTGGGAGAATGGCAGTGGCTGGGGTTAAATGCAATGCTGTGTGATATCCCCCTGCTCCCACCCCTCCCTGCTCTAGCCCATCCCTGAAACCTGGTCTTTCCTCTTCTGTGGTATGGGAGAGCTGGTGATTTGGAGCCAGCTATGTATGCTTTATGTTTCCTGAAGATTAAAACCAGTATGTAATACTCCATAGCCTGTCAACAGCCAGCTTGGGAACGAGACCAAAGACTTGAGAGCCAAAACTGGGCTGTTAGAGCAATCAAGGCCAAGATGTGCTTCTCACTCAGAAAAGCTAAAAGAAAACTGGCCAGGCAAGAAGTTTGTCCTTTGCAATGTTGGAAGACTGCTGCCCCCCATCCTGTGTCTGACTCCCCCTGAGTCAGACTATAGACAAGTAAATCTGCAAGAGAAGATATTGCATTTATGTTTAAAATACCTTTGTGATCAGACAGGGAGAAGACTGCTGTCTACAGTAAATATCGAGACTTGGGACAAGTAGCCAATAATTTGTGTTCCCTTTGCTTTTTTTTTTCTTTTTCCCTGGGATACTATTAAATAGTTGTCTGAAACTATCAGCTTGTGTAGAAGAACTGAACAAAGTGGTATGTGTTCCCAAACACTAAAAACAAGTTGTCAAGACACATCCTCAGAGACAGAGGGTCTTTTTTGTTGCTGCCCAAGAATGTCTTATTTAAAATGCAATTCCTTGTAAAGATGCAAATGCTATTTTTAAAAATGTACCAGTACTGAGAATAAAGCAAGCAAAAGAGGAAATTAAAACAGTGACAAGGGAGGAAGGTCTGGCAAGTTGGCTTTCAACCAAATGACCTCTTGATAGATCAGCTGGGAGCCAGGAATGCATGAGATTACCAAGAACTAGAGAGATTTATATTTCTTTGTTTGGTCTCTTGGTAAGTGTCCACATATAGTCAGTTACATGATGGGCAATGTCAAGGGAAAATGGTGGGAAAAAAGAAATCCAGAACCCCAAATATTTATTACAATTCCATAAACAAATATAAAAAAGGAGCTATTTAAAGATTCAGAGCATCTGTTTATTTTACTTTAACAATAAACACACTTACTAAGGGGAAATTTTTCATAGCCCCCCAAATCTCTCATAGTAGAAGCTATTTGGGAATAGCTTCAAAAAAATAGCTGCAAATATAGCCCCAGATTAATTCTGCATATGAAAGTAACACAAGACCCTCTCTGTCATGGCAATGGGTGTTTGAGCTACTGCAGTCACTACACAACATCCCCTGAGATGCCCACCTGCAGAGAGAGGATTGCTCCATGGAATGTACCAGCTGATCACATCCATGGATTGCCCCAAAGCTCTTTGGAAGATTGCAGCTCTCACAGTTTAATCTACAAAACTCTGAGTAAGTATTTCATCAGCCAGGTGATGAGGAACATCTGAGCATTTGTGGTTTACGGTATCTAGATTAAATACTAATATTATGGTGCATTATGTGCCAGGGAGAATAAAATACAAAAGTGAAAGGATTACAAACTCTAATTTATGAAGTTATGCCAGTTTGGTAAGTAGCATCATCAAATGGTTCATCAGTGTACTACAGATAGTAACAACTGAGTGTATCTTGAAAGGGCAACCAGTAACTGTGAATCTAGAAGGAAAAAAAAAAAAAAGAGAGAGAGAGAGAGAAAGAGATCCCAGGGTAGGGATATGTAAACCTTGGCAAGTAATAGAGCACACAGTTTTCCGTTGGGTTGCAATACGCTCTTTAAAAATAACAGGACCCTAGAATTTTGAAACAGGAAAAATCCTTCAACTGACAAGTAGACCTTTAGACAAGGCAGAGGCTCTGGCAACAGTTTGGATTTAAAATGTAACGTAACTCTTTGCTTCTTTTCCATAAGCACCATATACATCATGTGGGCATATGGTATATTCACTACCATTGCCACTGCTGTGCAGTATTATTAGTATTTAGTTCTAATAATATCATTATTATGTATTTAGTTCTTTTTAAGTGGTGAAGTTGTGTTTGACTTTATACTAGGTAAAAATAAATAAATAACCTTACACCCCAGGACAATATCGTCCATGATGACATAATGATGTCTGTAATGTGTCATTTACTATTGTCGTTACACACTATCCTATTCCCCCTTTATGTTAAACCAATGAGTTATATTCTCCTAGTAATTTATTCACTTGTCAAAACTGAAGGTTAAGAAGCCCTAAGGTTTGCCTTAAACCTATAATAGAGTTTAAAGGGCAAGTATTCAAAATTCAGCTTCAAGGTTTGGACCTTTTGTACAACCTTACAAGTGCTTTCTGAGTGTTATCATTTTGTCAGCATGATTCTGACCTGATTTACATTCCTCACATTCTTCTCTTCAAAAGGTTTGAGTTTGCACATGTAAGCTACAAGTTACTGCATGCAACAATTGCTTTGAAGGTACTCTGCACATGCAAAATAGACACCTTTTGCTGAACATTCACCTTTACAACAAGAGGAGGACCGACAAGACAGAAAGGGGTTTGCAAACAGAAAAGTCAAGACCCATGGCTTGAGGCACAGTTTTCCAAAAGCTGACAGTAATTTCTAATAGTGTCCTACTTGTGTCTTGGAGACCCTGACTTTTTAGAAGACGTTGAGGAGCTCAGAAGGATAGTGTGCTTTGAAAACATTACTACTTTGGCACTGGATGACCTGATGATTTGGACAATATGAGGTGTTCTCTTCACAGAATCTGGAAAAAAGAAATGAAAAGGTGAGAAGATATTGAAGGCCTTCCCACAGGAGAATGTGGCCATAAATCTTCATGAATATAAGGCTCATCTTTAAATAATTCCGAGCCAGAAAGAAAATTAACTTCTGTATTTTTAGTCAGATGCAGTATACAACAGCATACTATTTTTTTATCTAGCAAGAAGGAGTCCGTCAAATACAAATGTAACATGTACGGCGATCCTTCATTCTAGCTCTAACACAGATGGTTATCCCTATAACAAATAAATAGGCAGGCTCAGAATCAAGAAAGGATAAGAAAAATGATAAGCGGAAGAAAAAAAGAAAAAAAGACCCAGCGCAGATGATCTTGTGAGACACTACTTGATCCAACTCTCCTTAAGACCTCATATCTCAAAATCACAGTGGGATAGCAAAGCCTGGGAGCGCTTACTGGGGAATACAAATACGGATAAGCGCAACTCAAACTACCTGTTAAACACACAGTCATATAGTATTCTGTCAGACAGGTTCAGGGCAGCTGGGTGCTTTTAGCTCTGCAATACACTCTGTTTCCTCTGGAGCCTTCCAAGTCATTCTCTTTCAGGTTCCTTGCAAACCTTGACACTCTTAAGCATTTTTTTACCAAGCTAACTAACTAACTAATAACAATAATAAAACCCTTACTTATTATGTTAATTGTTGTGTTCAAGAATAAAGGTAACTGAAAAAGAACAGTTCCCCCAGTTCCATAAAACTGGACGTTTTAGTCTTTGTTTTCATTCTCCACTGAAACATTTCTGTGAAGTAGCTTTACGTTCGGCTATATTCAGGTCTGCCAATGTTGGCAAGTCTGCACTGATGATATAGCAGCGAGAATGCCAAGGTTAAAATCTATACTCTGCATTTATATACCCCTCTAAATTTTTCCCTCAGTCATCATGTGAATTCTTATGGTTCTTATCACCAAAATCTTCAGTGTTTCTTAACACTGGTGCGTGAGTGCTGTAAGTGAGGAAGATAAGATGAAGACATTAACATTGTCTGGGATTGTGTTGAGGGAATCAGACAAATCAGAGTGCAGCATGAGACCACTGTCCTTGTACCTCAGGTCTGTAAGTTCACAGAATCACCTCCCTTCCTTCCTTGAGTATAGGATGTCTGAGGCAAATGTTGAAATCTTCTCATCTCCCATAGATGGTCGCTGTGGACTACAAGAGAGGTGTGTGGTTGAAGCACTTCCTGAGATTCTGGAGAAGCAAGTCCTGTCCTCTGTTGCAAACTTGTGGGGTGCTCTTACACAGGTTATTTAAAAGACAGTGTCCAAAGGCATGCCTGGAAATGTGGTAAGTGACAGAGAAAGGTATTCATCCGGGAACACTTAGAATAAGTCAACTGGAGTCAGGATTATTAAATTCTGCTGTCAGTGACTTGCAATGCATAACTTGCACTGATTTGAGTAAGATGCTTCATCGTGGCCTCTGTTTATATTCTAGTAGTCAGAACCTGTAAGATCTTTATTAGGCAAGTTTCATAACAGGTATAAAGTAAATCAGTGATAGATGTAATCTACAATTAATAACATTGAAATAATATCTTCACCCACCTGTAAAGATTGTGTGGATAATTCAATCAATGGATTTACCAAAAAAAAAAAAAAAGAAGTTACTATTTTAACCAGTTTTGCTGTATGAATTTGCTGGTGTGTTCATCGCTCTGCTCCTTTTGCTCCTGCTTCCAATGCAGCTATGCTTGCTCTTCCCCTGGCTGTAAGCGTGGCATCCTTTTTTTTTTTTTTTTCTTTCACAAGCCTCCTCTCCCAACAAGTTAGACAAGGGAGATGCTGGAACGTGAGGTGATCTTTCAGGGCGATTCAAAGACGTGTTTTCTTATATGATTTACTAAGTGTTCTCAGAAATATTGTCTCATTCCATAACATCCCCGGGTTTTTTGGCAATCTTCTTTCCTAGTACAGTGGAGCAGGTTTCTGAATGAGGCTGATGAGATATGTAATATACCCTGAGTTAATTTCGACAGCAGGTTAGTCCCCTCAACAAAACTGCGGCCCATATACAAGTCAAATCTGCTTTTTTCCTTGGGCAATGATTTATTTCCCTCTTAAATTGGCTGGACCAGTTAGTTTTTTATTTTTATTAAGTCACACTATTCTTAAATGAAACTATTGATTTAAAGTCATCTTAGTGAGGATTTAATTTGTTTTCAGGGGATTAGAGCAGGTAACATGGGATAATTTTACAATAAAGTGGAATAGAAGCATTCCTTCACATTACCCTCACCTTTTTTTCTTGCCAGGCTGCACAGACATTACAAATTTTCAAGTGAATTGTGGAAATACATTCATAAATCAGGCCTAATTCCTCTGCCTGCTTAAGGGCTATTCTAAAGAATATTTTCCTTTGACCTTGTCCATGTTTGTCCTTCCATGGGCAGATGCATCTGATAATTCCACACAAACACAGATTCACACAAAATATTTTTTGTGTCCACAGTAGGAATTGTAAACAGGGGCTTTTGTTGAGAAATACAAGACCAGGCATGCCTTTTAATACAGTGGATACAGACTGCTTTTCAGAGAGTTTTAAAATAGCTCTATATTGCTCACAAAACACAGGGATAGTTACATTTATTTCTGGCATGCCTCTATAACGTATATAGTGGATATGTTGGTTTTTTAATATAGTACGTTGTTTTTAATCTGTGCTCCATGTAGCTCCGCAAAACCTCTTCCCCCTTTGTCATTCTGTCTTTCAAACAAATCTAACACACCTGCAACCATTTCAGGGGTTTCACTCGATAATCTGCAGCCTGTTTTTGCGGTTATTGCACACAGTGACTTGAGAGAGAGTAGGCTCTACCATCCCAGCTACTGCTACCCCAAAATCAGGCATCCCCCTTCTGACTATTTCCTTCTTTTTTTTTTTTTTTTTTTTTTTAATTTTTGGTTGGCTTTCTTGTTTTCATTTGCTGTTCTCTGCTTTTGGTGCCACATCCTAGCTACGAAATATTAGAAAGCTTACCCTACATTGCATCCTTCTCATTGCTCATACATGTGGATTACTTTCCTGCTATTTCATCTCTGCTTTTAACTTACGTGCAGGACATATGTGCTCTGCCACTTTGTGGGAAAACATGATGTGACCTGCCTTTGCTGCAGCACTGAGCGTTGTGTCCCTGCCTGGGCTCCCATACCTCTGCTCTCAAGTTGTTCCAGATTCCCAGACCCTGGGAAGTGAGACAGCACCACCAGGGTAACTCAACTGACTGCACATTGCACATCTTTTGTGTTTTTCTGTTGTCTCTCTCTCTCCTTCTCTGTCTTGCCAGGCATGAGCATTTCTCCACAGTACTACCAAGTGGAGTAGGAAATAGGAAAGGCTCAGATTTTGTCCTTATTTCCTTACTGAGCAGAAACAGTCACACCACAACTTGTTTACTGGGAACAGAGATTTTATTTTGTTCTCCCCAGACTCATTACAGATGTGGAGATAGATTTAGATGGACTTATTTCAAATGTCCATAAGGACAAAGAAGAAGAGGAAGGACAAGTGGAGGATCCAGAACAGATACCTGGTTATGACAGTGCAGAAACCATACCTTCCCCAGGGTAAGACAGGTCCAGGATGGGAAACACCTGCCCTGCTCATGGTACCCTGTCATTTCTAGGTCTCTCGGGGCTTATTTTAGAATCGGAGATCCCTCCACCTTCCCCATCCTTTTTCTTGATAGTCCCATGTTCTTCTGCAAGTGAAGGCTGCTTGTGCTCTGTTCTTGTTATGGTCCCCAGGACTGCCTGACTTTTGAGGGTAATTTTCTGTCTCTGTTAACATAGTTGGCTTCTCATTAGACTTGCTATTGTAGGTGCTGCTGATAACATTTCAGCAGGCACACATGGGCCCAGCTCCGCATGTATTTTAAACCAGATGCAGCTCACTGGCTGTTTTTTTTTTCTCTTTTTTCTCTCTCTTTTTTTTTTTTTTTTCCTGCTATATAAATGTGAGATCATAAGTAGTAGAGAAAGAAGAAGGATTTTTTTCTTGGAAGACAGAGAAAAAAACAGTGCATATTCTCCCTTTCCCTGCTTATAAGGACTGTGTTTTATTATTATTATTTATTTAATGGGCAAGGAAAAAAAAAGCTTTACACACACCACAGTCTACAATTTTATGAGATCCACATCTGGAATCCAGAGCATCTCAGGAATCAATCCATCAGGCCCTAGTCAATTGTAATAGTGCACCTGGGGTGAAATTCTGGCTCCATTAAAGTCAGCTGGAACTTTGCCATTGCAATGCAAAGAGTGATGGCTGATGTAGGCTACTCCACATTAACTCTTGGGCAGAGTGAGATGGCCCATAAGTTGCCAATATTTCCAGTTTTGGCTTAAAAGTCAGAGAAAAAAAACACTCAGTCCCATGTCTCTATGCACAGTGAGAAAAAGTAAGAGTTATAATGAGGTCATAGTGATTGTACATTTTGCTGTTACTGGAATAAATGGTCTAAGTGCTTGTGAACTTCTTATTTTTGGTAGAGGTCTTTAGGTTAAAACAAAAATATTGTTTGTTTTACCTCAGGGTCACCATATATATTTGTGTGCATGCATGTATATGTATGTAAGCTATCCAAAATCTGCTATTTCCCTCTGCTTTTTCAAAATCTTCCACTAGAAATCCATTTCCCACTGTAAATAGTACATTCCCATTACCTACCCATCAGTCAAATCAACTCATTTCTGAAATTCAATTAAAAGGGTCTCATTGCCATAAATCGAAAAGGGTATTTTATTGTTACTTTGTAAATTGGAAGAATGAAAATTAAAATAGGGGCTCTGATGGAAAGAAATGGGTACTAAATCATAATGATATTTTGCAGTTTATCTGCTCATTGCCATTTTATTCCAGCTATTTTAGAGTGGAAGGACGA
This sequence comes from Anser brachyrhynchus, assembly GCF_964034855.1. Classification (NCBI taxonomy): domain Eukaryota; kingdom Metazoa; phylum Chordata; class Aves; order Anseriformes; family Anatidae; genus Anser; species Anser brachyrhynchus. Next base: position 99,192,561 of record NC_137695.1, read on the forward strand.
TGAAGTGACTTGTGCGCTCTATGTTAGTTTTATTTATTTTTTTGGCTACTCCAAGTACTTGTCTAAATCTTTTTTATGATTGTTTATCTAAGTTTCTCCCAAATGTTTCATCAATTGCTATCCCTGTTCTTTTATTCCATATGTTAACTGCTTCCTGTGTATAAAAGACGGTTTGCTTAAATTCCTTCGGCTCTTGACCTGTTCTTACCCTTGGCAGAGATGCTCTGTAATTTTGGGATTTTTTTTTTTTTTTGAGCATCAATTGAATTGTCTTAGTGTCAGACAAAATGAACAGAAAGGCCACATATGTGTCATTTGACTTGTGAACTTGGCTAAAGATACAATAGATTTCATGAGATGGGTGCGAGGTGGGGGACAATCAGAGGTTGAAATTGAAGTTCCCAGGCTCTGACTACTGATGAAAATTGAAAGGAATAAGCATTCTAAGAGGCATTTATTATCAACCACAGTGACTTGTATTAAATAATAAAAGTACTCCTGCTCTGAGGAAAACATGAAGCCAAACCTATTACACATCTTTCAGATTTAGCAGGAATTTTACTAGTGAAAAAAAGAAAAAGACCCATTTCAGTTTTTCAGTTACATGTTGCTACAGTATAGAGATTACAAGGGGCCAAACACATTGTGTCTGGTTTCAAACCCCACTCCAGCATCATAATGTTGAAAGTTTTACTTCAGCTGAACTGTTATTGCATTCTGCTTAGAAACTTCTGTGGAAAATGAAGAAGAAAAGATCCAATGGAAACCCAGAGTAAAAATGAAGTTACCAGCTGGCAAAGTGAAAAATCACATATATCAAGAAGACTGTGTGTAAGGAGAAGAGATGAGGGTAGAGCACATTTAATAAAGAAATTAATACAGCATAAGTGCCTTACACAATATATATAGTAGAAGGACTTTCGCCTGTTTGGTAGAAGATGTTAGCCAAAATGCTATACATCCTTAAGCTTTCGCTTACATTGAATGCAAACATTTGCAAGCATACACATAAGCATAACATCTCTACACACTGAAAACATGGTTTTAAATTAAACCTGGGAGAAAGATTTACGCAGCTGTCTCTCTGGTAAAAAACTAGTGTAGATCCACATAATAACACCTACCATAAAATTTGGTTATCTCTAGTTACCATGCCCCTTGCATGCAAAATCTCTGGGGGTCAGGCAGACCCCTCGAGATCTCTTTGTTGGGCTCTATGTACCACGAAAACTCCTGCTGACCTCAATGGAAGAGCTGTTACTCAGCACCTCTTTAGGAGCATGGTGTTAACTGGGTTGCTCCAAGTGCTCAGCACTGTGGCTGAAATCCATGTTTTCCCTTCCCTTTGGAGGTCCCCCCCCACCAGGAGAGGTTTTTCCCTTCCTTTGCTCTGAAGATTAAGCAAAAAAATAATAAAAAAAAAAAGGTGTTTTCTGTACAGCGAGGTGCACAGCATAATTCTGCCTTCTTTCTAGCTGATGTACTAATGTGTAACTGTAGGGTTTAATTTTACTTTACATTAATCAAAGAACAATAAAGGCCATAAAAACCCTACTAAGAAGCATTTCAAGTTAAGATCCAAAGCTAAATGCCATGGGATTTTGCCTATTGTCTTGTTTAGTCCCCCTATAAAGAGAGCTAGATAGCACGAGAAAGAAAGAAAAATTGAGCCCATGTTTTTTGCATAGAGATGGAGAAAACACATAATAAATTAGGGGGAGGGAGGAGTGAAATAAAGGCCAGAGGTAAACGACGTTTAATTGTGTGAGCTGCTCTTCCTCTTGTGGTTCCTGCCAGCTGCTGCTGCTATTGCTACCTTCCTGTTTTAAGATGAAAGCAATGATGGTAGACACGTGCAGACACACAAAAGAACCTATTTGGACTGGTGTGTCAGCTCATCTTTATCAAATGTTGCACAGGTATATTTTGTTGCCATGCTTCATTACCCCAGAATGGCGTGCCTGAAATGTTTGTCTCTTCTATAAACCCAATAGCTTTCCCAGCGAGTCACATTTGACAGAGCAATAGACAGGTATTCGCTTGCTGGCATCCGTTTGTAAAGCCTGGGCAATTATATATATATATATATATATATATATAATTCATCCATCCATCCATATATATATACATACATATACAGAGGAATACATATATACACACATGCATGTATATATAAATGTATATATATATGAAGAACATAAGAGGGAGATATATTATTCTTATTATTCATATATAGAGACTAGATGTGTATATATGAACTATATAAAAGATACACAGCACAAAAAATGCAAGCATATGTAGAAAGAGATTTAAATGAAGTAAAACTTGTACAGAATTAATACAAGATAAAATAAATTATAATATGAATTTCCTAATCAAATGAATAAAGAAACTTCAGTCAGGAATATGATATTGGGGAAAAAAAAAGGTGGATATTCACTTACAAATAATTTATTTATAGGGTTTTTCACAGGGGGAAAAAAAATATAAGACACATCACTTTAGTCAGGAACTAATGTTAACAGTAGCCCAGTTCAAGAGAAGGAGGAAATGAGAGTCAGAGGAAGAATAAAATGAAGCATTTTATTTTTTCCTGGGGAAAAAGCATTATTTGGAGGAAAAAGCTGTGAGGGAAGAAATCAGCCCCAGCTGACGTGCTCCAGGGGCCTCCTGCACAAACAGCCAGCCAGGAAGGATTTGCAGGCATGTCTGTAGAGGGAGAGGAAGATTCAATAACAGCTCGGCCACCTTCATTAGTCTGAAACTAATTCACTTGCTAGTGCTCGGTATATTACTTAAATATATCAGATTGTTCACCTGTAACATGCGTTCTTCATGGGAGGGTGCGGCTGAGGGCCTGCTTGCTTCCCTGTGATGATGCTCTGGTTCCAGCCATACCGAAGATGTGCACACACTAGGACACACATGTCACTATAGCAGAGGAGGGAGGACTAACCACGCTGCCAAATACTCCTTTAGGTGGAAAGCAAGCTGCAGACACGGGAATCGTGAAGTTGGTGCTGCTTCCCTGCCATCCAGGGAGAGGGCTAATGGCGCGGGGGTGGGGGGAGCCCGGGAGCTTCAGAGCTGTAACCACACAGGACTTGCAGGGTGGTCACATCCCAGCGTGGTAACAGCACTGAAATGACTTGATGGATACTATTTTCATTATTATTGCTTTAATGCACCACTGTGGACACACCGTTCTGTACAGTAAAAAGTAACACAAGCAAAACACAAGCCCTATATATGCAATTACATCCACTGCAGCTCAAAAAGAAGACAATTAGTGTAGTGCATTCCCCAGAAAGCCATCCACTGAGGTCAGAGTTCGGGTATAACATTTCCTTTCTCCTCTCCCCTCCTAGAGAACCAGGCATTAGCAGCATCAAATCATCTGCAGAGCACTCTAGCTAAAAGGAGCACATTATGGGAAAGTAACAGGCAATGTAATTGCCTAAACAAACAGAGTTTAGACAGAAAGACTGTGGTCCTGGTGTTCCTAAAATGTGGTTGTGTTTGGCTATTTTTGTTGTTGTTGTTGCATATTTTCAGTAAGTTTTGTCGTTGTTTTTCTAGTGCCTAATGTTAAGAAACAGCATAATACATAGTTACCTTGATTTATTGCCAAAATTAAAATACAAATTTGCACTTTTTTAGTGAAATTATAATGCATGCCTACTAACAATTAAGTGAGAGACAAAAATGATTTGGACTCCCATATTTGAAATGATTTTTTTTTTTTAATTATTGAAAACATCTGCAAAGCTAACTTCTTGCCTGTTTCACTATGCCCTAGTAATGCCTAACTCAAACGGGAAGCAGCTTAGACAGCTCATGAGATGCTGTCCTTGCTGTAGGAGTGGAAAGGAGGCCAGAAATACCAGAGCTTCTGTAGCTCTGCTACATTTCCAGCCCATTTGAGCAGACTGACATGGTTTCAATGGGGTTTGGCTCGGTATTTTCTGGGAAGTTGGAGTCTGTGATTCCTCCCTCCTTTCCAAGTGCCGTGCTGCAGTCATCCTCCAGAAGCAGTGTGGATGAGGTGCTACCTGTTACTAATGACTGCTAAGCTGCTGCTGCCTCTCTGTTTTTCACCTGTCCACTCTGGGGCTTGCTTGTGTGAGGAAGGTGGTTTGTCTGCAGCTGGTGCTGGCACAGTAGACTACTAACAGCTGGGGGTAGATATCCCCCTTGGGAATAAATTCAGAGAAAGGACATGGTAGCTCTCCTGTAACGTTGGCACCAAAATCATTGCTTGGTGGGCTTGGAAGTTTTCTCTGACGTTTGTTTTTTCTCACCCATTTTTGTTGCAAGCTTTCAGAATGTGTTCGGTTCCAGCCAGCTTGTTTCCAGCACCAAGGATTTTGATCTTGGTTGGTGTGAGGCATCACTATCCTTTATCTGGTCAGTAATAGTCTCATACTGCTGATGCAATTGACCCTCCTTATGTGGGGTAACATCACATCAGGAACCCCTTTTCATGAGCCCTAGGTTTGAGAGAGGTGCTACAATTTCCACTGCAGAAAATCCACAGCCCTTTAAGATTTCTGCTATGTGTAAATTCATCCTTAAATAACCTGTGAAAAATCAAAAGCAGGGTGGGGTACAGGAACAGGGAGGAGAAGATTATGGGCTGAGAGGTGGAGGAAGTCGCTGAGAAGAGAGAGGAAAGAGGCCATGTGGAGCTATAGGGTGAGCAGGACCTTTGGATTAAAACTGTAATACCCAGTGTATTCATAACCAACGTTGTGGGGATTTTCTTTGAAGAAAATCCTCAGGCTACATAGTTGTCCAGTTCTTTGTTTGACGAGGTTTTTAAGAGTGAACAGTAATTAAAGCACTGGAATCAAAGGCAAGGGAACAAGAAATCTACAGGTGCCCCAGCAGCTTGATGGTCCAGTGTATAACCTGGAACACAATTGGTAGGTTGAGTTTTATTTTACATTACCTGTATATTCCCCTCCCTTTAATGATCTCTCTTGTGGTCAGACTTTCAGGGAGGCTGATGGAAATTGCTGTGATCCCCTTCTTAAACACAGATAATGGTGGACGCAGTGCTGTGTTGGGTTAGTCTTCAGCCCCGTGTCTGACCTCCTCTGTGTGTGTGCATCTAATAACAAATATGTATGTTGATAAGTAGTATTTTATGAAAGAATTATTTGCTTAAGATATTATGTTGGCTTGGACATCTGCACGTGGAATGAAAACTGGCGGAGCAAAACAGAGTAATTCTAAAAGGTATGAGACCATATAAAGCTGGTGTGAGAGAACCTGCTGGGACGGTCGTGGTGAAATCAGATTGGCAGAAATAAGGGTTGACATGCTAGTCAGGAGAAAGTGGCCGATTGATAACATAACTGTGGTATGTTAACAGTGTTAAAAATGGCTATTATTAACTCAGTCTATTTATTTTAATTTGGAGGCTTGAAAGTCTTAATAATTATTTAGAAGTCATTTTGGTCTCTCTAATTTTGTTTGGGTATTTTTCCTTGTTTAGTTTTCTTTTTTGTAAGGCAATGTAGGCTGAGTGAGCTTCAAGAAAATGAAGTACCAGGGAGAGGGCAGAAAATAGTCTGTTATTTCATGTAGCCTAAGAAAGAAGCAACACCTTGGAGGTGAATGATAGATATTATTATAAAAGAGTTGTAGCTCAGGGCAGGTGAGCAGTGTGTTAATGAGGAGCCACCTCCTGCTTTCTGACAGATGACTGTCATTGTTCAAATGCTGCCATCAGATTGATTAATAACTGGGTTGTCCTGCCCTGCAGTTGGAGTAGACTGTCTTCATTCTTCCACTGATTTCTCTAATCTGCTGACCTGAAGATGACCCAATAGAGGTGGAGCTGAGATTAGCATTTCATTTCTTGTTGAACAACAAGATAAAATTCAGAAAGGAGGAAAAAAAAACAACTAACCAAAACCTCAAAAAGACTGCTACTGCCCCCTGTGCAACCCCCAAGCCTATTCAGCATGTGTGAGAGTAAAAGTCTCAGTCTTATGAATAGGTAGTTTTAGTATTTGAGACATTTATATTTTTAATAAAGATTTAAATCGGTCATGTTCATTCCTGCAGTGTCAGCTTAACCTATATGGAAAGATGTATAGGGTCTCTTCAGAACACACAAAGGAATGTAAAGACCTGTGTATTGAGGGGCAGGGGAATGAGCTGATATAACATAAAAATGCTTGCTTTGCCTTAATGTCTCTTAATGTTCACTAAATTCACTATTAAAAGACCAAATAGTAAACAGCATGCTTTGACAAGTGAAATACGGGCGTATTATCCCAGATGACTGTTATTATGTGGAAAGAATGGCAATTCTCTTTCAAGATTTGTGTAATTTTCTCTCCTTTTTTGATTTTAAACTCTTCTGAAAGCAATGGCATGGTGAGTTTACCTTTTTCCTTGTCATATGTTGGCAAGGTGTGATGGTTCTCATCTGCTTCGGGAGCACGAAGCACAATATAATAGTCAACTTGAGCCAGAGGGATCCTCGTAACTAATTAGGATTCAATTTTCAGACTTTTTGGAACATTGCTTTGGCCAAAAGTTACATGAAAATATCCTTCAAATAGCTTGTGAAATTGGCTCATTTCTGGCACTCTTTTAAAATTACTGATCCTTCTATTACATGGACCAGCTCCGCAATTTAAGACTTTTTTATTTAAATGCAACATTTATAACATTTTACAAGAGTACCCTTTATTCCTTCCATCTTCCTGGAGGACAAGGTCCCCCCCACTTTCTCATTACTTATAAAAGCAACCAAGCTTTTCTATGCTGGAAATCCACAATAGAGGAGAAAGCTCTTATGGGATTTAGCTAATCAGGTGCATAGACCTAGAAGCGCTCCCATTTGATTGTGTGTACTTTGTTCATGTCTACGTACTTTATAGAGTACTTTTAGTTGACTTAAAGTATTAAGCCACTTCTGAATTAGCTGTATTGTTTCTACAGAGGACAACCTTCCCTTTTTAACTGAGGCTTATGTTTTCAGATATAAGCAATGAGAAGCCAAAGCCAATAATTATCAGCTCCAAAAACAGCTTCAAATCTCCACACTACAGTTCTGAATCATGATTGGTGTTTAAAACACACAGACTTGCAGCGTGGAAGATTGCTTTATGCTCACAAAATACATAACTAGGTGTTAGAACAAAACAAAAGCCAGGAGAAAAGGAAATAAGAGGTTTGTCAAAAGAAAAACGTAGCCAGCTGCTCATTTCTGATACTTAATATCTGTAGCACCATAGTTCAAATCATTTCTTTGCTGCAGAGTCATTTTTGAATGGTTATCTCTGCCTGCAGAATGTTGCTTAGAACAGGAAAGGAAACTTTAATGTAGGTCAGCCTATAATAATAAAGGGTTTTTGAACACTGAAGATTCCAAATAGTAAATCAGTTCCCCTTTTACCTAAAGCTGCATGTCTGTAATGTATTCATCCTGTCCTGTGCAATGTACGTAACGTGGTGCTTTATTCAATGCTGGGAGACCATCCCATGTCTCCACATGCAGTCTTGGTAAACTGGCATTTCTTTTCAAGGAGCTTCAACTTGGAAACATGTTCGTCATCCACTTGGATGAAGAGCCTCAGGGAGGTGTTGCTGTCCTCTTGAGCAAAACAATGGGCTGCAAATCACTTTCAGTTTGTATAAAAGAGTAAGCAGGAGGTTTCTTTGTTGCTACATGGATAATATTTAGCATAGGCCTTCAATGAAGCTGGCTGCCTCTGAAGTCCAGGCATTAGCACGTTATCAGGAGGCACGTTTGAAAGGGTGCCTTGGAGTTCCGTGAGTTCAGGTGAGCGACTTCTAAAACCCTTGAAGTAACTGCTATGGAAATTCTCCATTTAGCTAAAGGACACTGTTAAATCAATTCTGCTACATAGAGCTATGTTTGAGTAACATAAAAGCTTGGCTTTAAACCCGTAAAAGCCAGGAAATTCAGGGTTAAGGCTGAAAATCCTGGCTACAGCTCTGGCCTTAGCACATGGCCTTTTGCCAAAAGAATAACAATAATGCAAAAAAAAAAAAATTTGCATTAAGGCAGCAGAGGTATACTAGATTTCAAACTCCACTGTGGCCTTTTTTCTTTACAACACTCATCTCTTCACTCACTTTTCTTTACTCTCTTTCATTACAGCAAACACTTCTCACATATTCTGCTTTAGATACCTGAGGTAATGGATATCTTTCTGTATATAGAACTGGTGATATCACAGTAACATAATCACTGTGAAATGGCAAATGTTGTCTTTTCAGCAATGTCCTTTCAGCAGTCCTTAAAATTCCTATCATAGGACTTGACAAACTGGTATGCTGCTGCATCTGAAAAATTCTTATTTATGTTATCTAGTGAAGCCCCTTCTACATAAGCTGTAACTCAGAAAGGAGGAGATCATCCAAGAGTTCCAGAAGGCAACAGAGAGATGTTTTGGGGGAGAGAGTTGAGCTGCATCTGCTTTCAGGAGTAGGACAGACTAATGAAGGAGCAGGAAGTTTTGGGGGAGGGAGTTGAGCTGCATCTGCTTTCAGGAGTAGGACAGACTAATGAAGGAGCAGGAAATTGGTACTAGGAGAGCAATTTAAGAGTCATGGTGCAGGCTGCAGCGAATTCACAAAGTGGATTCAGAACAATCCTCGTTTAGATGAATGGCAGAATACCCATCGACCTCAAATGGGGCAAGTTTTCAACCTCAGGCCCCCACAAGTTTATAAACGAGATGGTTAGCATTGCATTTGCATATAGGCAATCTTGAGGTCCCTATCTGTTTATTTTAGTTCCCTTTCCTGTAAAATCGCCTCCCCCCCCCCCCCAAAGAAATATGGGAAAGAAACTTAACACTTGCTTTATTCTGATGTACCTTACAACATGTCTTCTTTGACTTGACACTTCTTATATTGGCAATGCAAGCACTAGCTAAAATGGTGGAAATGGGGACAGTGTGTGGAACTGGAGCTGGATGTTGGAGTCTCTTGCAGTAACTAGCTAAGTATTTGTTGCTGGTTTCACGAGGAAATTGATTTGGCATATTTAACGTTATTTCTTTATTTTATAGGTAATGGACTATTCCCATAGCTCTGTTATAAAATAGTGCATATATATATATATATATATATCACAGATTTACAACTCTGCTGTTTCACTAGGGATACACTTAATGTGGTATAAGTCTGTATATGACAATTAAATTCACATGACCCACAGACTACCTCACAACCCAAAATTGCCCTTTACATATTACAAGAGAACAATGATTACCCTCTAATCACTTATTAAATCTGCTTTTCCAATGAAATTTTGTCTTTCCAGGGCCTAAAAAATTGAAGGAAAAATCTGGTGTGTTTAAGAAAAACCAGTAATGTCACAGTGCCCATTATCTGCACTTCTGCTAAGTGTGCTCTAAAGGCCATTATAATGTTTCTTCCCCTTCACAAACTTATTGAAAGAAGAAAACCTTTTGTTCAGAAGGGTCTTATGTGCATAAGTGTCTAAGCAATGCTGGAGATGGATCATTTGATGTGGTGAATAATATTGCACTAAACTAGCAATTAATGAATATGTTTGTTATGTGCATAGGTATCTTGTGCCAGATAAATGAGTCTTGGTTCCAATGATGACAAAAGCAATCTTCCTGTTTTTGAATTGGTAATAGGGTGTGGATGAGCAAATGTATAGTCTGTAACAGAGGGAATCTGAGCTCTGAATCTGCCATCACCTTGTGGTTTTGGAACACTCAACTGCTGGAGAAATTCAAAGTCTTACCTGGTGACTGGTTTGTTGCAACGTTTTCTATCGTTGCTATAAGCTATACGTGCAGGAGCACAATGCTTTTTGCATTACACTTGAGATGCCCAGAGTCTATAAAATGAGAGATTGAGGCTTGGCTGAGTCAACTCAACATTTCATTTTCCTGAAGCTGATAAATACACTTTCATTTAATTTACTGTGGGAAAGTCTTTAAAAGCAAGGTCCCATGGCACTTTTGGTGGTAGCAGATTTCTGCACCTGGGTTTTTGGCCAAGGTTACTGTGTACTAGCTGTCCCCTTGACTGCCATTCTTCATCCCGGAGGTGACTGAATTTCAGTGATGGGTGAAGTGATTTTTCTGCTTTGACTTGGGATATCTTTGGAAACAAAGACTAAAATAAATGTAAGATATAATTAAACACACAGTGCAGATTTTATTTATGGGGGAAGGGATAGGCAACCAGTCTGTTTCAAACTAGCTTAAAAAGGAAGTACATTAAGCCATATTTTCTTCCTTCCTTTGCGTATTATGAACTTTCTTTCTTTTTTTTTTGTTTTTTAATGAAAAAGAATATTTTTTTCTAAGGCAAAAGTGAACTACCCCTTTTTCTGAGGGTCATAAAATTAGCAGGAAGACCTCTTCATCTCCTAGCATGCAAATAAATTGTTCTGTTTTCCTCCCTGTCTCAGAGCTGACTCTGATGGGCTTCACCATCCCAGAACATACAATCCGTGACTAAATGGAGGGCATCACCTGTGCTCTAAAGGCCAGACTGGCACCTGCTAACAAGGTCTGCAAGGTAAAACATTGTCCCCCTCCAGAATCCAGACTTTGATCTCATCTTTTAGCAGCATCTTAGACCAGTGTGTTTATGTGGGTGTTCAGGCCTCCAAAGCCTTCACAAACAGCAACGGGCAGGAAGCTTTCTTATGAAAAAGAAAAGGAAAAAATGCCAGTTTTCACTGGGTGAAACGACTATTTTCTGCATACTAGTTTGAGACTGAGCCAAAGCTGTGAAAGCGGACTATGATTTTTGACCCTTCTCATAACTACTTTCCCTCATCTGTAGAGGTGAGTAAAATCATGCTAAGTACACTGCACTTCTAGGCTCTGATGAGGAGAGTCAAACAAAACCTGTATATAGAAGTTTTAATGCTGATATGGCTAAGATTAACCTCGGATTGAGCCTGAGGTTTGTAGTTGAGATCAGCTACAGCTGCAACACCTGGACCAGAGTTTCACTGGAGTCAGGGGATCAGATTGCTTTGGCTTGGACCCCTACTCTACTGTGGACACTTTTTCATTAGGCTGATCCATGGTCCCCCAGATTGGCCCCAACATCACCCCAATTTTGTGCCATGGTTGATGAGGTGGTGTTGCAGAGCTGGAAAATACCCTCAGATCTCAAAAGAAAGATGCAAAGTCCTGTAACCAAGTTATGCTTATTCCTACATGCTCACACTCATGGCATATCAGGAACTCAGGGCAGCCAATTTTTCAAGCAGTGCTAAAACATGTATTTCACATTGGTGAAAGGGAGGGACACCGAGCACTTAACCCTGCTCTTAGCCCTTCCCCCAGTTTTCTCTTTCTTGAGCCTGAATTCAACTGGAAGCATTATTTTTAGAGCTGTTGAATTTAACCCCAAACTCACCCACCCTTCCAGAATCCTACTGTTGTGCCACAGTAATGATGTAATACACAGTCATCCCATAACCAGGACTTGTACAGCACAAAGCCCATTTGCACCCATCAGAGTCTGCAAGGCAGCATCAACCGTAAGTCCCCGAACCATTCTTGCCATGTGGCTTGCCATGTATTATGAGTCTTTACCTCTGTGCGCCCATGCTCTGCAGATGTTTATGGGGATCCCTTCAACGTGGACATTTTCCTTATCTGCCTGTGCTGAGCTTAGGCTGGTGGTAGAGTCTGATTTCTGTCTTCCTATGATGAAAGAAAGAACCTTCCTTAGTGGAGAAGTGTTTCTTTTCTTTTTTTCTTTTTTTTCCTTATAGGTGCCTACCCACCCTTAACCTGTTTATTTTCCAGTGTAAAATGATTTGGGGTTGCCAGCCTGGTTAACAGACTGGTTTTGATCTAAAGCAATGTAGGTTTGGTGCATTGAAGACATAGCTCAACCTGAACCCCCAAAAGCAAAGCCCTGTTTTTGGGAGCCAGGAGGCTGGTACCGCATGGGCATGTGGTACCATGACCTGGTACCATGCTGTCAGGCTGGGAATAGGCAGCAGAAAGAGGTTGGAAGGGCCCATGTTTCAATTATCTTGCCATTCAAACCCACTGTTTGGCAGTCTGTAAAATCCTCCCTAGCCTTTTAAAAAGTTTGTGTACAGATGGATCCCTTCTCCAGGCCATCAGAGTTCCTCGGGACAGGACCCCTCTCCTATCTGGACGTGCTCTATTTATTCCCCACATAGAGACAGAAGAAAGCAGGGCCAGAAGCTGAGCTGAGCCTGCAGCAGTCTCATCACTAACGTGGGTTGATCCCCACCTGGCTCTTCCCTGATGGGGTGCAGCACCTGGCTGGGGTGCCCTGTCCATGGGCACCCATGGCAGCTGCCAAAAGTGTGCATCAGTCGCAGGATCTGTGCCTTGTGTCACACCCGAATATGGCACAGGTTCGTTTTGCAAGGATTGAGCGGGGATATTTCAGCATTGGCATCAGTTACCGACAGGCTTTCAGTAAAGAGATTTTTCCCACCTGCATGTTATAAAACCATAGCAAATGGAAACCGTAATCTCTCGACATTAAACAAACGAGGAAGCTGCATTCTGAAACTCATAAGTCACCACCAGCCTTTACCAAATAATAACAATTGCATTGCTGATGGCCCTGTCTCTCGCTGTTAGCACACTGAATGACAGCGAGTAGTGTGTGCTAGAGAGAGCACCTCATTTGCTCCAAGTACTGTGAGCATTCCTGTAAATCCACAGAGGCTCTTGATAATCTTTTGCAGGTGGTCAGATTTTAAATATTAGAAAAAAGTGGAGTAACATATTAAAACAGGAAGATAAGCATTTCCTCTGTTTGTTTTCTATTCATTTACTGAAGAGATGTATCTTATTTGTGTCACCTATTAGCTGGTTTTGTGAAATCCTGATGGACTGATGATTTCTTTCCCTTTTTTTTTTTTTTTTAAATTCCGATTTGCAACTCCACAAAACCATATCTCTAGTGCAAAGAATAGACTGGAGAAGCAAGATAACTACTTTCCCAACAATACCTGATAGCTTCTAGAAACAATGATAGTAAGATTTAATCTGAATAAGTAGCAAGATTTTAAAATGTTGAATAGAGGTTATTCAGATAAATACTACTTTTCCCAGCAGGCATGCACAAAGGGAAAGGCTGCCTATTGATAATTACTAGAAGATTGCAATCCAGTTATTGTGGCTGGTGGACCTCTACCTGATTCACATACAAAGGGAACATACAGGCATTGCATGTTCAGGAGGCCACATTCAAACTCATTTAAGGGGATGTAACTTTGGGTACAAAGAAATCTCTCCATCTCTGGCTTAGCTCTGCAGAAAACACTCTGCTTAAAAAATCTACCCACGCCAGACGATCTGACACAAAAAATACAGGGACGGAAAATATGTATGGCAGTGATTGAATTTTCCCCTTCCAAATGCTTAAAATATATCAAATATATATCTCACCCTCTTGAAATAGGTCCATTGGAGAGAATCTTCAGGGTTTCTGTTTAGTTTGCATTTCCTTGTAATCAGCAATCAGCTATAATGGCAAATACCCTCTCTGACTATTAGTGAGCATGGCCTTCCCCATGACCAGGGCAGGGTTTATGCAGAAAGGAGTGGCTGGGGATGGATTTTACACTAAGTAGTCACAGTCTTTTCTACTACCACCCTGCTGTACCTGATACACTTGTCTTTTAAAAAGTCTTTCACACACATAACTAATTTTCAGTGAAACACCTGGCAGAACTCATTAGCCTAAGTTTATGGTGTAATTTGGCCAGGAATAAAGTTTCTGGGGCTACCAGTTAGAAAAAGGAAGCAGACCACATGGAAATTGATAGAATCAAAAAAAAAAAAAAAAAGGAAAAGAGAAAAAAAGTCAAGGTTAATTTATTTTCTAGTGATATATATATAATCTGGGACACGTTAAAAATGGCAGTTATTTCCTCCTGTAATTAATGATTTTGCAGAAAACAAACTTTATTTTTTCTTGCAATCTAATTGTGAGAGAAAGGATTGAGATGTTTATTGCATGATATACTGATTTTTCCAGAGATTTGAATGATACACCAGAGTCCTGAGACAGATTATCTTTTCTTAGATTTACCTAGGCCTTTGCCTGCTGATGCCAATGCAGTATATTAAATTGTTGATTTTAAGCAGAGTCTGGCAACCTGCATATGAGAAGTCATTTACTGAAAGCCATCAAGCACTTGGGGCCTGTTAAGATCATTCTCTCTCTTTTTTTTTTTTTTTCTGTTATCATGTATCATCATTTGGTGTTATATGGGATGCTCTGGGAAGGCAAACCTGGGGCTGAAGGTCAGGCCCTCACTGGTGAAGCAAAATTGTTACTGCCGCTTAGGTGTACACAGGAAATCAATAAGGTTGCTAAACTATCCTTTCTTAAGCAGGCCACTTAAGTAGCCATTCCCTTCCTCTAAATGCAAGTAACTGTTAATTAATTAATTTACTAAGCTATGAATATGGCTCCCTGTCACTCTGATCTTTATTCCTGATAGTGCATGGTGTTAAAATCCATGCTTCCTTGCATTTCTGGTCACCTGAAATGAGGTAAGCCTAGTCTGGGAACTCTTGATGTGGAATTGGAAAAAAGAAAACAGGAAGGTATATTCTTTCGTGGTACTTTTACTAATTGTTTCTTTATGAGTGGATTGTTCAAATTAGACCTCTCTCCACCCTTTGATATTAGTCCTATTGCTTTTTTTTTTGCCGGCAAATATGGATAATAAGGTTTCACCTTAAAGGCATGAGGTTGGACGTTAGATGATGAGAGTTTGTTTCTTGGTCCTCCCTTAAGCAAGTCATTTTATCATTCTGCCTTTCTTCTCTCTATCAAATGGAGATAATGCCTTTCTCCCAGTTTTAGTCCCTACTGCCTGCCTGGAAATGTGAACTCTGGGGTGCGTGTTGGCTTCCACCAGCAAAAGAGGAGTCCATTTTAGGATAGAGCTGTCAGGCACTGTTAATCTGAAGGAGTCTGAAATGGAAAGCCTGGAGAGTGATCTTTCCAACTTTGTTGCTTGGTCTGGGATGAGCATAAGCTCTGTCTGCAAGACAGGAAATGAAAAAACTGCTTGAAACAGGCATCTACCCACACTATGA
This sequence comes from Anser brachyrhynchus, assembly GCF_964034855.1. Lineage (NCBI taxonomy): Eukaryota > Metazoa > Chordata > Aves > Anseriformes > Anatidae > Anser > Anser brachyrhynchus. The sequence continues at coordinate 99,207,662 of NC_137695.1, forward strand.
CCTGAAACACGGGTCAGAAAAGCCAGCAAGCCCGCTAATACCTCTGGAGGAGACATCTGCTTGTGCTGGTGCAATGTGGGGGAGGGATGAGTGGGCAAGATTGTTTAATACATTGAACATATTAAACGCGTATGTTTAATACGTGCTGCTCCACTTCAGTAGGTGTGGTGAAAATTTTGAGGTCAGGAACAGTCACCTTCTACTCTGATTTGTATGTTTGAATTGGTGAGGCAGCAAATGCAGACTGGAGCAATAAGATGAATGACAAAGCAGCTCATGTTGTTCCTGTGTCTTGGACCCTCAGCTATAAGGAGACTTTCCCATTCTGCAGAATGATGGAAATAATGTTTTGGGCATTTTGTTTTGTCTCCCTATCTGGTCACTGACTGTTGCAGTATGAGTATTATTAAGGCCAGTCTTAAAAATGTGTTTTTAAAGTGCTTCTTTTTGTGATATCTCATAATTAAAGTTCAGTGAACAAGTTGAGTGATAACAGGGGAGTTCTGGTCTGTTTTATGAGGCAATACTCTAGTTCCTGAGTGGATGAACCGGGAGACCTTTCTCTCTTACATGGGAATTGGGTAATTGCTGGGAAAACCAGAGTCGTGTTCCTTTTGTTAGTGTACTGTAAGCTTTTAAAAATAAAGTAGCTGGTCTCTCTCTAAATAGCGACTTTCATGGAAACTCCGGTTCCCAAAGTTGCGACCTTCAGGCCACTGGAGTTACAGGCAGGGTCCACTTCCAGGCTCCACAGCTGGCCAGTCTGGCTGTGGCTGCTCAAACCTCTGGATCCAAGTGCTCAGGAGGCTGAAGGGATTAGGGATTCCTTGCAACTCAGATGCACTTCTAATTAGAAAAGAAATACCAAAAATACTTTTTAGGGAAGGAAATGGAAGCCTAAAAGCAAAATGAAATTAAAGGTCAGTCTTCAACTTAGTGGGCTGATGCGGAACATGGATTTAATAATAAAAAAATCCATTCTGAGGAGGAAACAAAAAATCAAAATTACTAGATGGATAAAAGACAGAATGGCTTAATATGTAACAGCATCCTCTGAAATATAAGGCAGAGGGAGAACGCGAGTGAGTTCAATAACTTTAAAAAAATAAATAGAGCTAATAGTTGAGAAGCACTGGAAAAGAGACTGGCTACACTTGGAGGCATCTACGGTGAGGTAAAACAGCAGTGGGAAATTAAATATAATATAGAATCAAATTTTGACAATATAGTGGTTTTTAAAAGAACAAAGAAAGAAACCTGCTCTACAGAATTTAATTTGAATCATTCTTGCTTCCTTATAGCATTTAAGCAAACCCGGTACAATTTCACATGCTCAGTTCGAGCTAATCAGAAGATGATTTATTAGGTTTTTAAATATTTCTTGGTTCTTTTGACATTTCAATAATACTGTTTTCTGTACCTATACTGCTGTTAGTTTGGAGAGCTTTTAGATACTGAACCTTTAAGCAGGCTTTAAGTAAGTCTGAAGCCAACAGAACATCATTATTTACTTTTATTTTCCTTTAAGGACAATTCAATCTTCCTTTCACAGTTGGTGCAGCAGCATTAATAAATTCTGAATTCTCTGCATTCAAGACAAAGCTATCGTTGCTGCCCAATATTTTGGATATCTTGGTGAGGGGAATTTCCCAGCTCTCGTGCTAAGCTACAAGCTACAGCCTTGTGAACATTTTTGCTGTGGCCTGCTAAGCTTCCCTCCCCGTTCCCAGGCAGGGCAGATAGCCAGCGAGAGGTGATGAGTGCTTTTCATGGTGAGGAACAATACACGAAGACTTTCCAAATTAATTTAACATTCACCAGGAACGCTGTTGGCCACATCAATTTAAGATATGCTGGCAAGCAGGAAATTATGCTGCATGTTGATGATGTTTCTACCCCCTCCCCTCACTGCTCTCAGCAGCCCCCTCCCCAAGACCTCCTACGGAGAGATGGAGGAAGAGAGGTTTTGTCTTTTCGCAAAATCTAATTGTGGTGTGTGGCTGGGGAGGGTCGGGTCGGGGGAAGGCCAGTTGCACAAGCTGCAGTGGCAAACCACAAGACACCTCCTGGTTAGTTCCGACCCCGTGGACCCAGTGTCATCTTTGGGCCCAGGGTCTCATTTTGGGGACACCATCTGGAGGAAAGGAGGTGGGAGATGGGCTGGTCAAAATGTCACTCCGTGCTGTTGCTCCCTGTGGAGGGAGGCATCAGATCTCATTTGTTGCCAGGGCTAAACTCACTGAAAACTTGCTATGATTTGCCACATTTTGCAAGATTTTCACTTCTGAGTGAAGTGAACACCCACCTAGAAGCTACCTCCATGCCATCTGTGAAACAAAAAGGCTGGAGTTCTTCCGGTGGCCATGTCTCGGGCAGGAGGTGGCGATGACTACACCCAGGTGCAGGACTTAGCACTTCTTGTTGAACTACATGAGGTTCCTGCCAGCCCATTTCTCCAGCCTGTTCAGGACCCGGAAACTGAGGTGAACTGGAGCTTTGCAAGATGAAAACAGGAAAGGCCCAAAGAAGAGGAGAGACAGGGTCTGTGCACATAAGGTCCAAAGTATGAGAACTGCAAAGATCAAGTGGGAGATACCCTGAGATTTCTAGGGGCAGTTTCACAAGGGATTTTATCTTTGAACTGCATAGAAGCAAACCAATACTACAGTGTTAGGGGTGACATAAAAACCTCAGTCAATTGGATCGAGTGCATTTAAGACATTTTGAGGAAGTGTGATGTAGAAATAATTAGGAAAATGGCTAGCAATCAGAAAATCATTTACTGTTTATATGTAGTACATACCTTCTTGTTGTGCTTTGTCATGTAGAAAATACAGACCTCTAGATCCCCATGTTATTCCTAATTATACAGTCCCTGAAATTATCACCAAATATTACATAATCAGTCAGAAAAGACACAATTTCCAGAGCTTAGCCCTTAATCTTATTTCTTAATTTCTTCCCACTATTCCTGCAATTCTTTTTCTTGTCATATTGTGACTGCAGCATGGCTTTGACTAAACTCTGCACTCTCTCAAGTGCTTTGCATTTATCTCTTGACACCCTGTGCCCCGTGAAAGTTTCTTAAATCAGCAGTGGGAGCATTTCAATAGTAAGAGTAGAAGACCTAAAAGCTTCAAGTTGAATTCAAATGAGCAGTCCGGCACAAGTATTTGCACATCTAGTTAAATTACCCTGTAGTTAAACCACGCAACGTGACTTTTGCTCTTACTGTGGTCACTTGCAATTGTTGAGGTTACTGGAAAAAAATCTAGTAAAAAATGACATGCTTCAGTGTCAAGAAGTTGGGTCCCTCTGAGTGACTGCAGTTTAGGGCTCAGAGCTGCAATTGAGTTACTGCAGTTTAACAGGTTACCATGCATCAGCTAAGCTGCAGAAACAGTCCGTGTGTGTCCTCTTCGCCTTTGACAAATGTAAGGTGATATGACTTAGTTTAATCTATTTTCATTGCAGGCTAAATTGAATTACCTCATATTTATGATGGGCTATAAGGGCACTCAAAGAGAGTTATCTAGGTTCAACTGATCTCTGGTAACTTGCTTAGCCATGGTAGCCTGACTGTGGGTATAAACCCTGAGCCACCTTGTGCTCGTAGGAGAGAGCTGACGTGACTTCAGTGGACACAGATTTATAACTCCTGATGAAGTAGTTTGGGATGTGGTCAGCCATTGACAGAATAGCTGGAATTGGCTTTCAAAGGCATAGAGCTGTTGGCAGGGTGCTTTTTTGATGGGTTTTTGATCCTGGACCATAGTTGTCTTCCCTGGTCTTCAGAGTCTCTATTGGTTTGAACTGCAGAAGCACAGAGGCTTGCTTGCCTTTCCTTTCTTCCTCTTTTTTTTTTTTTTTTTTTTCAGGTAGACATTTGGGATAGAGTTGGGCTGATAGCTTTAAGTCCCTGTGGGTTTTCTGTGAGGGTGCTTTGGTAGAGTCAATTAGCTTTAAATTTGGTTGTTCTGCCATAACCTAAGTATTCTAAATTTAAATGTTAAGTGTTGCACTGAATGTTTAAATAATTCTAAAAGCACTTGGAGCATGGGATAAGTGCTGTAAAAATCTAAATAAATGAGTAAATTAGTTAACAGCATATGTGGTAATGCAAACTGCTACATGTGTGCAAAGAGACAGAGCTATGCTTGAAATGGTTGCCAGAGTTTAAATTTCCGTGCTACATGTGAAACCTCTTTGCATTAGCAGGGTGCTTTTTTTTTTTTTGTAGCATTTAGCCTACTGTATAACTGGGAGAAGAAGATGAAGTTGGCAGTTTAGACTGTCAAACAGAGTTTTCAGCTCAGCAGCAAGGTTCAAAGAGATTAATCTGAACTCAGCTCTTTAAGTTACTGATCTCGTACCAGCTGGGTTTGTGGCATTAAGATGTCAATAGTACAACAGAATTTAACTAACAGTTTCATCATTGACATCATCTTTTCAAGGTACAGATGATTGCCTCCTTACATACCAAGACATATTTCTTTAGGACAGGACTCTGTATGTTTTCACACGGGAGGGAGACTAAGGAGAGGGAGGTTGTGAGAGTCTTGAAGTGAAGCTAATTAGAAAATGTCCTAATTCATAAATGGCTTATTTAATCAGGTTCCAGCAAAAAGGTGCCCATTTCCACCTGGCACAAAAAGCTTTTTTTTTCCTTTTTTTTTTTTCTCCAAGTCCCTCTCCCTTCTTTCAGCTGGCACCAAAACAAAATAGCTAAGGTAATAATAAACTGCCCTATGTGCAGTGGCTTTATTATTTTTAATGGTTCAACCTTGAATGGAGTAGCAAAGCCTCTTGGAAGGGCAGGAGGAGTTGATAATGGAGTTTCTTCAAATCAATCCCCCTCCCCCCCAACTCCATACAATAATTATTAATCAAGGGTAGGTGGACTGTCTTCTCATGAGGCTCTTTTGGTAATTCCCTTGGTCCAACGTAGGCTCTGTGTGGTATTGAGACTCGGTGAAGACGTCATTGATTTGGCAGTCTGATCACCAGTGTTCTTTTAAAAGGGCAGGAAAAAAAAGATGAAAATACTAAAAGGAAAAAAAAAAAGTGCATCTAGTTTAAGGATTTGAGAGATTATTTCAGTGGGGAGATGATTTTATTAATGAAACAGACTTTTGGCCTATTCTACTTACAGGATTGGTCTCTTGTCAAATGGGCTTTGCTACTGTCCTTTGGTGCTGAGGGGCATGGTGGGGGATGCAAGTGGAGGGGAGGATGATAGACTTTCAGGGAAAATAACTAAAGCAATGCCCAAATGTGAAATGGTTTTCTTTACCAAATAATGATACAGTGAATTTTGACTTAAATGTTCTCTAAAAGCTTCCCCCCCCCCGCCCCGCCCCGTGCTGTAGTGGCTGCTGCACTCCCTTGAAATGCTGTGCCTTTGAAGGAAATCACAATGTAATCCTTTGGTTAGGCACGTATTGTCCCTTAATGACAGGCATTACATTTGCACAGTACCATAAATCAAAGCTACGGGGCTGTTTTAAATAGGCTGCAGATGCATGTGGAGGTTGGCTCTCTAAGTGGCACTTTGCTGGAGGAAGAAGGGGGGAGCTATCCCACCACCGCCTCTCCAGGTAGAGTGGAGCCAGCTTGAGGGGGTGCCCATTGCCACAGTACGTTCACCTCACCTGGGATTTAGCTCTACATGAAGACCTGTTTAGCAGAAGGAAATGCTTTTTGACTGCAACCTCTGAACGGTTTAATTGGGATTTAACTGTGCCTATTTTTTCCACTCCATGTGGGAGTCTGGAGGTCTGTTTACAAGGTGTGTCATATCCTCTCAACCCGAGTCCTTCTCCCCCCTCCTTTCTTTTTATGTTCTGGACAAATAGGCAGAAAGATACTTTTAAAGCAAATGTGTGTAGAAAAACCCACAATTACTGTCCCTGATTTTTCTGTGAAAACTTTACAACAGCCGTACTGAAAAATCTTCCCCTACCCCTCCTACTCCTTCTAAGAGAACGAAAAAATCCATCAAATTAACACATCAATGAGTTGATTGTAATCTCCAGGGTTCAGTGTAGCACTTTCTAGCCTCTCAGACAGGAGGCCAGCATGATTTATCAATGCAAACCTAATAGCATCAATATGAATCTAACTAAAAATCAATATTTCATTACCAAATTGTTAGTGAGAATGAAGAAAAATTGCCAGAGTCAGAGCATTCTCTAGGGTAGGAGCATCTGGAGTTCAATGTGACAAGATGAGTGATGCATGACTCGGGGCCTGGGGAAGGACACTGGGAGGACAGGCCACTACGTAAGGCCGAAGACTCACGAAGAAAGCACTTACTTTTTTTTTTTTTTATGCTTTCTCTAAGAAGAAAGAAAATGTCTGAGAAGGAAAAATGGAAGGCATGCTGTTGTTTACTAAAACTGATGCAAAGTAGCTCAAACAACTGAAATGAACAGACCAGCCTCTTCTGTGGACGCCTATACAGAACTGGGTTTCACAGGAGACAAATGGGGAAAATAAATTCAGTGGTCCAAATCCTGATTTCAGCTACAAAGGACTGAAATTTATAATAGCTTGCACAGTGGAAATACTTTGGTTTCCTGTCCTATGTAGCTGAAATTGGATTTGGTGACCTTACTCTGGATTTTATGAAATTTCAGATTTGTGGTGCGTCTCAATAGATTGCAATTGAAATGTAGACTGAAATCTGCTATCAAGAAGGCAGCAGTGCTCAAAACAGTATGTTTGCTTAAAAATGCATCCCAGCAATTAATGTACTTTTTATTTAAGGAAACAGACCAAGAACTGCATGGAACAGTGCCAAAAATAGATTCAAAGCATAACTTTATATTGCATTATGTCATCGGTCTATTCTGGCAGCACGGTTAAGATCTTGCATACAGAGCTGTGGAAAACGAATAACAAAAGCACTGAAATGTAACTTTTATTCAAGTTTCTTAGCCTTGTTTTTACAAAGGTTCAACATATATTGGCAGATGATTGGTTGAAATTTTTGTCTTGGTACCGTTTGTTCACTTAGGATGTCTGAAAATTATCTGAATATAGAGCAGCTCCTGTACTATTTAGCATTTCTGTTGGTTTGGGTTGGGAACAAATATGCCATGAGACTTGTGGAGCTCTCAATATCTGTATTTTATATAACTTTTAGTCTTCTGTGGGGAAAAGTAGGAGGCTTTCTGTGAACTTTAAATCCACAACTCTGGAATCAGGTTATGGGTGATCCTCTCAGCTTTTAGCTTTCAAAGAAAAAGCATTGGGAAAGAATGGTCAAAAAATGCATTCCAAAGGCTTGGAAACCAGAAAGAAAACATCATCTTTTCTCCCAAACTATTCTGAAAAGAAAAAAAAAAAAGTACTAGTTACTCTTTTTTTTTTTTTTTCATTAAAACTGCAGAGGACAGTTCTGAGGTTTCTGTAGTTCTTCTGTGTCCTCATTTGGCTAAGTCGCTAAGTCTACTCCAAACAGCTCAAGTAAAGTCATTCCTGCTTTTTTTTTTCTCTTTTTTTTTTTTTTTTTTTTTTTTTTTGTGGGGGTGGGGAGAGAAATTCCAGGCGAGTTGAATGTATTGCTCAACAAAATTTGTCCTAGTCCTTGTGTTTGCAATTCTGGCAGGCTGTGATACATCAGTAATCTCTAATTCCCTTACTCCCTAAGAACTGTCATTATTTTATGTATTGACTAATACAGTTGTCTCAGGGTAAATTTCCCCTGAAATCGAAGTTTACTTCTTGCATTAGAAGTGAAGCCTACTCCCTTTTATAACTGACAGACTCCTTTTATAACTTTGCATTTATTGGAGGCAGTCAAACTAGAAATGTATGGAGGTTTTTTTTGTTTGTTTGTTTAGTTTTATGTTTTTGTTTTTAACGAGGTATTAACTGTACTTTAAACTGAGCAAATAGGAAGACCAAATACCTATTTGATGATTTCATTTTTTTTTTTTTCTGGAAGATGAGACATGAAGGTATCAGTAAACAGAAAAGTCAGAGTCTTTGTAAACAGGAATGCCTTGAAAGCACTGATGCCAAAAAAGCTACTATTTTGTTTCCATTAAGATTTTATGCAGGCCCAACCACCGAATGCACGTAATATTTTATATGAATTTAGAGACGTTCTAATAGATACTTTGCAATACAAAAAGAAAACACAAGGTTTAAATAGGCTTGCCATGTTAACTGAAAACACCCTTAAATCAATTTTAATGAAAAGGCATAAATAATACCACCTCATTCACCTCTCCAAGCAGCCCAACAAACTTTTGAGAGATAAATCAGTTTCTTTCTTTATTGTTTGTTCTTTCATGGTTTCCACTTCATACCCCTCTTCCTCTATAATATCTGCTCATGTCTCTTCTGCTATAATTACAATAAGGTTTGGTTTCTATTATATTTTAGAATTTGAAATCAAGCCTTTTGACTCCATAAATATAAATGAATTATTGGTGGAAAAAATAGAGACAATAACTTTACCTGCGTGCAGAGAGCAAATGGGAACAAACATAAGATAGAAGTCAATTGAGATGTTCATTTTTTGTTTATTAAGAATTTTCATTTTTATTAATTTACATTTCCCACGTTGTTGATAGTGTTGTTCTCATACATGTTGAAATTTTACCTGGCGTGAGTCTGAAACTGAGTGACTTCTTTGCTGCAGGTGAACTGGTTGAAAGCAGAAGACAATCAGACTAATTTGGGTATACAGTCAGGACAGAGTCTTGAATATTCACTACACATTTTTTGGAAACACTGTACTGTGCAAATCCTTGCACTCAGACTGATTCATACCATCTGCCAGCCAATCACCCTTAGTGATCAGTGAGAAACAACTAAAATAATTAGAAATCTAACATCCATAACAGTTTCAGGAACTGCTAAACTTAGAGGGGGAAAAAAAAAAAAGAAAAAAAGGAAAAGGATCCACTCTTAAAAATCATCTTACATCAGCAACTATGCAATGTTTTAATGGAAAGGCTTAACTTCATTGCAGTACCTTGCATAATCATTTGCTTCAGTTTTGCAAGGGGAAAATTCCATTGGCGCTCATATCACAGAGGCTGAGTGATAATGGGGTATGGTAGAAGACAGCTACAAGATCAGAAGAAAAACACTTGAATCCCAAGCAACCCCAAAACTGATTGCTTCTACTATTTGGGTCATGTTTGTATCTGCTTAGCAGTGGCACTGACTTCCTAGGCGCATTACAAACTGGGAGGCTCTATCAGTGTCCTACAGTTGGACGGTGGGCAGTCAGGGGAACCCCTTTTGCTTGTGCCTCTCTGCTGCCTGGCTTCTTCATTTCCAAGATGTGGGAAGGCAGAAGAGCATGGGCTATTTCTGAATTCAAGTGCTGGCATCACCAATGTGTGAGAACATGGCAACCAATTAAACTGCAGGCACTTTATTTCTCATTACGTCAGAAATGTGCCTTCTGCTTACCTTCAACCTGTGCCTTTTTGACACCAGTGTATAGGCTAAGCACGTAAGGAAGAATTATCTCCTTAGCCTTTCATTGGTTTCAGAACAGTCCAGTTATGACTGTGGTCACTCTTCTCAGAGAGATTTGAACATTTGACATTTTTGTTCTTGTGGATGTGCATGGAAACTAAATACTGGGCCTATAAGCTGGAGTGAATGAAAAGATGGATTTATTTTTTCAGTTACAACTGCTTGAAATCTGTGGGCACAGAAAGCTTCAATTGAGATTTTCCCTTCTGATTGAGGGAGGAAATCTAGTATCAGAAAATGCAGGGAATCACCTATTTAATAATAACAGCTAATGATAGATATTGAAAGCTACAGTGTGACTTAGAGCCATGCCCTGCAAGGGGTAACTTGTAGTCACCCTACTCATTCAGCACTTGTTATCTGCTGTCATGTTATCTGTAAACAAAAGCTGGGTTCACTTCATTCAGTCTCTTAAGTCTCTTTGCCTTCATTCCCTTCGTTCCACTCAGTAGAAAGTGAATGGACTTTCTGGCTTCTGTTGTTTCAGTGCTATGCTTTCAGCTCCTTGAAATCAGTTTTTGTTCACTTTAGCTTTTTGAATCTTTTTCTCTCACTTCCGTCCTACTCTCCTCCCCTTCACCCTGTCACCTCTTCATATTCCATGTTCCTTCCAACCTCTTAAGTTTAGATTTTTGTTTTATTCTTGGTATTCTAATTTGATTCCTTGATTCTAACCAGCAGTATCTGTGGTTCTGTAACCTGACTTTTTAGTGTTGCCTGGGAAGTGGGTAGGAAACAGGCCAGCTGAGAAGCTTATTCTCTATAATGAATATACGTCATGGTATACTTGATAGAGTCCTTGATAGGACTCTCTTACAGGAGGAGTAGCTAAGTAGTAGCTAAAACATCGTGTTCTGTGCAGAGTAAACACTTTGGTTCATTGCCAAGTTCCTGTTTGATTATAAAGAAATTGGAAAGGGACATCCATCTAGGTCTAATAAGGCAATTGTTCATTTATTTAGGGAAAAAATAATGAGGGGAAAAAATGCTATTAGAATAGTTGATACATTTGGCATTTTATGTATTAATTTGCATATCTTGTGGGTAAAATAGACACCTGCTAAATGTATGGTGTTACTGATGGTAAAAATGGATTCTTTTCACAGGTTTGTTCTTTACAACCAAGCAGGCTTAAGAATTTTGCGATTTACATAACACAGCATAAATTGTTTCACAGTAAATCTGCTTAGCAACTTTATTTATGGAAGAATGACATGTGCATTTTCTATGACACCTAATACTTTGGGTCTTTATTTTGACAAAATTGTGGTTTTGCTCCCTTTTCCCCCAGCTGTTTATAGTTGAGACTCATTTAGAAGTTTGTCTAAAAGGTAAGTTTCATTAGAATTCTGTTATAGTATAGATTTTTGTGTTTAAAGTATTAATGTGTGGTATTTCTACGCAGTGCTTTTTATTTATTCTTTTCCTGTGGGCTTTCAGATGCAAAGTAACATGAGATCTGGCCTTTTAAAAGTATTTAATTGCTCTGATGGTGAATCTGTCATGAAAAATCAAGCCACTTTTATTATTTTGGTGACAGACACTCTTTTCTTCCCATTTTAGACATACATCCATGATTCCAGGTCCCTTCTCCATTGGTGCATAATAGGCTTACTATTTGTATTGTTGCAAGACTCAGAGTTTATATTTGGGGTCTGGTTGTGCTAAGCGTGGAAAAAACAATGAAAAGACATTAATTCCTGATCTCTCTGGTCTCTGACCTGTAGAAAAATCTTGCCTTTTCTTCCTGTACTTGCTTCAAAGTTTCTGCTGCCGTACAGCTAGGTGATGTGCTTCAAAGTGCTACCTTGCACACAGCTCACTTGGAAGAACAAACTAATCCTAGCAGCAGTTTCTCCAGCACCCTGAGGCTTTCTTTTCTGCCTGTCTTCTCCATACACAACCGGCTGATGTGTACGCACACACAAGTGTGCATGAATAGCTGCCCATGTTCTCCCCAGCTTGACGTAGCCCAGATATGTTTTCTTTCTGGTTGGATGCTTACTTGCCTTTTCTTTCTCTCTCTGTGCTTTTTGTCAAATTTCTCCTGTATTTGAGGCAGGTCACTGAATAAGCTAATAGTGGGACTCTGGTGGTTATAAGCTCATGTTCTTGAGTTGTTCTGTTGAACTTGGTTGTGTTATTTGCTCTTTTGACATGAGAAGGCTTTTTCCAAGGGCTTTGGAAGGTCTCTAGTGGTTTGCCATCTCCTTACAGGTACTTTGTATATTTGTCTTCAAGGATGACTTATCTTCTGGAGCACTGAAGGAATTGAGTTCTGCCGAAGAAATTATTTATGAAGATTTTCCAAGTTGCTCAGAGCTTCAGATGGAGGAGGTAGTAGTAGAAACACTGTACTGAGAAAATCCTCTGACCATTCTGGCATGGATTAAGAAGGATTCTTTTCTTTCTTTCCTTCTACTCCATTCTTCTATTTATTTATTTAAATCTTTTTATTTATTTATTTATTTAAAATATTTACTGAGATAGACCCAAGTCTCACCCACAGAGTCTTTTCTAAAAAAGCAATAGACTGTGTCAGAGGCTCCTTTTTCATGATGGGGTGAATTAACCAGTGCTAAGCACAGTGCTGCACTTCTGCATGTAGCTAAATGATAAACTTAAAACCCAGACTGGTCCTTCTGACCCACAGCCAGCTGTAGAACTGCTTGGTTTAGGCAGGTGTGACTGCACAGTTGCATGCAAGTGAAGGCCTTGCTGTTTTGCTGCACTTTCTAGATAGTTTACGTTGTTGCAACTTCTTTGCTGCTGTCTGAAATTTAGCAGGGAGCAACAAATTCTACTCTGCTGTCTTTCGGTAAACACTCCTACTAATGGATGTGTAAGGATGGACTTTGCATGGAGATTCTAAGTCAGAAATGAGATGGTTCAGGTAAATGATTTATCCAATACTACTACTTGCTGGACTTGAGGGGAAAGCTCAAGATTTCTGTACTAGAGCAACACTTAATATTCTAGTCTGTGTGGTCTGAATAATGTGGTGTGTAAGTTTACAGTGTAAAGAGGAATAGGCACTTTCAGTTCTACAGATGAAAAATGTTTTAAGGGCAAAGTATCTTTAAGAGACTCATTAACTGACAAGAGGATTGGATGATTTGTTGATCTGGAAATAAGGCATTAGTCTAAATTTCAGAGAGACACAGAGTAATCTACAATTGTGGCCCTTATTTTCTTTGTTAACTTAGGCATGCCACTTTAACCATAGTGCTGCCCACCTTGAAGACTATTTTCTCCATGTCATTGTTGCACAGCTTGGAGCTTTCTTTATCATAATTAGTATTTACTCCCTTTGTAGGAAGCTGTTCTTAGGAAAGGCAAATATCTTTCCTTTCCTCCTAATTTACTGGCTTCTATAAAACCCTGACTGGGAGTCCAGAGATACAAGAGCAGGAAGGCACGTGCAATGCTGGGGACACATTTTCTGTAGAGAGAGAAGACCATTTGCATACAAAATGAAAAAGACCATACATGCTATATTGGTAAGACTCTGCTGCAGGAGGTAATTTTGTGATGTAAGCACCACATCTGAAGTATTTACTGTCCTTGTGGACATAAATTAAAATTTAAGCAGAATTGGCTCAAACCTCCACCCTTTAGGTGTGATAAATGGCATATATGTGTTCTTTGCAGCTTTTAAATGGGAAATATTTTTAGACATGACATAGTCTGTGTGTTCGAAATAAAAAAACCTACAATGGACTACACAAGACATAGACTCTTTGTCAGACTTTCCCCCTTCTCTGCTTCTCCTGTTCAGTAGTGCTGTCCCTGCAACATACCTGCATATCACATACCTGCATCAGCTCATGTGCAACTCCTCAGTTTTCTGGGCACAGATAGTGCAGAATGATTTGAAATGAAAGTCCCTATCTACGTACAGAAATCTGGAAGCTTTGCTTGTGTGAAGAATGGTTAAGAGAAAAAAAAAAAAAAAAAAACAGGCAGAAACCTTCTACTGTACTCTGGCATCTATATGCTTAGCTCCAAATTCAAAATGAGGGAGAGGAAAAAACAAACAAACAAAAAAAAACCACTTCCAATTCATCTTAATAAGATGACCATAAGTTGGCAAGTCTTTATTTTTAGTACTCTCTACTCCAACATCCTCAGATAGGAGTCAAATTGTTGGCACAGAAACATCCACTTTTCTTGGTCTCGTTCCACTGTGCTTCCAGTATTAGCTTGAGGACTCTACACAGGATTAATCTAAAGGGGGGAAAAGAAAAAGCATTAAGCAAAGCAGTAAAGATAATTAATCTAAGTTTAAAAGAGATGCTTTCCCCTTCATCTGCCATTCCTTTGCTAGAAATGTGCAAACATTTTTTTTTTTTTTTTTCCTACAGTGGGAGGCTGAGAGGTGTTGCTTGCTTTACTGGAATATAGCTTTCTCCCCACACCCACATCATCTCCTCTCCACTCTATTTGCCCCAGTCTTAAGGGCTGTCATCAAGGACTGCCTTATATGTTACTGGAGTTCACTGTTGTCTCACGCTAATCTCAGATACAAGCTAAGGCCATCAAATCAACCATGTGCAGCTTTGCAGTAAGTCTGGGAGGACTCCACGCCGTTCTAAGTTTTTCATCCTTTTTAATTTTTACCTTTTGGTCTTGTTTTGTTCATGACATATTTATGATCAGCAGGGTTGTGATGAAAAGTCTTTATGTACACACATGCAAAAATCACGGCTATACTTTTTTATTTTTTTTATTTTTAATGATATTTCATTCCAACAAGCTCTTTCTATCTAGCCAGGGCTCTGCTTAATTAGATATTTAAATGATTGGAGCAATGCTGTTTCTTTAACTTCTAACTGCGACAAACACATACGAAACATACTGTTGGCGGCATTTAATCAACAGCAGTCAATTTATCATTTTCACAGTTTTAGTGAGTGGTTATGAATCACTAAAATCACAGGTATTGTAGATGCAGCGTTGTGGCACTATCATTAACAAATATACAGTGCACAGAGGGATGACTTGGTAATTGAGTGGGACTAATAAGAATACATCATTTAGCTGTGTGTGACAAACTGTGCCTCAAAACACAAGCATGGAAAATTCACGTTTTGCTTAATAAATAAATTACACAGCCAATGTATTATACATAATTTGTGTCCTCATGGATTTGAATGATATATAATGCATGGTCCAAGTCATTTATTTATTAAGACTAACTATATATATTGTAGGTGGGGAATTTCAAACTCTAGAGTAAGATCTGCATAGGTAACTGTTAGAACTACTGAGTTTGAGCAGCAAATGAGGCTGTGCATATGGGGAACTGCAAACACAGGCAAGAGTTTCTAATGTTATGAGCTCTAGTGTCTTTACAAACTTCACTTTCCACCATTAATTTGAGGGATAAGAGGAGTAAAGTTGAAGTCTTGCTGGAGAGGTTGGTTGTGTGCTGCTTATTCAGTGAAGGAAAACAAAGCATTGCCTCAATAAAAAGAAAATACTGATTGAGGCAAGGAGCATTGCTGCAGTGGGGTAATAATCAACAATTTTCTGTAATGTTTTGGAAGAAGCAGTTTTACACTTGTGGACTTCTAGGCCTGTTGGCCAATACAAAAAAAAGTTAGCAAATAAAACAATTTGCTTCTCTTGAGCACCTTGGAGTAACAATAGAGGAATATTTGACCTACAAATGCTTTCAGAATCATTTTCAATAGGTGCCCTAATGTTTTTCAACTAAAATGCTCTGCCGCTGATCTATAGGATTTTGTTTCAAGACTTCCAGATTTCTCTGAATTTTTCTGGTGCCTATCAACTCTAAAGTATCTGTTTGTTTTCTTCTACCTGGCTGACTGAAGCATAGTATCTTGTAGGACCTTTTTTTAAGTTTAAACATGTTCTAAAAGGTAATCTGTTAAAGAATGTTTTTACTTTTAAAATTGATGCTGTGAATTTCCAATTAAAGGAAAAAATAAGCAGTAAATAAATAGCTCCGACTAACTTGTATTGAATGACTATTATTTCAGGTTCATGTTGTAATGTATACAGAGATTCAACAATTTCCACCTTGAGTTTCCTCTGAAACACTGTATATAGACTGCTTAAATCTGCATGTAAACAGGTTTCTACATGGAGACTAGAACCCTTTTTTTTTGACATTGGTGGAAAAGGTTGCCATGTTAAAAAGAGTATGCTGTATGAAACCACTGAAAGTAACCTAGGCTAATCAGTCAGAGTGGAAAGTACCAGCTCTGGGAATACTGTCAAGACTGACCTCTCAGTGGTTAATTAAAAAAAAAAAAATCTTCTGCTAACCTACACCATGTCTGTGATTTTGTTGCATTTTTTAATATTTGTAACCAATTTGAAACCTTGCCATGACTTAAAGCTGCAGAAGCTTTATCCAGATCAGAATTTCATTGGCACTGCAGAGTTGTCTGTTTTCTGTTTGCCCTTTGGAAAACAAACAAACAAAAACAACCAAGCAGATGTAACTCTTTCTTTGCATCCAGTTTTGGCATAAAATTAAGCTTCCCAAGAGGATATCTTCTTTGAATTTGTTTTGAGTATGTCAAGACTGAGATTCACTCAACAGACAACCTTGAGCTATTGCAGATTTGCAGGCAGTTAATAGGTAAAAGTTGATTGTTTCAGGTAAATTTTCTTTCTCTGGGATTTTTTTATGCCTATAATTTAAAGTGAACTGAAAAAAATGAAAAAGTTGGATAGAGAAGAAACAAAACCTTACAGAACTAACTTGCCTCACTGGGCATAGTTTCCCTGTTGAATCTGCAAAACAATGTATGTCAACTTTTGATTTATTCCTGGTAGGAAAACTTCCACAGTGTTTAACATTGCTTTGGATGGTTTTTGGTCAGCTGTTACTGAAAGACAAAACTGGTGGCATAATCCTTCACAAAATGAGCACTGGTAGCTGTCAGCTTTCTGTTAAATATCCTTAAATATCATTCTAGGGATATGTTCAATGCAGGTATTTTCTCATTTAAAAAAAAAATATTCTTGGTCAATAACTGCGATTACTTTAGCTGAGGCTTTTCACAGCTGAAGGGATCACAGAGACATGATAACATCCTACCATATCGTTGTGCAAAGAGCACCATGTGAGGGGAAGTATCTTAATATCTACCACAATTTTCCCTTCATTTCAAAAGTGAAACCAATGAGAAGTTTAAGCTTGTTGATCTATTGTTGAGTATGAGTAAATGGATAATATGAATTTCCTAACTTCCTGGAAAATAAGAGCACATGGCCTTTGGGAATTTCACAGCCTGGTTGTGTCTTGTGTCAGCCCACAGGTGTCATTGATTTGGTTTCTTAAAGAGGGTTGTACTTTAAAGTGAGATTTTAATCTTTTCTATCTGTGGGGTCAAGATGAGTTGGTTGTGTAACTGATTTAATTTAAATTCAAATTGAAGCATGAGTATATTTGTCAATAATTCATTACAGACTTTAGCCAGTAACTATTCCCTGATTTGTTTTGTCAGTGCTTTTGCATCTTACATTTGGCCCTACTGCACTCTCTTCTTTCTTTCTCTGCTTGAAAGCCACTATAGTTGAAACTTCCAGAGAAGTGTTACCAAATAGCAATTATTTTACAATATTTCACTAGAGGTGCAAGAGCCAAAGTTTTAAATTTTCATAGCTCCAAAACATATCAGTGGGAATATCAGATACGCTGACCCTTTATTGAAATCAGACTAGTGTTCACATGCAGTGGGGCTGGATGGTGGGTTATGAAAACCTTGCATGCCTTGGCACTGAATATGTCCCATGGTCAAATGACTGCAATGGTCTGTGAAAGTAATGAGTGACAATGTAGTGCGGTGGTAAACTTACTTCATCTTCCTTCTTGGTAATTTTTGGACAGCTTTCAGCAGTAGGGTACGCTGCATCTGTCTGCTTCGTCCCAACTCTACTCAAAGAAATCAGTGAGACTCAGAGTAAGGCATGGAATTAATTGCAATGCATCGTCCCCTCTTTTAATGCTTGTAACAAGCCAATGAGCACTGAAAGGACCCTTGGTATAATAATGTGTAAAAAAAAAAAAATACTGATTAAGGCTGCTGGGTAATAAAATGTCCTTGGTATAATTTGAGTCATTTCTCTTTGTGGTTCTATTATTAACCCTACAAGAGCCAGTGCCTGCATTTTGGTGCACTGTCTTGTTAGCCTAGCTTTTCTGATCCCTTAGAATTAAACCTATTCTAACAGGACTGCAAGATAAAAATGCAGGCACAGGGATGGTTAGGCCCCTGCGGTCACTGAGATAAATTAAATAATTTAAATTGACCTAGGGGCCTGTGTGTAGAATAATCCTCCACTTAGATGACCCAGTGATTCTTAACTCATTTCTAAGTCTGTATCCAGTCAATGTGAAAGTGTTAATGTTCCTGTATTACAGTACACTGATTACACTTATCTTTTTCATACCCAATAACCAGAGACAATGATTATATTATTCATAAGATATTTTTACCTGAAGTAATAAAGCATGCAGCTTTAGTTATTATTTCCTAATCCTTTTTTTTTTTTTTTAACTGTACCTTTTTCTCCAGCCCCAGGGATAACCCTACAATTTATATTAAAAAACATCCTTCTCTTGCACACCTTTTTTTTTTATTTTTTTTTTATTTTTAATCTCTGTCTATGCTAAGCTGGTATAATTGTATCAGCAATGGCATGTTTATGTGAACATTCTTGTACCTTTCGGGGAATACTATCCCTCCAGGGCTGGCTAAAATGTCTTCTCTTTTTAAATTGAAAAATAAAATTGGAGAGGGTTAATGTGGGAGAAAGAGCTTAAATCAGCACATCTTCTCTTACCTTAATCAGGTAATACACAAGATAAAAATAGTCTGACATGTCCACAAACAGTTACTGTGCTGCCCCACCATATGCTGCCCTAGTGTTCCAGATGGACTGAGAATCTGTGAAAGTCATGTTTCATGAGCATTCCCTTCAGGCTCCCAGGAACCTCCAGGACACAGCTGGAGATGTGTATGCACACACCAGTGCGGCAGTGTGGGGGTGCACGTGTGTATGTCTGTGTGAGAGAAAGAGCATAGATGTTTGGTAGACAACCAGACCAATTCTAAATAACTCTTGATACAACTAAAGGAGGGGGAAAAGGAGGGAGAAATAAATCCTGTGTTTGACTTCATGTGGCAGACCATGAAAATTTCCACGTGGGATTTCTAGAATTGACTTGCCCTCAGATTCCTGAAGTTGGGAGACTGTCTTCTTTATTTCATTTGTAGGGATGACTCCACATATTATGGAAATATGGAACAAATGTGCAGGCAAGTGATGCATAGGTCTAATTACTTCCCCAAATAATAATAATTGTTTTCCTGCATCTTTGCTCTCTAGTGTTACTTGCAGTAAAAGTACTTCTAGTCCAAAAGCCGAAGGCAAACAGAAAACTCCCAGTCTTTCTACATGACCATCAGCAAAACTGGGGGTTACATTTAAACAAGAACATCCTAGGGTTTCTCTCTCCTGGGACTTTCTGTTGTGTTCTACAGTGCTAATTAGAAGATTTTTATCTGGCCACAGATATTGGAATATAAGTTCTATTTAACATAGTTACTAAGAGTTGTTTGCTCTGCTAAAATCTACACGTGACTTTGTATTTGCTATAGCATGGCTGACCGCCAATCTGTGCATCCCTGGGTGTATGTGGAAAAGAGCTTGTGCCAGCTCTTTGTGCACCCCTACTTCTTTAGATGCTGTAGCAGCCCCATGTGCTCATCCTGCAGGTGGCCCAAAGAGGTCTGCTCTTCACACAGCAGGACCTTTTCCTTTTGTTGTTTTTTTCCTCTTTCCCACACATGAGCACTTGGACCCTGTTTTTGCGTTGCAGCAGGAGGGCAGCAAGTCAGGGGAAGGTGTGCTTCTCCATCCACATTCCTCTCCCAGATACGCTGCACAGCAAGGCAAGTGAAACCCCAGTCTTATCCTAGATGGTTGCACTCATAGGCATGGCAGTGAGGAATGCTCAGTTGCTGCTGTACTTAAGGGTGTCTTAAAATATAGGGCTACCTCCACCTTTCATCATAGGTCTGAAGTTATAGGCAGAGAGCTGTCTGTAGAAGACCACAGGCATGGTAAGAAGCTGTCCACCTCTTTTACTATAGTTAAGTGTATGGTTGTTTCCTATGATATGCTCTTGTGCTGTGTCATTTTCGGGAAACTAGTGAACCCCATTGATGGCCATGACATTAAATTAAGCTTGAGCTAATTGAAATTTCATGGCCAAGAATAAGCCTTTTGTTGAAAAATTCCCAGCCAACTATATTCTTAACCAGTACCATAATATAGAAAAACATGCAGTTGTTGAGTGACTCGGTGCCAGCCCTTACCACTCTATGTACAGTCTGGCCTTTTCAAATGACAGTGTTTTTACAGCTGATGTTAACCCAAAGGCAAAATACAACATAAGTTCTCTGTATTATGCAGATAATCAGTGATGTTTGCAAGGTTATGTTCAACATGGGTGGCCTAATTGACCATCGCAATTTTCTGTATAAACTGCAGAACAAAACTGTGAAAAACAGCCCTGGAAGATATTCTTCTGAAAGCAATGCATTGCATCACCAAATTAAAAAATAGAGCAAGTCTATTAAAACACATCTTTTGTAACAACCACCTGCAGCTTCTGTTGTGCAGAGGTGCTCACAAGTCTCTTATTCATGAATGGAAGGTGACTCCCTGGCTTTTGTAGGTAAAAATGCTTTTGTGCGCAGAGAATTTATATATTGCTACTTGGCAGTGAGCCCACAGTTCCAAATTTGCACTAGAGGTAACTGAATTTAATTGGGTTATGAGTGGTAGTGACAGAGCTGTGCACGTCCTGCGGCCTCTCCTCCTTCTCTGTGAGGATGGTGCTGGCAGCAGCGGTGGCCACTGGATGGCTTCTCACCTTCCTCAGGGGAAAAACAGCCCAAAGAGAGAAGAAGAAAGCATCCTAAACAAGCTCTTGTTCAGAGCTAGGAGGGGGAAAAGGGAAAAAACTCAGTGAAGGACATAGAGGCTGATGAGACAGCGCTGCATGTTGATATTTATTTTGGCTACCATGGCCCTGAGGCACTGCCGGCTCTACCTGTCCCTGCCTGGTCCCTGTGCCTCCCACATGGCCCAGGCCACCATGTCAGCCCTGGGGCCCCAGCAAGGCCCCAGCAGAGCTGGCCTCCAGTTACCCACAGCCCTGCCCTGTCTGATGGGCCCTGCCCTGCCAGGCCTAGCTGCGGGTCTGCCTCCAGGCTTGGCCTTGGCCTCTCTTCTTCCCCAGGGGGGTGCCCAGTGCCTGGGACTGGGGCTGCTCTGGTGTCCCCAGCTGCTCTGATCCTGGTGGGGTGGTGGAATGGGGATGGGTTGCCAGGCCCTTCACTGATGGACCCTGTAGGGAGCCCCTGCTGCCCCGACACACCAGTTAATTTATCTTTAATTCTGTACAAAATCAACACATGCTGTTATGCAGATATTAGGAGTTGACACAGGAGCTGAAAGGTAATATCCTGGCCATTTGTTTTCTGTAACTTGATCATATAAACAGGCATATTATTTTAAAACAAAACAAAAAAGCAAACAAACAAACAAACAAACACAAAAAAATATATATATAAATGCAATTTTCCATTTGTTCTCATCAGAGAGGGAAAGGCCTTGGCCTCATCTACAGCAAGCCTCACCCCCCTGTAAGGCACTGTAGCCTTCGCCTTCCTCCCATCCTTCCAAGGGTATAAATTAATATCTCATCATTGACCATAATATGCCCTGTAACTGTGTTTATTATTACTGCATATTTTAGACAGGTGGTAAATATTGGCACTTTTTATTATGCTGATAAACAATGTCGGACTGCCAGGTAAAATGTGTTGTCAGGAGTGATTTCTCACCTCCCCGTAGCCGCCTGTGGATTTCTCCCTGGGCTCACATAGTCAAAACCTGGCACGCGGAGGCCTCTTGCCAGGTTCCTCCTGCACATCCTTCCTCACGCCAGGCTCCATGGCAGGAGGGGGGACAAGGAGGCTTCCCCCAACCCTTTTGCATGGACATTTTTGACCAAGCTAAAGCAACAGTAATGCATAACACCAAGAGTGATGAATACAAATACACTCCTCTTCCCTGCCTCCAGTCCTTGCTATCCTCATGAACTCCCCTTCTCCATAACATCCTTTTCATTTACTCTGCAACTAAGAAAGGCTTTTGTCTTTTCTAAGAGTTAGAAAGCAGTGATTCTTAAAGACTGTTGTGTTAAGAGGAGAAGGTTTTCTTGTTATTTAATCCCGTTCCCCCCCCGTAAATGTGGTGTTTTAATAAATGGGGGTGCATCTGTTTCTGAATCTGTGCCTTCAGGAGACCTAGAGTGGAAGCCTGGGGTGGAGTGGCCAGGATACACAGATATATTCGGCTATTTAGAGAAAATTCTTAGGTACACACACTCCTTACATGATGCTGCCTGACATGTATCAAGTTCACACATAGTACTCACACTTACGTGATATCGCCTCACGTGTATAGAATCCTTTCTCGAGTGTCTTTTAATCCCGCTTTTTTACAGAATTGCATATATTTACTGGCTTTGCTGCTCAGACACCTTGTAGCATGCCACAGAAGGTGTGTGCAGCTGTGCAGTATGTCTGTGGTGAGTGCTGCAGGGAGGTACCTGAGTGAAGTTCAGGCAACTGGGAGCAAATTCACCTTGATTGTGCTGGTGACACTAACATGATTATATTGCTTCCAGTTCATAAATTAGCTTACATATGTTTCCAAAGCATGCATCCTATATATAAGTTTACAGTGTCCTATCTGGCAAAAACAGCAGCCATTTTTCCTGTGCAACCCACACGTTCAACTAAGAGATGAATGTAAAGAATTTTATGCAACTTACTTGTAGGCCCAGTTTTATCATACCTGTAAATCATAGGCACTAAGTGAAAAACTGATATTAAAAGAATATTGGTTTACAACTTTACAGAAACACTTAGAAGTTAGTAAATACCAGAGCTTGTGTTCATGAATGTTCTTTCATTAGATCACTTTGTGCATATGCAATAATTCATTACTGAAGCATGACATTGTTTTCCTTCCTTTACAGGTTGAATATGACTTCTTTAATGAAACAGGCTGGGATGTCATGAATGAGTTAAAAGGTCACAGGAAGGAAATGTTGGTATGTGATAACTGACTCTTGTTGGGACTTGTCTTAACAAGACAGATTTTGGTTTTCATGGGGGGAAACCAGTATTTTATTTCTTCTGGAAGGGCAAATAAAACTTTTCTTCATGTTCATTAGGAAATGGTTGAGCAACTTGGAATTAATGAAATGTTATAGATGGAATCAAATGTTAATTTTATCTGCTGCAAGTATTTGTGTTGCATTTTAGATTTTGTTAATCAGATATATACCATCTACAGTCACTGTTCAGGTGGGTAGAGGAGGAAATATGTGAAAGACAGCAAGACTTAGAAACAAAACCTAAAGTCTCAGAGTTCCTCTCCTTTCCCTATAGGCTGCTGCTGTGAAGTTTGAAGGGTGTCATGTAACCAGTCTCTCTTGCATTATCACATGGAACACATAATTCCCAGGTTGCTTTGTGTCGTTTGAAGATTTTTTTTTTTTTGCAGAGGACTTTGTTTTGCATTCTTTTCCAACCACTTTTATTTCAGCAACTACTGTTGTGGTAGCTATGAAGTTTACAAGAACCAATACTTTGGAAAAAAAAATAAAAAATTGTAGCGTATGAAGTATAATACTGAGCAAGGGGCAATGCAGCACAATGGCTCATGTGGACTCCTGTCCTAGGTGCATCTCCTTTGGTAATGCTGTACAAGTCATGCTGAATGAAGTGAGGCAAAAGAAAGGGCATGGCAACAGGTTTAGGGTGGGTAATGTATGTATGTATGTATTAAATAGTCTGTTTAGTGGAGATTTCCTGGGCCTGAAAGCCTTTGTTCCAGAAGTAAAGCTACCTACTCAATTGATCAGAAATATGGTGAGATGCTTATGCCATGTGATGTGCTAATTAAAAACCTAGAAATTAAATCCAGTTTTAACTGTTAGATCATATCATTACTGGGGGAATTCTGCATTGTGATCCATCTGGACATGCTGCCTGCTTTGGGGAGAAGGAGGGACTGCTCTGTGCTTCCACTACATCACCTCATAGCACATGTCCATTGGTATTATGGAAACATTCTGGTGAGGGATGCAGTACCCTGAATGTGGAATTCTCTGATAACTGGGTGGCTAAAAGCTAGATCTGGATTTTGATGCCAGCGGCCATCTCTATTTAAAATGCAAGATAAATTAATCTCTCCCCCCAACACTATCAGAATCCCGCAGATGGTGTTATTATAAATAAGTTCAGTTTATCTAAAAGTATTAGCATTTAACTCTAGGAGGAATGTATGGTTCAGATCTTTATAGATACTAGGGTTTCCTTTTGCCTCCAGCAGGATGAATATACAAAATAACACAAACAACAACAAAAAAACACAAACACCCCCTCCAAACAACAACCAAAAAAAAACCAACAAAAAATCCCACCTTGCTTTGTTGGCATTTACAATGTCTTCTAGTCCATTATTTATGAATATTTAGCTGAGCAACTGAAGTTATTAAAGAAAAAATGTGTTTTTCATAAGAGTACAAATAAAATTCACAAGTCTTTTAGGCTAAAGACTCCATGCTCATTACCATAGATTGATAATTTAACTGGATGTAGAGAATGAGCTTGTTGCAGAGGAACATAGGGGTTAAGAAATCATTTTAAGGATGAGGAGTTGGTAGGTGGTTTGGGCGAAGGTGGTGTTGGTAATGAAAAAACCTCCTGAAAGAAACCAAGCTCCAATCAATTTTTAGACATTTCTGTAAAGAAAATGAGGTAATCCAATCAAGGAATGCAAACAGAGCCATTTGGTTAGATGACCAATTACACTGGGGCAACAGTAACTCATTAATATTTGTGCCATATGTTTATGAAGAATCCAAGGGGTACATTAAGCAAACTTGAAGCAACTGGGACTTAACAGGTAACTCATGGAGAGAAAAAAAGGCCTAGAAAAATGATTAACTTTATTCACTGGGAATGGTATGCTTCCCTTTCCAAACAAAGTCATACTGAACGTCCTTGTTCTGTTATATTAATGGTGGGCTTTGTCTCAGTGTCTACATTTTGCTCTGAATCATTTTGGATAACTCAGGTTGATGAGCTTTCTGTTTTCCCTTGAAATGTAATGTGTTTTCTAAATGAAAGGAAATGTAAAGCTCTTTACATTTAAGCAGTCATTAATTAACTTGCAACAACCTAGTTGCACCAAGGGACTGAGTGTGTTAAAAATAGACATCAAAGTCAATGACAACTTTGACTAACTTTTCTGTTTTTTGTCACTAAAGCACTTAACTGTATTTAATTGAACTGGCTACCTGAAGTCATAAAGATGTAGTATCATATATTAAGACCAGTCAAATTTCTTGTTGGTCATATGCTTATTGCTTTCGTAGTCCACTTCATATTTAATGCCGTGTAATGCACTTCCACTCCAGGTCTCAAACCAATTCTGAGAAGCATTGTGTTCTAGAAAAGTCCTGTGCTGAGCATAGCATTAGGGATGGGAAAACTAGTTTCATTGTTCCTGGTAGTTTGCTTCCCCTTTGGAGCAGAAACTACTGAGGTGAAGAAACTGAAGCTCAAACAGTACTTACTGTCAAGGTGTTTGGCATGGCCACAGAGTTTGCTGTTCAGAGGGACAGAGGGTCAGAGATGGCTCAAGGGTGTACAGAGCCTTTTATCAAGGGAAAATTCTCTGTTATGGATAATCCAAAATCAAATGTTGACGTTGAAAGTAGAAATCAGGAAAGCAATACTGTTTCAGGGATTTATGCTTTTGTTTGCTACCGTTGTAACTTTGGGAGGGAGAGAAACTATGTGACTAAACGTCTCTTTAGATATTTATGTCTGACATTAATACTCAGAGCTCTTCTCTGGTTCTGGAGATATCTTTAGATTTCTTATGTAGATTCTTGGCTATTTCTGTTATTGACCGTATGCAAAATCAGCTGTCTTGATAGTGTGAAGGCACTTTGGGCTCTTCCTGTGCCTAAGCCCAATCGGACTAACATGCTATATCTGCAACTAGGATTTAATATGGTAGTCATGCTTTGAAAGCATTAAACTGCTCAGAAAATATAATATGGAGGTAATTATACCTAACTCTTATGGCTTAATTAATATAGGATATTTAGAGCAGCCAACTGGGATGTGGGAGAGTCAAACCCCACTCTTGCAAGGGAATGATTTGAGCTTGGATTTCTTATTTGTTTCTTGGACATCCATGCTCCAGGGAGAGTTACATGGCTGCATATCCCAAGGGGAAAGAAATGCCAAGCTTCAATACTGTTTGAAAAGCAGGTTTAATGCCACTTCTTTTGCTTATGGGCAAAAATCCCTCAAGCTCTCTTAGTTTTTTTGGCTGACAATGCTAGCTTCTTTGAATTCCATCTGTAGGCAACTACTGACACCTGACCTGTAGCTGGCATTTGCATTAGGTGCCAAGATATCTGAAAGCTAGAGTACTGAGTCTCACCCCTCTTACAAATCTATCTCAGTTTGCTTTTTGCCTAGAATTAGTAAATGCCACAGAAGCCTTCAATGGGCTTCATGTTTTTTTTGACTACTTCTCTTTTTCCTTTACTGCAGACTCTCTGTTCTAAAACTATTTCACAGTCTAACAGACTTTACTCCTAGGAAACCTTTTCACGGAATCAGTCTACATTTTTTTTTCTTCTTGAAGTGAAATAATACATCACCATACCTAGGGTTTTGTATCCTCATCCCAGCCTCATTACTGTAAATTTTTTCCTACCCTAAAGAATAATGCCTTAGTGTTGACACACTTCAATCCGCCAGATGTCAGCTGTTAAGACCTTCTGCGAAGTGAGATCATGCTCTTCCAGGCCTGTTGTGTGAGTCAGCTGAAAGGACTCTGCAGTGCTGGTGGGGAGGGGAGGAGTGCCTTATTTTCATTCTGCGACAAAGTTGTTTTCTTCCTAATTAAGACAGTGGAAAATTTTACTTTGTCTTCATTGTTACAAAGTAGAGGACACAAAAAGAGAAAGTTGATTAGAACCTTCTACATACAGCCTGCCAAATAAGCAAAAGGTAAATTTTTTCTTTTAAATGTATCTTAATTTTCTTCATGTTCCTGTAAAACAGTGGAAGCTGAAGTAAAAAGATGAGCCACTAACAAATAATGGGATTTTATCATTGTTCATAAAGAACAATATATTGATTGATTATTTTTGGTTTATATAAAGGCAGTCGACTGAAACTTCAGACACAACAGCAATCATTATAAAATACAGAGACTTTAATAGCTCAGCATCTGAAAAAGTACTCCAGCAGAAAGTTCCATAGTGCCTCAGTCTGCCTCCATAGCCTCCTCAGGAAAAGCCAAGAACAACAGCAAGGTTTTGTAGCACGACTTGAAGGTCAATAAATCTTGGCTCTGCTAAACTAAGGAGGGAAATAAAAAGTCTGGAACCAGGAACCCCTCAATTAGAGAGTCCTGTGGCTCTGCTTCCTCCCAGGTAACTCAGGGGTCTATCATTCAAGACAATTCAACTGAAAAGATGCCTGGGTGGCTAAAGCTACCCAGATCCAAATCTTTTAGGATTGGCTGACTGGGGCTGAACGAGGAGGCAACAATGATTGCAGAGGCATGTGTTGTGTGCATTAGCAGCACCAGTTCTCAGTATGGAGCTGTGCTGGGTTAGGGGCTGATTGTGATCAGCAGAGCAAATCTGAAACAGAAAGTTTTTTGGTCAGCAAAATTTTGGGGTTCACAGGGTTTCTGAACAGCAAAATGGGCACTGCTGTGGCCCTCTCTCAGACCACCAAACAGACTAAAAATAGTTCTCTAAAATTCAGGCAGGCTACTGCAGTCAGGTAGAATGTGTGCTCCCTGCATCACTCTTGTGCACAACCCAAATCATCTTTCTTACACAGCATTCCCATTTACACAGCACATAGAAGTGGAGATGGTAGAAAACTTTGTAGGACGGGGCAAGATGAGACTTCTTTGGGTCAGAGAACAGTCATCAGTTGCTAGTGATTTACTGGCACTGCTGGAGCAGAGGTAGGCAAAACTGCACGAGCAATTCTATCTGCTGCCCTGGAGGCCTTGAGAGTTGTCCACTTCAGAGCTCCAGGTTGGTGGCAAAGTCTGTTCTACTGTGTTTACAGCAAGCTCTTTTTTTTTTTGCACACACAGTATTTCCCCCACAAAACCAACATATTGACTCAGATGGGATCAGTTTTTGTCTGAACTATTGGGGAAGAGTGCACATTTAGAACAGCTGCAGATGAACGAAATGCTATCTGGAAATGGTCAGGCAACAGTCCAAACTAACATTAGAACAACAGAGAGGGTGAAGCAAAGTGATTTTTTTTTTTTTCTTGCTGAATCAATAGCTCTGCCCAGGTTAACTTCAAGGTGTTGCTTACTTCATTGCTGTGCATCACATAATTAATTTTTTCTGCATTTGGAGATCCAATTTGTGCAGCAGGCTTCCCACTGAGGCTTCACCTAGGTTTTAGTTTAATTTAGCTAGAGAGTTGGTGTTTTTTGTGTGTGCTTGCTTCCCCTCCCTATGCTTCTAAATCTAACTCCTCATCGACAAAACAAGGAAGCATTGCGGTTAAAAGCCTAATGGAGAAGCTGGCTCTGATACTCAGTATTCTCACCCCCCGAGAAATCTTGGAAATGGTGCATGTCTACGGTAACTAATGCAACGTCTGCAATGATAAATTTATTCCTTCATTTGCGAGCAAAACTGATGCACATTGCTGGGTCTTGATGACCTCTGCATTTTTTTTCTGACAGTTTCCCCCCCTGTTTGCATAACATTGTGCAAGTTTGGAAACAACTTAGGGCTTTTCAGGACTAAAGGATTCAAGTAGTCACATCTCCAGCTTTTCTGTACTTTGAGTATTATTTGACTCAAACAAACAAGAAAAAGAAATCTATTATACACTGCTCTGTATGGAAATGATTTGAGATACTCAGCAGCCTTGCTTCAAACTCTTTCCTTAAAAAGGTAAGTAACTACTGCTCCACTCAGCCTCAGATTTCCATCAGAAAAGGCTGGATTAAAAAGCCAAGGCACTGGAAAATAAGGTAGATAGATATGGGCAATACATTAGCTGGAAAAAGTTTGTTAGCTATCATGCCCCATGCTGGTGTGTATTATTATTTGTTGCAAAATAGCATAGCTTGAATGTTATTACTGCACATTAAAGAACGTTTCTCTTACAATTATGGAATAAAAAGAAGTGCTTACACCTTACCTACCAAATGTTCACTTTGTACACACAAGGATTTTTTTTTTTTAACCTTCTTCATTTAAAACCAAACCAAACCAAACCAAAACAAAAAGCCTGCAAACAGGCCACATTGTTTTTCAGGTTCCTGGTACCTTGTAATTTCAAGGTGCCAATGAAAAAGGAAAAAAGAAACCCACATTATAAAATCTACTTTTAATTAGAATACCTTTTGCTATTTTGAGTAAGAACACTGAAATTGAGCAAAGGGTCAAAATATTTTTCAGCTTAATTAGAGACTTGGTGATTGAGGAACTGAAGAGTTCTGTCCTTTTTAAGAGCATTTAGGACACCCTGAAAGAGTATGGAGAGGGAGTTCCTTGGGTCAGTGGACCTACATTCATTCTGTTGTAGGCAATTGCATCAATAATAAATTCAACCAGTCTCACATGAAAGCTAGTTTTGATTTTGCCCCCACTACTCCTATTACAAATTTTTTTTCAAGATCTCTTTTTTTTTTTTTTTTAACAGCAAGAGAGCAATTAATGGCAGATTCTGCAAATTGAATGACTTCCATCTTTGGCACAGAGAATATTGCATAAGGAGCATGAGTTATTAATGATAATATGTGGCTGTTACCTAAGACATCTTCACCAGTAGATCTTCAAGTTCTTTAAAAATGAAGTAACTGTCAGGGTCTCCATTTTGTGTATGGGGAGTAAGAGCTTTGAGGAGTGAGGTGATGTACTCAAGGCCATCTCAGCCAACTAACAGCAGAGCTAGGATTAGAGGCAAGTCTGTACAGTTCCAGGCCACTACGTTATCCAGTAGATGACACTGACTTCCCCTAAGGTTAGAAAGGGATCCCTCAGTTGGCGATAAAACAGCGATAACTACTGCAGCCAGGATTTTTGAAAGAACCTTGGGGCTTAAAATGCATGTCTCCCAGATGCAGCAGTGCACGGGTGTCATGAGCTCACTCCAAAAATCCCAAAATATTCTATTGTGTTTAATTTTTTTCTGAAAGCTGCTAACTGGAACAATTCTGTCTCCCAGCCCCATTTGTATTAAATGTATATACATAGAAGATGATGCTCTGCCCCCTTTTTAAGACCATTCAAATAAGCTTATAATTAGAGATTTGCTGTTGCAGCAGAGAAACAGATAGTTGCAATACCTCCTCAGCTGAGCTACGCTGAACTAAGAGCAGCACAGACACAGTCAGAGATGATTACTTCTGGAAATTGTTTACTGCCTGAACAGAGGAGTCCAAAGGTGGCAGTGAGGCACAGAAAAATGATATGACTTGTGTCATCTGTAAATGACTTGGAACAGACCCGAGCAGTTTCTGCTCCGTGACTCGGCTGCAAGCCTTCCTCAGGGAGCATGTTTCTGTGTGGTTTTACACTTGCAGTTTTAGGAACATTTAAGACCAGATATTTAAATCCTCTTTTGTGCTCGTAGTTTGAAGATAAATGCAATCCAGGCTTGATTTTGCCTCCTTAGGTCTCTGAAGGTGCAGGTTGGGGCATGTGGATCGTTAAATAAGCATGTTAAACAAGCGCTTTCACTTCAGATTGAAGGGTTGGATGCCAAAACTACTCTGGCAACAACTTCACACCAGGGGTTGGGCTCTTGTCCATGACCAAGCAGCTCATTGTTGGACAGTGCAATTCTCCCAGGTGAGTGGATGGCAACTGCATGGGGAAGGTGGGAGCTGCCCGGCTGCTGCTGTGGGGTGCCCAGGGCTTGCCCAGCGGCTGAGCCCACTGGGGCCTCCAGCAGGTCACTCCCTGCTTGTATGAGGTCAGTCAGCTCCTGCCATGGCAATCTTAATTACCGTTGACAGAAAGCAATCGGAAAAAGGGAACCACATTCTCAGTTGAAAACCAAACTCCCTTCCCAAGGTCTCCTCTTCTGAGGTCAGTATTGCTCTGCTTTGACCTATGTCCTATAAGAACATCTGTGCTCTTGCTGGAAGAGCAGATTGCAGGATGGACAACACAGTCAATGTCTGGCTTTCATCTCATTCACTTAGTTGCCTTTTTTAAAATATATATATATAAAAAAAAAATCTTATTTGTAATTTTTAACTGTAATGGTCACCACACTGATGGATGTGGAAAGCCTAGTTTTATACTAGCCATGCTGCATAGTTTGAAACTAGCAAGGAGCCATAGTTTCTAAATAGCACAGTTTCACTGCCCTCACTACTGTGGCTTCCAGCAACAGTGGCTTCCAGCAGTATTCTGTTTATTCACACGTTTTTGATCTGTCCTGTATCATAGTGATATCACAGTCACTGAACTGCAGATAGCCATGTACCTTGGATGTCAGGGTGAACACAGAAACAAACACACACTTGTACACACAGATGCGCACACACACACACAGGTACACATATATTTCTGTTTAAAATAAACAGAAGTCACTTGTCTATGGCTTTGAAACTTCTGCATAAGCAGGTATACCAGCCGACTCCAAGCTTGTTTCTTTCTTAAAGCAATGTCAGAGCACAAAAGGAAAGATATTGGAAGAGTACTATTGTTCTGCACTGGGGTTTAAAAACAGCCATTGTATTGAGAAAAGAAATGTTCTAGAAGAGCTTCCAGATCTTTATGCTCTTGTGCTTAAAGATGCATATCATTAATAGAAAACTAAAGCTTTTTGCATTTAAATCTAAACCTTATTTTTAAAATGTTTGGATCTAAACATTCCCTTTCAATGTCTTTAGTTTGTGGTGTTTCAAAATCCTGAGACTGGACTGAAATCTTCCATCATGTTCTCATTTGTAATTAAAATATTGCCCTACATATGGTGATGTACTTGTAGCTTTGGTCTGTTTCCAAATTTTAATTGCCTCTCAGATTACCAAATCTCAGTCTTTCTGTATAATTTAATGTATAGAATTCAGTAAATGGTAAGATATGGTTAAAATTAAGAAGAAACTTACCTTGAATTACAATTAAGCCATTTTTCTATTCAAAAAGTGTCCATGACCAGACAGTGATGCACTGAAGTCTATTGATTATTTCAGGGAACTCTAGCACTATATCTGTAGTGCTTTGAAGTCTGATGTCCATTATCATTTCTACCAGCAACGTTCTTCCAGTTGTGCAGAGAGCTAAAAGGAAAGGACAACTAAGGGGACTGGAGCCAAACATCTTCAAAGACAAAGTCATATTTTTAGATTTTCAATATTCAACTGCAGGTTTTACAAATACATCAATAATCTAGTGAGTGACAGAAATGCTATAATTAATATGCAATATCTAAAATTAAAATTAAATTTGGCTTATCTATGTGACAGTGAATTACTCCTAATGTCATTTTCCAAGAAATATGTGAAAGGAGAATTTATAGTAGAAAGTCCACACTGTTTTGTAAGGAAAACAGATGTTCATTAATAAACAGGCTGACCACGGAGCACTGGAACTACCATCTGGATAGGATGTTGTACTTTTTTTTTCTTTTTCCTTTTTAACAATTTATTCAGGAAAGTTATGGTAAGGATCAGGTGATTCTGATTTATTTATTTATTTATTTAAATAGCATGGTTGGGTATATGTTAACCCTCTTTTCTTTCCTCTATATAGTTTCTCTCTTCATAACCTTAAACAACACAATAAAAACAGTGAGCCATAAAGTATTCCAGAAAGTTCTGGAAAAAAAAAAAAAAGTCATGTGTAGTGGTACCTCTTATTTCTCACTGCAAAGCTGGAGGTGTTGTATGATGTTCTCTACATTTTTTATGCCTCAGCTATTGTACATGGAGAATGCTGCGTGCATGCTTGTGCTCTTTATGGCTGGGTTGTAGCAGCATCTAGAAATATGAAGCAGAATCAGATCCTGCCTACGTTCTGTTCCGCACCTGTGTGTAAGGAAAGGTTGTCCTAAACCCTGAAGAGTTTGCCACCCAAAACTGCCCTCCTGTATGCAGTGAACACAGTGATGTCTGTGGCTTACAGACTAACTCTGTTACTAGTGACATGGAAGTGCCTTTTTGGTGGACAACAAGTTAATTTGTGTTGTGTAGGATCTTTGCATGTATGATAACATGTACTACTGTCCTTATTTTAGATATGTTGAAATGAACCTTAAGATAAAGCAAAAAATTAAAAGCTGGATGTCCTTATTCCTGTATGAGAGTGTTGGTGCAGAATGATGCTTTCCATTTCTATCTCGGTGTATAATTTTATAAGGCCTTCTGGGGGTCTTTGCTTCTGTTCGCCCACCTGTAAAATAGGTATAGAAAGGTTTACCTTTTGGCATGCAGTAAGTCCTCAGCTTGCTGTAGGGCTCTTTGAGATTCTGGGGTAAAAGAGTGGAATGTTTTATCACACAGCACCAATGTTTCTACAATGTTTTTTACGACTGATGCAAGGGAGTAACACTACACATGTTAGATCAAGCAAGGTGCTCTAGATGTCAGATAATTACAAGCACTTACTAAGTAATTAATGTGCTTGGACTTCACTTAATATTTGTATACCTTCCCTGATCTGTTTTACTGCACGCTATCAAGACTCCTAAATACATTCTTGGAAACCAAAACAAGAAATGACTTGATATTAAGTGTGTTACCTATTCTGTAGTCACCACTGGCTGCCAACAATTCATCAGTATACCGCTTATTAATTTTCTGCAATGTACTGTTTATTGATATTGCTTTTATTGTGGTACCTCACCTCAGCCATGAAGGGAGGACGTGCACCTTCATCTCAGGCTAATGGCATTGCTGCCAATGCTGCAGGGAGGCTGAAGAGCAATGTGACTAATAAAACACAACCAATAAAAATATGAAGGAAAAAATGTCCCTACTAGTAAGAAATGCATATTCCAAGTGCTTGCAGAGCGCCTGGAGCTGTTAATCATCACTCCATGGGCACCCCTAAACAACTCTAAACAACAGTTAGGAAAGGATCAGATGGCTGTTTAGGGGACTCGGTAGAGTGGTATTTGTTTGACTGGCAGGTAGCCATGCTTGTAAGGTGCACTGTGAATAACAACATTTGCTGGAACAAGAAGATGAGGGCTTTTACTCATACATTGTCTTTAGGACTGTTTTCCTCTTTGTGTGGGGAGATGAAGGAGAAGCTGAGTTTAAAGAGTGCTGGCTCATTGCAGACAGCAGTGGGGTCTGCCGAGTGGCACGCTGAAAAGGGCAAGCTGGAAACAACTGTTCTGAGCAGTTTACCTAGGCCAGCTCCTCCTGAGGGAAAAAGAAATATCTGCTTGTGCCACTGATTAATAGTTCTTTCCTTCCTGTTTCTTGCCTGCATTTGTCATGGAAGAAGCTAGTGAACATCCTTTCTCCTCTCCAAGTGCATATGCAAACTTTCCTCTCATCACCCACCCATTAATCACTTTTGTTACCTGGCTTTCTCCTCCTCCCCTACCTCCTGCCATTCCTTCCCCCTGGCCACTCCTGCTGAGGGGCCATGGTACCAGGAGCTGCTGCATGCAAGGTGCCCTGTGGGTGCCCGGGGCATCTCGTCTCCTGCAGCTGGACATGCCACCATCCACCTGCCTAGGAGGCTGAGATCTGCTGGCGGGCTGGCTTTCCAGCCTGGCTCCACAGCGCTCTGGCACTGCGGGGCTGACTTGGCCAGCGTCTATCATTTTGCAGGAAGTAAAAAATTGCGGGTAACTGTCATCAGTCATTCATTATCAGCCCCTCTCAGCCTGCCCCTGGGCAAAGCCTTCTCCTCTGCTTGCCTCCCTTGCTGACTGCTCCCTTATTTATTTATATATTTATTTTTGCCAGAACTTTGCCACTCTTGGAAGGCGAAGCTGGCTGATGATGCTAGAGCACAGCTGGCCAAGGCCTAGTCCTCCTTAACAATCACAAAAAAACTTGGGTTTACTCCTGGTGATCCACTTGTTTTGAGTTACTTGGATAGGAAGCTGTGGAATAGCCTGTAATGTCTGAGTTTTAGCAAGAGGCGTGAACACACGTTGGTTATGGCTTCAGCAGGGACCAGTGATCTGAGCACACTCCTGAGATTCCTGGTGAGATCTCACAGCATGAGCTGAAGTCCGTGCCCAGAGGTCTGACATTATCCATGCCAGCTAGGAGCCTGTCTGTGCTATAGCTGTGCCTTTGGTGGCATAAAGCTATGGTGGGGACACGAAATTGTTAGATTTTACCTAAGTTCAAATGAGCAGCAAGACTGGAGTGTTTTAAGTGCTTCTGAGGGAGAAGTGAATTTTTAAAAAGATCAGTGATTCCAGTTCACATAAGCATCCAGAGGCTTGGAGACTCAGCCAAACTTCTGTGAATTACAAATACTGAGGGATTAGGCTTTCCTGATACTTTTTTCCTAATGCTTCCTGGTTCGAGGGAGGTTTTTTGGCAGATACTTCTCAATGTTGCTTCACAGGTCCAAAACCATTGGGAGCGCTCATATGGGAAGACAAAGTAATTTTTAAATATTGTGTTTAGTAGCTCTGTTCCAAGTGAGAATAAATAATGTAGTGTTTAAAATGACAGCAGCAAAGACCATTGCCTTTGCCTTAGGATTCTCACTGTTGTTAGTAAAGGCAAGGCTCTAGACCTAGGGCTCAGAAATTTCTTGGTGCCCTTGTCTAGCTGATGAAACTTCATCCACCTCTCCAGAACTGCAGCAGCTTCGTTGCCAGACCCTGGAAGCAGTAAAGGTACCAATTGTGTGCTTCTGATACATACAGTCCCTGCCTGAGAGTGCCTGAATTTCTGCTGATGGATGCTCATAAAGCTAACTGGGTCCTGGTCGTGAAGCTATCTGGCTGCAGCAGGAATCTCATAGTAGTTTCCTCCAGACTGACTTGTCTTGAGGGTGACAGAGAAGGCAAACACTAGAGTTGCTTAGCATAATAGTCTGCCTGTAAGTTTGTGTGTGTGTGTCTTTGAGATCAGGGTAGGACTGTGCTCAGAGCCTGCATGTGACTGGGAGGTGGTAAATGAGGCTGCATTTGCAGGTAAGAAATGTTCATGTTTCCTCTTCCCCTCTGCAGAGAAACTACAAGGCGCAGGGAGCCATGGGGTAGTAGTTTCACTAGCAAGCTACACATGATCTACCACGTCTAAAAGCAAGGATTAGCTGTTTTGACACTCCTGCCTAGGACAGGAGGAACTACTGAGATCTGTATAGTCAGAAACAATGGTGCTTCTTTATAGGGTGTCCTTTAAGGACGGTAGGAGGTGAAGGAACCCCTACCCAGCTCAGCAGGGTCTTTCGCATTAGCACAATAAAAAAAAAAAAAAAAAAAGCTGGAAAAAAAGGATAGAAAAGAAAAATGTTTAGCCTTTTTGAGGATCTTGCTCTATGTGCCTAATTTTCATGTGTCTCATGGGGAAAAAAAAAGTCTTTAAGAGTGGGATTTTCAAAACTGTCTCTGCTTACCTGCATTGTTATGCTCCTAATTCCCTTTGAAAATTGGACCATTTCTAGATATGGATGTTTCCACAGTTTTGTATCTCTAACTGCTGCTGTTTTGTAGTTTCTAGTTTCTAGTACCTAACCTGAAAGTTGCTGTTTTGAGACACATGAAATAGGCTTGCTGGGCCCTAGTTTCAGGCCAAAGCTTAACACTTAAGACAATGAAGTTCAAGCCTAGCTTCCCTCTTTGTCACCCAAAATAACCAGTAATGATGATGATAACAAGAGAACAGACACATACTTGTCTCTGCAGTAATAACGATGGAACATCTGTATGGTTGACATAAAAAGAGAAGATCTCAAAAGTCAGTTCTTTGACAAAAGTGAGATAGACCTTTTCCTGTGCATTTCAGGTGTGAAACGGAAAATGAGAAGTAAATGCCTTACCGTGTCCCTCCCCTGCCAAATCACTTGTATCAAAGTGAAACAGCCCCTTTCAGCCACCATGACTACCTTCACAAAAATATTCCCTTTCAAATGAAGATAAATTTACTATTTTTGTAAAGCAGTTTGCTTACACTGCTTTTAGTGAAGATATATAAACATAATACTTAGTGTGATATCAGTACAATGGTTCTTTCCTGACTTTTTCTTGAAAAGACCTTTTATTAGTGCTGAAAAAAATTAAAAGGTTACCCAATGTATCTGCTGAATTTACTTTAATTTGTGCATTTAAATCTGGGATTTGTATTTTCTGTTTAAATATTCTGATATAAACACAAGCCTTACAGTCTCAATAGTCTGACTGATTTCCTGTTTTACATGGTGTGGATTTTATTTGATTTAGCATTCACTCCTAAAAGAGAAAATAAAAGTGAAAATCCCTAGAAGCCTAAGATGAAGGGTGCTTTGAGAAAGAATATTCTCCAAATTGTTTTCTTTCTATGAGCTTTCACTCTTTAAATTCAGTACAAATTTCCAGCAAGTAAATCGGCTGCATGTTTATCTGTGTGCACAAGTGCCGTGGATGTACAGCAACATGTGCCTGACTGTAGTTTTTTGTTACAAATGGGAAAGTCAGACCATTGTTCCTAAGTTGCAAATGTAAATCCATTTATGGCTTTGTAATTTTGCAATTTTGCATGCTATTAATGTGAGTTCGGTTTGCAGTTTTGTAGCTTACGTGGCCTTAAACCTCAAATCAAAACCTAGAGATTTATGAACCCAGGTGAATCAAAGCTTCAGAAAAAGCTCTCACAGAACAGAGATTTGCACAATTCTTACCTTCTGCCAAATTATTCAAGTAGAGAGCAGAGAAAATCTTTTATATAATGTCTGGGAAGTGAGGAAAAAGGGAATAGGAATACAAGCATAACACTTGGTAATATGCTTCTTCGCCTTCCTGTACGAATGTTGATTGATGGATTCCTCTGCAGTCTCCTCCATTAGGCTAATTTTGAGAGTCACCTGCATGTTGCATGTGTAACTTGCTAAGCTTTTCCAATTAATCCCTTAAGAAAGAGGTGCTCTATGCTGTGGTTTTTATTAAGTTCACTTCTTTGATATGTCTCAGTGCCACAAACATACCTTAAAATGAAATCAGAGAACATATTGGATGGTGGTGAATTTGGAGGTTTAAAATACCAGTATTGGTTTCTTTCTTTGTCTTTTTTTTTTTTTCTCCCCTTAAAGTGGTTAGCCTTTATAGATTATAAAGCCAGAAGGGACCTCTGTGATCATCAAATCTGACCTCCTGCTTAACACAGGCCATAGGCTTTGCCAAATTAATTCCTGTCTGAACTAGAGCATATCTTTTCGAAAGTCAACTTCTCACTTCCCAGCATATGAAAAGGTCTCCCATGACACCTATAGACCTTTCATAATGGACAGATTCTTCCCATGATACAGACAAATTGAGTTTTTCCTGGGAGGTACTGCCCCACTCTGAGCTGATAAAGGAAGACCCAGGAACTATAGCTGTGATTACTTCTTTTGCACTCTCTGATGTTCCAGGAGCTTGTGCATCTTCTGCTTTATGAGATATACTTGGCCTAGGGGAGCTAAGTGGAAGGATGAGGGAGAAGAGGAGGTGCATAATGGTATGGCCTCCAGCACTATTATTTATGACAGTATCCTTCCAGCAATCTGTGCCTGCATAGGGTGAAGGCATGGTTTCAATTCTGCCCTTGAAACATGGATTAAGCAATGTTGCTAATACATATTTGTCCCTGCGGCTGTCAAACATTTCACTGATACTAGACTCTGTAGACAGCTTAATAGCTAGGTCTTCTGTCAATGTTACTGCAGCAGTGTCTCCTTTGCTTTAAGATGCTGTTCAGATTTATTCAAGCAATAGGTGTAACATGATGCTTGGTAAATAGCAGCATCTGACTGTATACTTGTATCATCACTGCTTGCTGACATCCCAAGTGACCAGATGAAATGGATAGACTATGGAAACCAAGTGCTGAGAAGATTCCAGTGAGTGAAAGTTGGAAAGATCATCCGTCTCTTCCCTATTTATGCCTTCTAACAGAGTTACATGCAGAATGTGTTATTATTCTAGAAGTCTCTGAACAATAACTACCATCCAGAGGAGTTGAAAATGTGTGTATCCAACAATATTGGACAAATGGTTTTATTACTGCTGTTAGTATGGTGTTTTGCTGGCGGTGATGCAATCAAAGTGTTGCTGGCTTTCACATAACACTTTGTATTTCACATATGACCTCATTTAATTTCTCTGGATGCTACAGAATAAAATTATCTGTGCAAAGATACTCATTGAAAACATTATGGTATGTGCCCACACATGACGGCAGTATTTTGCTACCTATTGAAATGCAAGGTACAATTGATGGATGACATTTTTCCAAGCTGCAAAATTACAGTTCACCTGTATGGTGGGAGGTGATGAATATTTGGCTTCTCAATGCTATTGCCACTAACTGATGGAAGAGTAATGATTGATATTGCCTCTACTTCACACTTGCTTCAGTTCTCAACTTTGGCTTTCCAGGCTATCAAGCTTTTTCATGATAATTTTCTGCTGGAGCTGATTTTTTTTCTCTTCATGACTGGTGATTGGAAAACTGTCATGATTTCTTCCAAATCTCATCCCACCAGATAAAAATATTTCTGTGTATTATTTTTATTCTTCAACATGTATTTCATCTGCCTAACATTTACAGATAACTAACTGTCCGTGACTGGCAGGATACGATGTGTTTAACGCATCTGAGTCCAGGGCAGATTCTGGGTTAGAGGTCTGCATTGTGAATGAGCCCTTCCTTCTCTGGGAAGCTTTGGACTGCTGCTGTATTTGAAGCAACAAACAACCCAGCCAGCTGCAGAAGCCTTGGCATCATGTAAGCGTACCCAATCTCAAAAGAAATCCACCCATCTCAAGTGAAGCAAATGCATAGATCTTTTGGATTTCCTTTCACATGGCCTGAATTTCTCTTTTCTTCCAATATTGATTTCAGGGCTGAAATAAAATGCCTTTGGACCCTGTTAAACACCATTTTCTGTGCTGAATTAAAAGTGCCAGAATGTTTTAGAATTTAACTCCTGCAATACCCACTACACAAATTACAGTTACATTATACTGTTGATTCTTTCAAGTTCCTTCAGCATTAGTGGTCATGGGCACAATCACACCTTGAAAAACACTTCCCCTGTGTTACTTTACTGTGGTTTCAGACATTCTTTGCTAGCCTCCAGGGACTTGAAGACCTTGGCTCTGACCTACATTTCAGCTAACTCTCCTACTGAGTCTCTGTTTACTTATTCTGCGTTACCAATAATACCTTTATGTCCTTTTCCTGCCTTTCTGCATATCTCCACCAACTATCGATGCCTGTTCAGTCCTCTCTAAAATTTCTGTTTTGCCTTAAGGCAAAGGGAAAAAAAAATGCACTGTGATCAAGCTTATGTGTAATATGGAGAAATAACTTTTTTTTTTTTTTTTTTTTTCCCTCACAGTTCTAAAATTACTATTTGAGAAGTAGGAGAAGATATTCCATACTTGGTATTCCTGTTTTCTATAAAGTGGAGTCTGAAGCACTTTCAAACAATATCAACACATCTTGCAGGCCAAAGAATACTTTCAGATTCTTTTGTTTTGTTTTGCTTTGTTTCGTTTTGTTTTGTTGTGTTAAGAAGTGTCAAAAAGTTAGTGTCCATATTCTACAAACCTTTCTACTTTCCTACCTGGCTGTTTTGAACTGATGATTGAAATAAATAATCTAGGAAGCGCATAGTCTTATTGTATGTCAAGTAGTGACAAATGTAATTTTTAAAAATTTGATGAAATGAAATGGCTTTATTTATCACTGAAAATTCGGTAATTGGCCAGATTGAGCCTGAATTTCCTCTTGGCCTGGGCTGTCCTGCCAAATAAAGAATAGAGAGAATAAATGTAGCTCATAGCTCCTGACTGGGAACTGCTCTTCATTTTCTTCTATCTCCAACATCTAAGCTGACACTGTTTTTTTTGTTTGTTTGTTTATTTGTTTTAAACATTTACTAGTCTCTCCTTACTGACCTTCATATTTTTGCCAGTTCCCTTGGGCATTAAACCTACCGTATCCTGGTTTATTACCTAGTCAACCTCCCATTTTCTCCTCTGTTTGGAGTTTGGTAAGATTGGTTCAATGTTCAGGAAAGAAAAACAAGCCATGGGATTGGCCCAACCAATCCCAAAGGCTGACTACTGAATTACAAATAGCAAATACTGGGAGTACTACTCACGGTGAGCAGTTTATGAGCAATTTGTAGGCTGAAATTGGTTTGCACAAAACATTTATTGGACAGCTTCAAATAGAAAACAAACTTGTAAAAGCTGCAGTTTGTTCATGAACTGCGTTCATGAGTATGATAAATTATGCGGTACAAACTCTTTGCCCACTGTTAACTTCTCCAAGGGAGACATAAGATGCTGCTGATACCACTGGAGAGAGCTTAGGACCCATCACCCCTACTGCACAAGAATATTGTTTAAATGAAAGAACTCATGTGAAATGAAGCAAATGATGGAATAAACATTGTAGATGCAATTGAAGATGTGTGCCAACTTATATGAATTAGAAATGAATGTTAATGTTCCTTAGATCAAGAAATTACCATCTTGTACCTAGTCCCCTATAAGTTCGTAATTCTAAAAATATGATCTTTAAGCTGTTGAAATCGGAAACTGCAGCTGTACTATGTCATCCAGAATATCTAACCCTTCTTTCTTCCCCTCATTCTTCCCCTTCCCTGGACTGCCTCTGATACAAACCTAATGAAGAAGGAAGCACAGTCCAATTGACATGACATCTTTCTGACAGTCATGGTCTGTAGCTCTTTCACTTATGCAAATACGGTTGCTCAAGGCAGGTATTTTGATGTGTCAGCTGTATGTAACGTGAGTGCTTGTAGCTCAAATGACATTCTTCCTTTGCTGTGATAATTGTCCTGCACTCTCTAATGTCTGTGAAGCAGGTGGATCATGAGCTGCTGTTCCAGGTGTCCTGGGTGAGCAGGATAAACAATGAATGGCATATTTTTATCTGAGGGTTTGTTGGTATTGAGTCATTCAGTAGTCTTCTGGGCTGAATTTCATGATTATGAAATAAGGTGAGAAGGGACTTTTGATTAGCTCCTTTAAAAATACGAATTAATTAAAATCTTTCTAAAGTGGAGCTGCAACTCTCATGAACGTCAAAAGCAGTTCCTCTCTGCCTGTGAGGACAGCATTTTGTTCACAGATTGTAACTTAAACTTATTTTTATCTGAAGTACTATGTTGCAAAGGCTCATAAGAGATTTATTGTGATGTATTAAACCATCTGTTCCCAAGGACTCTGCTTCACATTCCAGCACTAACCAATGCTTGTGGTGCTGTGTTTTTGATTCCCAAAGCTCATTTGCCATTTTAACTTGCTTGTAAGGAACAGAGGATTTTCTCTGACTTGAAAAGCAGATATACTGGTCAGGTTTTGAGTAGACTACAGGGGAGCTCAGCTGCAGGGATACTTGCAATTTTTTCCACTAATATTTTTCTTTTACTGTCCAGTTTCCTAACAAAAAGTGGAATCATTAAAAAGTAAAATGCAAAGCAGCAGCTTTTCCAAGATGCAGCAATGAATGGAGAAAAGACTTTGTGTAATGTATCTACTTCTTTTGAGATGGCTAGCTTAAAGGTTTATTTCATGCTTTGTCCTCACCTGTTGCAGCCCATCACATATAGGATTGCTTTTGTATTCTGAGGCCTTCATTTGTGAAGGAATGTCCTTCTGTCTGCAAAGTATTATATCATTCTAATGCACAGTATTATATCCACACCTGCCTGAGGAACTGGAGTCTCCTTTTTTGGGTAGGAGACCAGCAGTACTTGTGGAAATCTGAAGTCAGGTAATGCTTACATATCTCTAGGCATCACAGCCTGGATGGATGTTTGGTATAGCTCAGCAGACCAAGAGGCCTAGAGCACGTGCCTTCTTGTTGAGGAGCTGTGTGGAGGCAGGGAATTACATTTTGGGTGGTTTCCTGTTTGCATGGATACCATATCAAAACATGGCTCCAGAAGCATTTGTCAGAGACAGAAAACTGGTTTGTATGGGTGTATTTTCTGTTTAGCAGGAGATCTGGGGCCTGCAGAGGTTTCTACCAGTAGCTCTGCCACTAAGGGCTGGAAACACAATGTGCTTGCTTAGCCAGCAGAGGACAAACTGACCAGAAGTGTCCATCAGGGCACTTTCATGACTCGGAAACGAGGGAACCGTCTCTTCTTCCAACCTATCAGGGAGCATATGGGGATATGTACTTAGTAACTGCATCATGATAAAACACCAGGGACTTTCTTTGCACAAGGAGACACAGTCTAGGTACAAAGAAATAGGCATGTACGTCTTATCTGAGCATCTTGTGATCTTCCAAGAACATTTTGTGTTTACCTGATGGTATGTAATAAAGACAGCTTCAAACTGAGAAAAGTAGAGATCTCATGCTACCTCAAAAAATTAGGAAGGAAGGACCGTGCTACACTGTGCTACAAAAGCAATGAGGGGCATTCATATTGGAGAGAAAAAAAGAACACAAGATATTTGCAAGCCTATTGTCACCTTTACTGAGGCTGTGGGCTGCAGGAGCAGAGGGCTCTCATCTACATTCCCCCATTGCTATGATCTGCTCAGACTAGGTGGGAACCCAGCTGCTCTGAGGGACTGGGAATATAAAATGTATTTGTCACTGCTCCAAATACAGAACAGCAGAATAACAAGTTTACACAAAGATACGCTGACATGCACCTATTATGCATTAGCTGCAATTTAATCATGTTTACAGCTGAAACACTGAAATTCTCCGGATAAGTCTTGCAAGAAAGATGAAAAATATGAGTGACCTTGTTGCTCCCAAATACCTCTTGAGATGCACATTGAGAATGCAAGTAGCATGTAGTGCTGCTTACAGTGGGATGAACCAGCAGGATTTGGGGCACAATTCCTTTAGTGACATACAACTTTTTGAAACTTTCACAATGTCTACTTTTTGTTTTTTATTTTTATTATTATTATTTTTTAAGTTTATGTTTTTGGTGTCCAGGGTGAGAAATGTTGTAGAAGTGTAGAAATGGACCACTGAGCACACATAACCAAACTGGTATACTATAAAAGGAGGAACTGTTCCTAGAGTCTGCCTGTTGTAAATCAGCAAAGGATGGGCAAAGGAAGTAACAGTTTTTTACAAGTGTCTGTTTGGAAAAGTGATGATACAGTAGACAAGATTTTAGTTGGGAGAGATTTTCTTTTTGTTCTGCTTGTATATTACTTTGTCCAGCCTTGATTTTCATGCACAGTCATGGCTGGAGTGCAGATGACCATATTTTTGACTTAAACAGCTGGTAGGCTCTATGCAGTAAAGGAAAAAGAAAAAGCCAGGAACCACCTCCAAAAATCCTCCCAACAACCTGCTATTTAAAAGGAACATAACTTGTAAGCATACACTGGTCATACTGTTCCTTTTAATCATCAGCATTTTTGTCCTTCAAGGCTCTGCCTTTCTCTCCGTCCCCATTTTTTTTTTTTTTTTTTTATGAAGGTATCTGGAATGCCGGTTAGACGAGTAGAGCATGGCTACAGGCCCATTTTCAGGCATCTGCATTTTAAACAAGGTGTGAATTATAGTTCTGCAGGAGTAAAAATTTCAGGTACTTAACACATCTCCTTGATGCAAACAAAGCAATCATTTTTCAAGGCTAATTTCTTGTTTTGTGAGAGGATAGACTGTATCACATTGGAAGGAGGACTCCAAGAGGATTCCCTTTCTATTTGAACACTATCTTTGATTTCATAGGAAGGAAATACTAATCAGAGCTGTCCTAGGAATGGGTGAGAGATCCTAAGAGCATCTTCAAGGATTCCCAGGGTAATTCCTGACGATTATATTGTCCACATAGCTAAATTAGCTCTGCTTGTATGGCTTTAGAATTAATGTCCTCTGATATAGCTTTTGTTATTTTGCTATTGCCAAACTGAAGAAGTCAGAGAGCCTACAAAAATAATATATGTTTTGGATATTACTATGACTACCAACTAAAAGATAGTAGAGAAAATAGATTGTTTAACATCATTTCCCTAGTTGCATGCAAAACAAATATTATACAGGCAATTATTATAGAATTCTAGGAAAGTGGACTTCAAGCATACAATCAAAGCAAAATTGGAGCTATTC
Source organism: Anser brachyrhynchus (assembly GCF_964034855.1). Classification (NCBI taxonomy): domain Eukaryota; kingdom Metazoa; phylum Chordata; class Aves; order Anseriformes; family Anatidae; genus Anser; species Anser brachyrhynchus. The sequence continues at coordinate 99,252,566 of NC_137695.1, forward strand.
ATAAGCAAATATTTAATGTAACTTGAGCTTTCTGAGTTTTTCATTTTGACTTGAGTGTTGCTTTGTTAATCTAGCTAGAAGCACAAAATTATTATTTAAGTGTCTGTCTAGGTGCTTGGTGAAATCAGGACTGATATTTTTCATTAGTGCAGGTTAAGTTTTCTACCTTCAGTAGTACGGGATACAGCAGTGAATCAGGATTATGCTACACTAGTCCTAAGGTTAGTTTTGTAGCATAAAGTATTTCATTTACATGCTCTAGTTTAAAAGGTAGCATTTCTGAGCAATGGAAGCCTGCACCATACAGCCTTGTTATAATATCTGGAATATTGCACTTTGGGAGTGAACTAGAAGCTGTGAGTGCTGACACAATGATTGAACACATGATCTTATATTTACAATATGCTATCTCATTTTTAATAGAACTTACGCAGCAAAATATTACAGACAAGGTGCTGATATCTTGCCTTTCTGAAGGCTAGCGTTTGAAGCCAGTCTCACAAGGTATTCAACTGGATTCTCACTATATGTTCTTTTTCCCCATTCTTCTCCTTAAAAAAAAAAAAAAAGAAAAGAAAAAGAAAAAAAGGTGCTGCTTCTGGTCTCTTGAATGATTATTATTCAAAATATATGATATTGTAATTCTGAAGAGTGATTATATAATACATGCTTCAGTAATCCTGTTTCACTTGCACAAAATCTCTAGTTACTCTACTCTCTTCTTTCTTTTCTAAGCGCTGGATTTGTAAGGGCTGCTCCCATATGCCTTAGCCCTCCCAAAATAGATCTCCCTCCAGAAGAAGTTCTCATGTCTGGGGAAATTCCAGCTTACAGTTGGTAAATCTATTCTGTGGTCAAAAGAGAGAGGGGAGATTAGAAAAAAAAAAAAAAAAGAGCTGGAAATGTATTAAAAAAAAAGAGATAAGGTAAAAAGCAAAGACAGAACCACACTGAATATGAGGGTGAGGTCCTGAGAACTCCCTGTTAAATGAAGCAATTCACAAAACATTTATGGTTGCTTTTAGGAACCTAGAATTTGTCAGGTGTTATGAAGCAACAAGCAGCCGGCACTAGACAGAAAATGTCCTTAGACAAAACTACTGATGCTAGCCAAAAATCTGTGCAGGAGTTATTCCTAATGTTATTTCTTTTCCCTAGCCATCTGAACGTAGATTTGTAATTTTTTTTTTTTTTAATGTACTGGAGGAAATGAAGCTTTTGAATTTGTACCCAGAATTCTCCTTCACTGAAGTATGTACACGTTTTTCTAACTTGCAGATGTACAAAAACATTTGAGAAACTCTCAGAGCCATTGATAATGTTACTGGGTAAGAGGTTTTATGTGCCCTGTGAAAGCAGTTTACTTGAGCAGGACCTTCCCCAGAACATGTCATGGCCTACAGTTGCATCCCTGGGAAATAATATCTACTGAGATTTTTGTAGACTAAGCTATATATACACCTGTTTGGCCATATCGTGGGCATCATGGACCTCAACCTGTCTTTACAGAAGATTTTGGTGGTGAAGTTTCCACACAAAGGAAAATCACCTTGTGCAAGAAGAATTTCAGTGGCACTCATTTAACCTAAACTGCCATTCTGCTATCTGCCTGGAAGGACGCAGGTGAAAGAAAGAAAATGTGACAGATGTAAGCTTTACATATCACTGCAGTAAAGAAAATCAGATCCTTTCTTCCACTTACATGAAAATATTGCCGATCAATCAAAGTATGTCTCTCTGAAATAATCACATCCTTTGATTACAGTCTCTTCTTTTGATACTTTTGTATTGAAAAACACATGCTTGCATCACTAAAAATCTGAAATGATTCATTTGGAAGATAGCCAAACAGTACATTTTTCCTCATTGCTGTAACTTTTGTCTTCATTTTTTGCTGAAACAAAATTTTGGCAAAAACCCATGTAAGTTTTCAGAGCAACTTATTTTGGACAGTTTTGAATTTTCCTTTGAAAAATGATTCTATCAGAAGTATTTGCAGCTAGTTGTAACAGCAATACCCTCCACTTTTTTTTTTTTTTTTTGACCATTCAGTCTCTATACTCATTTTCAGGAAAATAGATATTCTATTTTTGTGTGTGTGTGTGTGATTGTGTGAATTTGTTAGTGTTAGTAATAATAATATTAACTATAATAGTAACATATAGTAACATACTATATTAAGGTGGATGTACAGAAATTACTCTTGTAAAGCTGTAATGATACACGTGAAATCTTTCCATCATTCAGGAAAAACAAGCAAACAAACTAACACAACAACACACAAAAAAATAAAATATTAATGCAAGGTTCCAGTGATTCTCCTAAGAGTGCTTCAACCCACACCAGAGCATCACCGACTTATTCCAGATCATACAGAGTTGTGTTATGCTTTCTACTGTGTCTGCATTTCTGTGATGGAAAACCACCCCAGCCTTCTTTGACAGCAATAGTTTGAAGCAATGGAGAAAATGGAGAAAAATAGATTTGAACTTGGTGACCTTGGGTGGATGCAAACACAGGAATATTTCATTAATGTGATTTAATACCCTAGTTGAAAAAAAAATCAAAATAATTTGGGGAATTATTATTATATTGGGGAATTTTTAGGAAACCTGAATAGAATTGTGAAATTGAAATAGATTGTTGAATACTTACAGTTCAAACTAAAAACATTCAGATTTTACATGTATTTAGAAAATACTTAAAAGAAGATTGCCTTAGTATTTTGAAATAAGCAGAACTTGGATTGATTTACAAGCTGTAGCATGAAATAAATATTCTTTTAAAATATACTTCAGATTTATATGATAAACCTTCAAGAGTATGTTCACCCAGAAGATCGCAAAATGTGCCTTTTACCTTTTTCAGTATAAAGCACATTACATTAGTTGGCTTTTTCTATATTTTTTTTCAATGTTTTTTTTCCTTCTTGACTATTCTTAAAATGGAGGAAGAAAAGCACAAGCTGCATATTCATGTTGACAGTGATAAAACATTTCTTACCTTTCATGACACTATATAATAGACAGGTAAAAGATGGATTTTTTTGTTTTATGAAGTTTAATTTGTTCTGAAAAATGAAAATATACAATAACATCTGTATATTTTTCATATAAAGCAATATCGAAATATCTTTTGTGATTTCTGGATATTTTCTTAAGTATATGAAACTTTCTGTATGAGTATTATTTGAGCCTCTATTACCTTTTCTACAAATATCTATACTTGCATTAATCATATTTATTGTAGTTCTATATTGTGAGTATTTAAAGCTGAAAAGATAAGGCATTCTAATAATTCAATTAATATATAATTTTCAACAGATATTTTTAGTTTTGCTAAAGATGATAATTTTCTTTGAAATTTCTCTAAATTAAATTAAGCATATATATATATATGCTTTAAACAGATCACAGAGTTGTGTAGCTTTGGCTGAAGAGCTACGTATTTTGATTGGAAATAAACCTTCATGAGAGTTGCAGTGCTATTGTTCTTTTGCCTCCATTCTCTTTTAGGGACAGGCTCCCCAGATACAATGTATTTCCAACTGGTGCACTGTAGCCAAAGACACACACTGCGCAATGCTTCCTTCCTTTGCGTTGTCCTAAAGCGAAGGTTATAATGAGTTTCTGAGGGTGAAAGCTGTCTGCAAGTGACCAACAGAAGAGAACAAGAAAGGAGAACACACAATGTCTGATAACATATATATATATATATACATATATATATTTGTGGCAACTTAGGAGTATTTCCACATCAACATGTTCATAAATTTGGTAGAAAATATTTAGTATTTGAATTACCACTAAAAAGTAACAAATTTTCCTAGAAAATGCTGACTTTTAAATGAGCTCTATTCCAGACTTAAGCCAGAGGGCTGTTACCTTCATGAAAAGTCTTTAAATAATGTTTTAAAATATTTCAGCTATCTGGGTCATACTCTGCAGTCTGCAGCTCAGTATTTTGATGTCTTGAGGTTCCAACTGAACTGACTTGACATAACATGCCTATCTTCCACATTCAGTCAGAAAACCAAAGAATTCTGGAAAAGTCTTCAGCATGGATGGCATCTCCATACTGGCTTTCCCACATTTATTGTATTCCTCTCAGAGATTATTTTGTCCAGAAATTGAAATTGCACAAGAAAAGGTCTTTTTGTCCTGAAGACTGTTGATCCTTTGATAGCTGATTCATGCTTGGTGAAAGTAAAAGTGATCTGACCTAAATTTTTTTTTTTTTTTAAACAAACAAAAAACCAACCAACCAAAACACAACCCAGATATAAGTACTGTTTTCCATTACTGTGGTATGTTGAAGGTCTGTCTTTCTAAGGATAGGAAAGAGGAAAAAAATGTGGGATTTCCATGGAAAATCCGCTTCAGAGAAGTCAGTGGGAATCAGTGACAGCAAGCAAACAGCAGCACAGCAAGCAACAGAACTGTGGCACAACCTACAGTTGTCTGAGTCATCCTCAGAAAGATGTTTGCATGATATACATGATTTATTTATTTATTTTTATGTGAGCCCTCTTTATGACATTTTGAGACTTATGAATCAGATCTGATTAATAACCTCGAATAAGCTGCCAGTTGAGACAAATCCAAAAGAAAAAGAAAAGAAAGAGCTTTAAGATTTTAATCTCAACCAGTTTGTGTAACACTATGCAGCACAGATGAAGGAATTGATCATGAAGAAAGGACCTTGTCGTCAGGAAGGATTTTTACCCATACTTGTCCTTCAGCTTATTTTAGAACTGAATTTTAGTCAGTCACTAAATTGATCTGTCTGTTACACTACTTTCTGTTCCATTTGCCTGATATTTCAAATTTTGTCTACTTCACTTACAGCCTGTTTTGCTTTAATGATGTTTTTAGCTGATTGATTTAGCTGTATGTTTGTTGGAGGCTTGTAATAGTCACATACCCCATATCCAAAATTGAGAGGTTTACAAAATCATTTTCAATTTCCATTTTGGTATAAGGGGGATCAAAAGGATTTTTTTTTTTTTTTACTTTCTTAACAAATAGAATTTAAAAATATGTTAAGAATTTTATGAAATCTCCGCACACCCTTCTGGAGATCTATCTTCTACACAGACAGAATTCATGCTGTGTTTGCTTCTTTTGTTTCATTTTTGGCTGTGGTTCCTGTCCTAAGATTGCCTTCATACACAAGTGTCTTGGCTGGAATTTTTTTCTGCCTAAGAAGCTGAATTTGCAAAGCTCATCCTCTTCCTGGGTGCATCTATTTTAAACATCTAAATGTAGTCAACTTGTGCCTGGCTTTTCAGCACTCCTAAGCTCCGGAAACTTTCAGTTCAAATTATGGGTGCTGAGACAAACATCAGATGGCAGATCTCAACCTACTTCCAAGATTGTCTCTGGAATTTTGGCTTAGTTTGCATAGCACATTTGATGCTTCCCAGATTTCAGATGGAAATATTACAAACAACCTCTTCTTTGTGTCCTTAATCTTTTCCCCATGAAGGTTGTCAGAAGAGGATCTCAGATGCCTTCCTTGCCCAAAGGTTGTTCAAGTATACTAGACAAGGCTGTGCTGTTTCACCATGGTACCTATGCTTGTGTATCCTAAGAGTAGGATGAGTGCTTTTAGTAACAAATATACAGATCACACTACTTTATATCTCCTCTTTTATCAACAGGATGTGAAAGGATCAATGTGAAGGTTCAGATTCTTGTATACTTCACTGGAGAGGCTGATCCCAACAAACTGGGGCTGGAAGACAAGTTCATTCCATTCCTAGTTTATAAACACCCCCAAAATCTAAGTCCTTTTGATCCTTCAGAATAGTGCTTTAATACAAGACGAATCCAAATTCATGCATTCTGAATCATGAATACAATTTCAGAATTAGATTTTGCATGGATTCTGGTTTATTTTAAAGTGATATACAAAAGAAAAATAAGTATCAAATCCCTTGAACCCTGGAAAACAAATTTAATGACAAAATATGGTTACCTAAGAAAGTGTTGATATCCCTCAGCTGAATATAACAATTTACTTTCTGTAGATTATACCATCATGCACATACTCTAGACAGCTAAAACTGCTTTTTTGTCTTTTTTTTTTTTTTTTTTTAAGATACAATTTATGTTTGAAGAAACAAGTTGGTGGTCACTTCCTGCCATTCTTTTGTTTGTTGCATGGTGAGCAAGCCTGACTGAACAAGCCACTGCAAAGTTTCCACATGTAAATGTTTGTAATTATGCATTTGTAAATGATCAAACACAATTAAACCTTGAACTAAGAGGTCCTTCTCCACACTGCAGATTAAAAAAATCTTTTTCTGTATATCCAGTACTGGATAGAAATGAATGTGAGGAGAACCTTGTCCTGTGCAAATTTGGCCTCTCCTGATGGTTCTCTTCACCGTATCTCTGTGAAATTACCCTTGGAAAACAGAAAAATACAGTGTAGAAAATGATGTAGCTCTGAACCTTGGTGTAATTAACATCAGCACTTACCTGAGAGACTGTTCAGAATAGTTATTTGCTGTATTTTGTTTAGGTATTCCTGCTGCAGAAACATTTTTAAAATGAGGACTTTATTCCCACTGATCCTTATTTTCAATTATTTTAAAACAATACATTAAAAAGCTTTGTAATTGATAAAATACTAACTTGACTGAATTTTCACGTTTGATTACTGACCACTGCTAGGAAGCCAAGTTTCCTCCATTTGCCGTAAGTAGATGAAAGCATGACACCTGGGACTTTCACTCTTTGTCCCAAAAAATAATTCATATTCATTTTGTGATAAAATGTTCCCTTTAGTCCTTATCTAATTACTAAATAGATTCAGTAGCCTAAAATCTTCAATCAAATCCTAACCCTAAGCCTTCATATAATTTTTCCTTCAGTTAATGTCCTGCTCAAACAAGAACTATTTATTAGAATGATCCCTCTGGTTTAATCAGTTATATTTACATTAATAAAAATAAGGTACAGACCCTGTCCTATGCTAATTGAACATCTAGCATTCTCCTAGTGCTCTCACGGTTGCCTGTTAGTATTTGTAAACAGCATATCAGTACCAGGTTACCACTGCATCTGCAGCTATACGCGATGCCTTGGCATGGCAGAAATAAATTATAGACCTCCAGCATTTCTTTGCATTTAATTCGAGATTCTGTGGGAACTATTGTTGATTTGAAATTTGAATTTAGAACATCAATATATGAAAAACAACTTAAGGGGGTTCATAGGATGTGAGAAAATGGCCTCAAATTGCATCAGGGGAGGTTTAGATTAGATGTCAGGAAGAATTTCTTCATGGGAAGAGTGGTTAGGCATTGGACCAGGCTGCCCAGGGAAGTGGTGGAGTCACAGTTCCTGGATGTATTTAAGAGATGTGTGGATATGGCACCTAGGGACATGGTTTACTGGTGGACTTATAGTGCTAGATGATGGTTGGACTTGATGATCTTTAGGTCTCTTCCAACCTAAGTGATTCTATGATTTCATGATTCTATGATCTCTCATATTCTATGGGCAGGACCTGTTGTCTTGAGTTTCTGAATTTACTTGCCTGTTTCTCAATGTGCAGTTGTAGTGGAAGTTATGTGGACAGTTAATACATGAGATATGGTGAATTTTTTTACAAGATCTTTCAATAATTCCCATGATACGGTGCAATTACTACTGTGTGTGTCACTGCACAGTAACAAACAATGCATCACCATTTCTCTCTATTCGCAATAACTATTATGCATAATAAAGCTGCTGTCCTACTTTCCTTCTTTTTTTATCTTCCTGTAAGTCCATTATATATATATATATATGTAAATATATATATATATGTATAATTTTTCTATTTTCCTCTGTCTGTTTCTTGTACAGGACCAAGAACCTTGTGGTTAAAGAATGATCATAAAAAGAGGGAGAAGATCAACAGGAAGATTTTATTTTAATACAACAATCCATAAAGAAATTAAATCTCTTGTGAGAAAGAAACCTTTGATTTTAAAGTTAAAATTCTAACAGAAGATTTAAGGTTTGAAATAACAGATTTTTATATTAAAGCTAAGCTCAGAACTGATTGAAAACTAGGGCACATAAGGCTTCTTAGACCTCTTTCTGCCATCTATCTTCACTTCAACAAGTATGTGAAACATGAATTCGTTAGATATATAAACTCTCATGTCTAAGCAAAACACTGGTAGAGGACTCTCTAGGAGTACTCCAGCTGCCAAATCCAATGCTTTCCATAATCAGGCATCAGTCTGGAGTACAGCGTGATGTACAGCTGTAGTGATCCTGGTGGGTGAGCTTCTTATGGCCACTGAGAGAGGGAAGATGTGTATGTTACTGTTACTTGATCCATCAACAGCCTTCAACACCACCAGTCCCTTGGGTGCAGCTGATTCACTCACAGGACCTGGCAGGCCTGGATGTGCAGCTCTGTGTGGACTCTGCATGTTCCTCTTGGACAGATAACAGAAGACCCTCCGTCATGGGATATGTAGCTTTCAATCCCATCTTCTGCCTTTGCAAACGTATTTGTGGGATCTATCATCAAGAGCACTCGCACAGTTGCCTGTCTACTTTTGCAGAGGCAGTCAATGTTATTGCCCAGATGTCCCAGTGCTGGTGAGAAACAAGTACATGGATGAAAAGAAGCTGGATCCAATTCTTTGTGGATAAGACACGGTGAGTTTCACGGGGAAAGGGAATACTTCAAGGATCTCACCTTTTGTAGAAGGTTTACCCTACTGATCATCAGCATGATTCACAGATCCAAACTTCAGCTGGGAGTGCTGTCACTCACAAGTGCACAGGTGGCAATGCTGAGGAAAGTCTTCCTTTTTAAGGGGCTAGAAAGAAACGTATGCTCATTTGCCTGGAGTGATTGACTAACTTCAGTGATCTGCCTATTAGTTGTCTCTGGCTTACAACATTTCAGTTCATTTTCTCTTGGGCTGCCTATGAACGAAATATGGGAAGTGGATCAATATGCTCTGGTCTTTTAGAAAAATGAGGCCAAAGTGAAAATGTCACACGAGTTACATACACAGTTTTGACTTTTCTTTTGATATTTCACTCTTCAAAACCAGCCTGGTGTTTGCACTACTTGGAAGATAGTCCTGTGCCCACTGTGGGGGGGATGCTGCAGACAATGGACCTTAAGAGTATTTATCTTGGAAATGGATGTAGGTTCTTCTCCACAGAAAATCTTCACCATCAATGACCAAGCAAATCTTCAGTTTTCCCACTGTAGAAGGAGCAGTAATTTTTCCTTTTACAATTGTCACAAGCAAAAAACTGCATGAACAAATCAAACACTTCTTGAAAAAAGAAAAGGAGTGCTTTTTTTTTTTTTTTTCAGACCAAAATATTAATTTGAAACTTGATTCTGTGATGGTAATAATATGCTATAAAATCCAAGACAGGAATCATTAAAAACCACAATTAACAATGGTGCAGACCTCAAAAAAAGAGAAGATACAACAATAGTAATTTTGAATAATAGTTTTTAAATGACAAAAATCAATGCATACTAATACGTGCAGTAAAAAAAACCTCAACTGAATTAGCTGACAAAGAGTGAACAAACTACAACACATCATGGTTGCAGAAAAGCTTTCATATAAAGTAAACCAGTGAGAATACAAATGAGAAACTGCTGGCACATGTTCTGTGTAAAGAATAAGATGAAGTATCCCAAGCTGCGTCAATTATTAAAACTAAAGTCTCAAACTTTGACACATGATCTAGAAATCATAAATAACACTTTCAAAGAGCACTGTCAGACACTCTAATCTTCCAAGTTGCTTTAAACAGGAGATAAAGTTTGTAAACAAAAGCACTTTATTGAAACTTTCACCAGATCAAAGTGTAACCCTAGACTTAGTAAGAAATAATAAATACTGCTAAAGCCTAACACTGGAAAAAGTAACATGCTTAGATGAGCTGCCAGTAACCATTCATTGAGAAATCGTACATACACATCTGAACTGTGATTGGAAGTGTTTAACTGAACATTTGAATCAAAAAACATACTATTACACAACTTGACAATCGCAATGAACTGTCTTTCCTATGAATCTGCTGCATTGGAAATCTGTTTTAAACCCTGGAAAAGATTAATTTACTGTTGCTGAAATAATACACTTCTGCACCCAAAGTGCGCATACAGGCACTCAAATCTCTAGCAAGCCTTAAGTGAAGGTTTAAAGAGGAGCAGAGGCCTGCTGAAGCACTTCTTCAGCTCATCACAAAGGATTTCCATTAGGAAACCTTGTCCACAAAGATCAGTCTGGATTATTTCCATTGTACTTCACTGAGGATGATTCAAAGTTGTATGTTTATTCACCATGAGAATTTGATAATGTAGGTTTGTCCATTCAATTGACTGGGAAACTCTTGATTCATTAAAATGGAAATATTTTTGACTGTTCTTAAATATAAAAACAAAACCAAACACCACCACCAACAAAAAAAACCCCACCAATACAAAAACAAAACCAAAAACAAAACCCCACAACAACAACAATAGGAAAAACTACAACAATAACAACAACAACAAAAACACACATACAAAAAAAACCCCACACTCTTCATTTTAGAAAGACCTTCATAAAAATTGGATTAAAAATATTGTGTAATATCCTGACCAGGTGTGTACATACTAGCAATTTAAACTCGCCCTTTTTAAAATGACACCAGGGAGCTAGACAAGGCTGTCCATTACCCTCCTTTCTTTTTACAATTGTAATTGAACCTTTAGCCTTATTTTTCAGCAACCAAGAACTGCTTCATGGAATGAAATTAGGAAACCCCATAAATATAGTTTCATTGTATGCAGATGACATATCGATTTGCTCCTGTAATCCCAATCATAATCTGCCTCTAATTTTACAATGGATTGGTTTTACATCACCTCGGGCTTCTTTGCAGATACTGTGATAAAACCAATTTTCTTGAAATGACCACTCAGTTGTAGAGCCTATTTGACCGAAGTATGATCAGGTGAGATGGGATTCTAGATACCTATAAATAATTGTTTGTTAAGTTAACAACCACATATAACTAAAAGTTGTACTCCCCTAAGTAGAGTGGGAAATTATTTTAGACTTGTCCTCTTTTTTCTTCAAACTTTGTTTTTGGAACTATAAAACCAATGGATATGATAAACCTTAACTTTTTTTTTTTTAATTATTATTGTTTTTTTAAATCTATTTCAGTATCTTTCTTTCTTAGTACAGTATATATTCTGGCTTTATTATTTTAATATTTTGCCACTTTGTACAGATGAAATATTTAAGGTCTGTTTCTAAGCCTTGTAGTCATTCTTAGAAAAGGGTGGGTCAACTTCAAAACATTTTTAGTTATTTCTTGTTAAAATTGTAGTTCATTCTACTCCAGATGACTATAGCTGCAGAACTGAGACACTATTCCTGTAGCACATAGAATACATTATAACAAACAACAATGACAAACCTGTATGCTGAAATTACTGAGAGATATCTGAGACAAACCCCCTGCTTCTGGAAAGGATGGGAAAAATTTTATGCATTTTTCTTTTTTTATTCCATGAGCAGTTCTCAGAGTAAATTCTTAGAGCTTTGTCTATTTATTTGGACGAGCTTGAAAGATTGGAACAGATACCCAACATTTGGCAATGCCTTTCAAAGTCCAAATATTACATATGTCAAGGTGTTCAGCAATTAGACCAGTCTGGCCTATTGTTTTGCTGTCAAACAGTATTAAATGTGAAATTTTCAGCTGAACATCATACAAGCAGATTATGTAATGTTACTCTACAAAAAGATTATTAAACAGATATATTGACAAAGTTTTTTTTTTTAACAATTTAACACTAAAATCAGGTTATTTTAACAAAAGCTTTAACTTTTAGAACTTTTAGAGCTTTATTTTTTAGAATAGGTTTCCTCTGTTTGGAATAAGATTCAATGGTGACTCGTTCCAAACATATATTGATTTTCTTTAATGTTACACAGGTTATAATTAACTCTTCAAAGAATAGCTTCATTTCAGACAAATTTGTCACTTAGTTGTCAGAAAATATGCATTCCATAAAACACTAGTGTGTGACAGAATGTCCTACATTAGTTATTTGAAAAGGAGAGTAACAAAATGGAAAACTCGCACAGATGGCTTCTGCTCCCAAGTTTTTCTTTTAATATCAGCTGGACTACCTGCTCTTTACTAATTGTGCTCACACATGAAAACAATACTACTTTCTTCTACATGTGTCATGCAGAAACTGAGCAAGCAAAGTTTTCTACCAGAGAAGCTAAAAGCAACATCACATTAAAAAAACTGGAAAGCTATAATGTTCATTTTAAGCTTTCACAGTTTCTATAACATAGGTGATTATTTCAAGACACAAGACGTTCTTTATATTAATCCTCAGTGCTTTATTCTATTTGTCTGGCAGTGTGTATCTAGTGAAGACTAGACTGTAGGTCAGAATGATGCAAAATTAACCGAAGTCAAAATCAGCTATTGCACATCCAGTATGATACTGAAGACAGTTAAAGCCAGAATGATGCTTTCTCTAGCAGTTCAGCATTTAATGTAAACTCCCAACAGTCAGGCAGAGGGGCTCTTTATAATGCATATAACTTTTTCTTGACACAAAAACTATGATCAAAACAGATGGCTTGAAGTACCACTAGCATAAACCATGTTATATTCATAATGGTGAACAGTAGAACCCTGAAAACTATGGAAAATGGGACTTCCTTGGACAGTTACAGAACAATATACACATTTTAATTGCATCTATTATTAAGAAAACTCGAATCACATCTAAACTCTCTGTACTTGCTCTTTTAATGAGTTTGAGGATGGCTGGGACCTAATTCTTGTGGTCAGTCTAGATGCATAGATTGAAACAAACCAGATTGTTCAGATACTCTTCAGTCTTCTAGGGAGATGAGTATGGTTGCAACTGAACTATCTGGTCTTCCTTACCAAATAGATTGATTTTATTTCCTCAGTACTCCAGGGTCAAATGGGCATATAGTTTCAGCTGTCTCTCACCACTAAAGGAAATATGCATTTTGGCATTTTGGCTTTGTCTGTGTATCTAGTGCATGGACAGCAGACACCAAGGCTGTTGTTATATCTCTTCCATGAGAAAATTTATTCTTATGTGTGTGTAAATGCAAAGAGAAAAAGCCTTGTTCTAGCCTAAGTGGTTATTGTACCAGTTTTTATCTTAGTAAAATTTTGGGCAAGTATCAAATAAAGAGTGCAGATGGAATAGTTAGGATTAGCTTCTCTGTTTAGTGGAATAAATCCACAGACATGAATTCTGGTTAATTCATCATTTCATGACTTCATGTTGCTAAATTTTAGAGGCTGTTGTACTTTGAACAGGCTGCTTTTTTTTTTTTTTTTTTTTAGTTTATTTATTTTTCTCCTTGCAAGGAAATTTCCAGAATATAGAACATCACGGTAGTTGATTCTACATGTTACACATACATCGTTTGTTTGGTGAGTTATAAGCCCAAGCGTACTGAGCACACTTACAGATGTAAATTAACATTTTTACCACTCTGGAGGTTTAGATGTCCTAGCAAAATCTCACAGCCCTGTTTAATGCAAAATCACTATTAAAAGCAAGAATAACTGTTTGAGATTTCACCAAGTGTGACATCTAGTCCATGTCCAAGTTGATGATGCAATAGTTAAACAGCCACTTGTGATTTATTATGTGTACAAAACTCATGAAGAACTCTGAGCAAAATGCTCGTTGGTAAGTCCTGCTACCTCGATCTGTTTTGTTCATTATGTCTACCCCTGCCTCGATGGGTTAAATTAACTTGCTATATAATCATGACCATGCTGTAGTTTGGAATTAAGTTCGAGTGAGCTCTTTTCAACAGTCGAAATAATTTCACAGACTCCATTATCAAAATTTTCCTCTGCAAGGGTAGTGTTTTATGTGTCTCTTGAGTGTCCTATAAACTCTCAGTATGAACAGTGTGTTAGTGGTGATATTGATGCGTGATAGCATGGATACAGCATGCACTGTTACAATGCTTTAAGACTGTAAACCATTTTTAGCACTGTTCTTTGCAAGGCTAAGTCTTGATAGTGTAATATAGCACTGCTAATTATATTGATCTAATTAATCTAATTAAATTGCAGCTAGATATGTTGTACATGCCATTTGTCTATATTAACATTATGTAAACCTATTCTGCTTGTCTGTGCATTTTATATACAATGACTCTTTAGCATTTGACCAGGAAAGTGATTGTATGCCTCCTGCATCTTGTACTGGAGTGAGAGAGATGTAGTGATCAGGTATTTTATGAGATGAAGGAAGCCTGGCTCATTTTTAATCCTGGTTTTGTTTGAGAAGACAAAGTATTTTCTCTTCCCAGAGCTTAGAAAATGTCTTCTCTGCTTCCTTGCTTGTTTATACCACCTTGGAAAAAAACACACCTTCATTTTTCAGAATTTCTGTGCATCACTTTCAACATGTCAATAGACCAATGGGCCCAGAATTACTTCTGCTGGAATAACGGAAACATTATTGCTCTGCTTTGGTATTTCTCTCTCATGTAGAAGAGAATGTGTATGGGGAAAATTCACTCCTAAGGGAACAAGGAGCTTCCTCCTGCTGCTTGCCACTGCTGCTAACTCTGCCTTCCTCCAGCAGCTGCAGAGGAGATGCCTTAGTGGAGAGGCCAGCACCTGATGAAACTACAAATCTTTGACTGTTGGCTACGGCCTCTTCTTGTGTAGCAAAGGCTCTTTTCATAGTTGTACTTATCCATTGTGGTTCTAGCAACAAAGGTAAGCAGATGGTATCTCTACCCTCCTCCTAACACAGGACAAACACTTGAATGTCATCCAAACTTACCCTTCTTCTGGGTTTTCTTTTATCATCAATTAAATCAAAGCAACTATTCCTTTGGCATGAGTTGGCTTTCCAGACTTCACATAGTTTTTAACTTCTTGTCTTTAATTTGGAGACAATCCATCATTTTCTATGATCCCTGTCTGGCACTGGGAAGATTCACTTAGTTTGGTTACTATTCTGAGTTCACTGTGTCACTCTGCAGAGTCATGGAAGACTGTGCCATGTTAAAGAAAGAATGCGACTACTTTCTTCCACGTCAGCCTCCTGCAGCAATTAGTGTTGTCAAGCTTAGTTTGCCAAATCAGCTAAATGCTAAAAATATACAGCACTGGGCAGGTTAAGAGACTGAAGGATGGTTGAATACTGATGCAACTGCCTTGAAGTTAGATGTATTTATTTATTTATTTAAGATGTAAAGTAATAAGATCAAAATGCTTTATTTGTTGTTAAATGTGATGTAGGATTTTTTTTAAATCTGCAGTAGATACTTTAGGCCAGGCTCTTTTGCTGCTCATACAGAAAAGTGAATGGTCCTGCTTTCAGCAAGTGACCACTCTCTTGTTTATGAAATTGCCCTCACATTTCTAACATCAGGAAAATGGAGTGACAGAAGAAATCTCATTTTCCTTTGCACAGCATAAGAGCTGAAACTCTGGGTTCATCAGCACACTCTTCCTAATGGCCTTAGTTAGAGTAAAACATTTAAAACCAATTTTCATTTTCTATATCATCCTAATTAATATGGATATCTAGATATGGTTATCATTATCTTCCAGGTGAAACAGTTTTCAGTTTCCAAAGAAATGAAATCTGGAAATGTACCAGTGTTTTGAACAGTAATCTAACAAGATTCTAGAAAGATGCCTTGTTTCACAGAATCATAGAATGGCCCGAGTTGAAAAGGACCTTAAAGATCATATACTTTCAACCCCCCTGCTCTGGGCAGGGTTGCCAGCCACTACAGCAGGCTGCCCAGGGCTGAATCCAGCCTGGCCTTGAATGCCTCCATGGATGGGGCATCCACAACCTCTCTGGGCAGCCTGTTCCAGTGCCTCACCACCCTCTGAGTGAAATACTTTCTCCTAATTTCTAGCCTAAATCTCCCCTGTCTTAGTTTAAAACCATTCCCCGTTGTCCTATCACTATCAACACATGCAAACAGGCCTTCCCCCTCCTGTTTATATGCTCCCTTCAAGTACTGGAAGTACTTGGAGTTTAACGTACTTGGACAAGGCAGAGCTAGTAGAATCCCTCCTTTGCCTTTTGTGTTACCTCCCTTTCTCTAGATGGCAATGAGCAGAGGCTCCACATGTCAGAAAATTTAAAATTTTAAGTCTTTCACAGGTGTCTTTCCCCCTTGGCTCCCAAGGCAGCCATAATCCTGCAGTTTATATGTATGTGGTGTGTATATGTTGAGTATATGATAGTGGGACTGGGTTTTGTTGTCTATGGCTTTTGCTCAGGCTGACACATGACAGAAAGATCACAAATAGTGTAAAAGAGAATGACATGAAAGATGAAGAGATCTGCAGATGACCTGTTGAAGTCAACAGAAATACCCTCAATGGCATTAGTAGCCTGGGAGTCAGGCCCTTTAGAGAGAGGGATGGCATTAATATTTCTGTGGAACTGAAATCCTGGGGGTCTGCAAAAGAGAGAAACCACAACAAGCCTGAAGGGACTTTGGAGCAGAGCCAGGAGAAGCTGCTGTCATTTCCATCCTGCTGTCCTTTCTTGAACTTGGCACAATCAGCTGATCTGCATGAATGTGATGTTTTTATGGCACTGGTTATAATTGGTAGTGATAGCAGAACAACTGAGAGAGACAGCGCATTGTATGAAAACAGGTTGAAGGAAGGATGGGATTCAGTTATAAAATCTTAAAACTCATTTAATCAGGGCATATCTTTTGCTAATCAGAATATTTTCTGTGAATCTTGGAAACTGAAGACTCTGATCACAAACCAGAGAGTATGAGAGGGTCTCATTCATAAGTGCTTTATCTTCTCAGGAACAAGTCGATAAGCCTTTATTGTTTAATTTTTCTTTCTTGGGAACTGGGCAGCTGACATTTTTTCAAAGTCCCTTAATTTGTAGGGGACTTTGTGGGAGTCACAAAACCCCATTAACCGTATTTTTCATCTGGCTTTAGGAGGAATATATTTTAAAATGGTAAAAGAAAAAGACTTTGAACAGCTTCTGATAACTCACAGTTTAAGCATGGCTATAAAAAGAAAATGAAAAGGCAATTAAAAATGGAATATTTCTTTCTTCAGTCTCCCCCCCAACTGTAATTTTTCACTATTTCTTGTAGGCAGGCAGAAGGATGAGGCTGCAGAAGACTATTTAACACTGAAAAGCTGGCTGCTATAAAGCGCCATAACTTGGCATTAAAGTGGGGAACAAACTTTTGAAAATCTCTATCACCCTCCTTCCCCTTCCCAAAGTCCTGAACGGTATTTTTTTTCTCCTCAAAATAGGGAAATAAAAGCCAACACTCATTAATGTCTCAGCAGCACTAGTTATACTCAGTGAGGGCAATAACAGGCCGTGTTTCTTCAGATTTGGTTTACTATTAGCACCCAGAAATCCCTTCATGACATGTGAGAAACCTACACAGATGTATATCCCAGAGGGTCACCAAAAGCAGGATTGGTACACTTACAGTGTCCTCATTTGTGTGTGCAAACTGGTTTGTATAGTGCTACAAACTCATTAGTGAAGATGAAAGCTGTTCACTGTTCCTGCCCTCCATAACTCACCCAAGTTCCTATCTTTGCTCAGGTGAGTCTGCACAGCATCAAAGCTTTGACAGTCTTTATGAATCACTTTCTAGAAGAAGTGTGTAGGTAAGTGGTCAGTGAATATTGCAGATCCGTTTTTGTGCATAATCCACAGAGGGACCAAAGCAGCATCCTATGCTCTGATGACAGCAATACCCAGTTTCAGGTTTGGTGTGTCATCAGAAAAGCCAGTATAATGTGGTACTACTCAACAAAGCCTTTGTTTGACAGGTACAGTACTAGCCAAATATATGTGTTTGTAAATTTACTCAGAGTTTGCTTTCAGCTTTGATTTCTGTATTTTACAGCAATCCTACATAAAATAACAATCCTGCACTATGAAAATTTCTCATTTTCATCTCTAACTGCCATCTCGACCTTTATTCGGAAAGGTCTCCTACCCTCCTAGTTGATAAGCCATATAAAAAGTAGTCTAGTGGAGAATGCAAACCAAGGAGAGAAGAGGATATTCTTGACCCTACCCTACCCATCCTTACAGAAATTATCCTTTTGTGATGGGGAGACAGGCCCAGCCCAAGGAGGACTTGTGTCAGTACCCCTTGACCAGGCACAATGAAGGGGCTTGTTTCCACTCCAGGGCAGTATAGCCAAAAGGTCCTGGGTTTTCTTGACTTGCTTTTCCAGAAGTACTGTGAGTGCTGCCTGTATATTTTGGGTGAAATAAATATTGATATGCTTATAAGAAAACACAGAATAGTAACATTATTTAAAAGGGTGCTGAAAGACATTGATGCTCTCTTTTGTGTGTATACATGTAAAGTCGTACTTATTTATCACACGTTTATAAAACAGCCACCACTATATCATCTGAGCCCAAGTTTTGTGAAAAGTTCACAAGTCCATATTTCACATAAGCCATATGCTGAACTGAAGGCATATAATTTACAAACCTTTTAAGCGATTGTGTTACCAACAATTCACATTTCTGCTCTCAAGATAAAGCCCCAGCCCATTCCATCTGATCAGCATCTTATTCTTCAAGCAGGTGTCTTGGTTTCTGAATTTTGTCCAGATGGCAGCTGATGTAGAATGAGAGACTGAGTGAATAAAAACAAATGCTGTGAGAAGAGCCAGTGAGCTTTTGCTCCTTGTGTTACTGCTGGTGACAATAGATTTAATGCAGCCATTGTTCATGAACTGTGAGTTTATTAGAGCTAAATGGTTAGGATTATCTCATCAATTTTAACAATCAGAACAAGTGATTGAAAATGCCCCCTGAAATATATTGCATTTGTTTCTAGTTCATCAGCATTTTGCAGTTCGTGTATTTAAATGATATGCATGCATGCCTATCTATATTGATATTGATATCAATATCAATATAGATATCTATATATATATGTTCATGTCCAGAGCTGGTTCAGCATTCATTCTTCTTAGCATATCTTTGATCAGTTGGAAAGCAGCTGCAACACTTGTAGCCATGACACCAACTGCAATGAAAGTTTCAATATGTGTGTGTGTGGAAAAGGATTGGTCCCGTGGGCTGTCTCAGGGAGCTTGTAACAGATAATGAGACCTGTGAGGGTCAGCAATTACCTCCGAGCAATTCAGGCTCCCTGACTGAGCCACCTTTATCCGTAACCCAGCTCCTCCCAGAGCAGCACACGAGCACAGGGCAGAGGTGAGCTGTGCTGTGGCAACCCCGGGGAGAACCCCCATCCACCCACCTGCAGGACAGGACCCTGCATGGTGCAGTCTGCTAAATAATTATGAAATTGTGTCCTACTGTTAGTGCTAGGATTGATCTGCCCACTGGCTGCACAGGGATCTGGGAAGAAATGTGGTATATACTGCCTCACCCAGAGCTGAGCATGTTGCAGGAACTCCTTCGCTTGCTCCATCTCCATTTCTGTCACCTGCATGTTTGCCTCCAAAAAATCTGTATCTTTGAGTTGTCTCTCAAAGAGGCTCTTATTATGACACTGGTGGGCAGAGCTCTTCACAATTTGTAAAATAACCTGCTGCCATGTCAGATTAGGTTACGTGCCATCAAATTATTTAAATCTTCACAGCTACATTTGTTCTACAGACATGCGCTCTCTCTCTTGAGAATAACATTTCTGCACTTCCATGAATACTTTCCTTTCAGGTCATTCTATATATATTTTTTATTATTATTATTATTTTTAGTGACAAAATCAGTTCTTGGAGCTCTATATGAGACTTCAAAAAAGAGAGGTGGTGCTTCATGTACATTTTATGGTTTTTCTGTCCAATGACTCTAATGTCAAAATTGCTACAACCTTCCAAGAGAAACGCTAAATCATAATGTAGTAAGAAAGGCACCCTCGACAGGTCTGCGAATGACAGCTCTATAATTTCAGTATTATTTGAATACAATGTAGAAGTGCCTTATATGTTTAAGCAGCTTCATTTTACATCTGCTTTTTAGAATAATTGATTCATACTTGTCTGCACAGGCTTTCAATAGTTCTTCTTTTCTTTCTTAGTGTCTTTGTCTATCTTTTTTTTTTGTCTCTCTCCCCCCCCCCTTTTTTTTTTGATTCTCTTGATTTTTTTTTTCTATAAAATTTATTTTACCATTGAGAAGATGAGAGGGTCAGGCTGAGCATACGTGAACAGGGCTGAGGTGGAACTAGTCATCTTTACCTCTGTATTCATTAAAGACACAGTGCAGAATGACTTGAATTACGGGTGGATATTTTTCTGCCTACTTTCATACATATGCTAACATTTATTGCTTTATTTGTCACTCAAAAATTACCATTATTATTTGTGAGTACTGAGGTATATTCAATCTGTTTTAATCTGTTTTAATATTTCTAAATTATTTTGCAGTTGCTCTAGTCTATGTGAGTTGGTTGGAGTCCTTAAAAAACCTCCCAGTGGTTACTGATGACAAATTTTCATCAAGAGAGAGTGGCTTCAAATCCTGATAAAACGAAAAAGTTTACAGTCCTACTTCTATTTTTATTTATTTTATTTTACTTTTTTTTATTTTTGTATTATTTCTGCACTGTTGAACTGACAGCTGAAATCCTAACCCATTTCCTCTGTGCCTGATGTCTGCCCTGGCAGCCAGAGAAAAAAGTAAAGGGAACAATATAGATGAGGAAAACTGAAGCATTTTGCAGTGCGACCACCCCAGCTAAAGCTGTGGGTCGTGTCAAGAATCTGTGAGACCTGGCAGATCTCTGTGGAGGCAGCTTTGCTTCTTGTGACACGTCCAAGGAACCTGTGCCATGCTGGTCTGATGCCAAGGTGCAGTTGTGCAGTTGCAGCGGTCCACCAGCAGCACTCACAAAAATCAAAGGGCTGTGCTTCAGATCAAGTCTACGTGGACTTGGAATGGGGTGGATTTCACCCCACATCCCTACTGTGGTGAGCTGGGAGCAAAGACACCTTTCCCAATGCAGACCCCAGGGAAGACACAAAGCAAATATCCAGTATTTGATCCTGCCTGGAAACCATTGCAGATCAGAGAAGGAAAAATCTTTCTGAAAAGCACTGGTAAATGTAGTTTAATAAGGTGTTAGCCTAAAAGCTCTATCTTCTTTATAAGAAATATTGCAGTGATTTAGTGATACTGCTTCTTATTGGAGGTGCTATTAGAAACTAAAAGAAAGACTCACCTCAATCTCAGTCTTTTCAATCAATAAATATAATTAAAATTAAGTAAACAAAAATATGCTTTAAAAACAATTAATAGTTTCTGGCCAATCTTTACACCACCTTTTCTGTCCCAGTGATGTTTGCTGTTATGAAGGGTTTCATGAAAATGCCGGGAAAGCCTCCTGAGGAGTGGGCACATGTGCGTGTGTAGGTTTCATAAAATGAGAAATCATATGTGAAATTCCTGATGAGATTATCTGCAAGCAGATGTGTGAGAAGACAAAGTCAGTTTGCATTCCAGATACTGCAGAGTATTCAGTGTCAAATTGTTAAGATCAGTCTAGGTACTGATTTCAGGTTTTGTTTTAACTCTGGAGAGCTGAAGAGCTCTCTAGATCATGTCATAGCATCATAGCATGTAAGGCTTATAGATAAATAGAACTGAAGGGAATAGGTAATAACCATAAAACAGTATTATGAAAATATAAACTATAATTAGTGATAATGGGTTTCTCTCTTAATTAAATACATTAAAATACGGATGCAGAGTTTTGATGCATGGATGCTTTTGTCCAAGAGCATATGTGTGTTTATATACTGAACTAACATTGATGTATTATTGACATATTAAATATGCATCAAAGGATGAATTCTCTGCCCTGATGTTAAATGGGCCTGTTTTGTGCTGCATAGCTGTACAGATATATGGAAGAAGATAGTCCCTGCCTCCAAATTTCCCACCTAAAATGAAAAGCATAGACTGCTTAACTGTATACATGCTTAGTGTAGCTTGGGGATGTCACTCGGGTAGGCAAGGTTAAGTCATATCCTTGGGTGCTCCGGTCATTCTGCTGGAGGACTTAAATGCTGGTGGGATGCTTCTGTTCCTTATTTGTTCAGGAAATTAAGCCTCAGTTAAAATTCAGATTCCACATTTTGATTCCAGTGCCAGCAGATTGGGGGGTTATGTGGAAGGAATAATCCCTCTTCTCTTTCTATTGTTTCTGGTACATTATAGGCTGCATAGGTCTCCAAGAGCTCAGTTGCTCTCTTATTTTCTAACGATAGAAGAAACTGCATTTCCTGACCTCTAGCACTCCAAGTTTCAGATGCATCATTAAATAATTTGAATCCTCTGAGTAGTTAGGTAATTATGAGGGGATTAGATTATGCTTAGTACCAGAGAGGGGGAAGTACTGAAACTCATATCTAAGTTAAATATTTTACCCTTTTAAGCGCCCATGTAGTCATCTTTCCCCTTGGTGCTGGGGACCTGTCACTTCTGATGTGCACCACGAGCATGTCTACATGGAGACCCAGTCTCAGTTGCCACTGTCACAGGTCAGAGAGCACCCAGCTAGCTGGGAACCTTCCCATCATGTAGTGGGGAGATGATGTCTTCTCATCAGTGGCCAAAAATAACTGGAGTCTACTGGCTTTCTTTCATGTTCTGTGTTATTCCTACAGCTTTCGAGAAAATTCATACCTGTCAATGTGAATTTGCCTTTTTTGACTTACACGTTTGTCCAGAGCAGGAGCAAAACAAGTTTCACTGAGCTTTTGAATCTGCCAGCAGTTCTGTTTTTATTTGGAGATAAACTTGACCCTGGCAGCAGAAGTACCGATCCCTTTCTTTCCCAAATTGTGCTTTCTGAACTCAGACCAAGAAGATCCATGTTCTCTGCAGTCATTCTTGCTTAAAAAAAGTGCCAGCCACAATGGTTTCCCTTCACAATATTCTTCCCTCCATGTCTTCCCCCACTGCTAGCATCTCCCACCTCGAACATTTGGGTTGATATTTTCTCTGCCTGGTCTCAGGGCTACTGTGATATTAAAAAAGAAAAGTGTGAGTAAAATGAATTGTTCCTTATTGAGGTAGAATATATACAGGGAGAGAAGAAATTATGCCTCTTCCATGAAATTTTAACATAAGCATACAGTAAGTCAAAATGGCAGGCTCTATAAATGTCAGGGAGAATTTTATTGGCAGAAAGAGTTAAACATAAAGATACTCAGATACAATTGTCCTGCCAATGTCTGAGCCCAGGATTATTTTAGACACATGGGCAGTCTGACCATACCTGTGGGATCACGCACTGGTCTGTATATGATTTAATCTAAACTTTTAATAGATGGGATGCACTCCCTGTAAAGAGGTCTTCTAGATATCTTTCTTTTTGAATACTTGGTATTTTAATATGGCACTTTTTAAATCAAAAGAAAGATTACTATTGACTTAAATGGGTTCAAAAGTAGGTCCTAACATGAGATTACTTTTTTTCATTAAGGACATTATATTGCATCATTGAACTCGATGTTTTTTTCCATTGACTTCATTAGATGCAAAATTGGCCCCTTAAAACATGTGCATTGATAAGGTACTTTGTCTTCTGTGACTGCAGTAAAAAAGGAGAAAAAAAAACACATAACATCTTTATGCTTGCTCTTCCTTATCTCTGTGACATGTTGCCTCTGATATTTCTGCATTTTGAATCATAAGGGCTCTATTCTCACTGGGCTCTTGTCCCATGTTAACCTGATATTCATATAATTTTGCTAGAAAAGAGCATGTGAATGATCTCTCCCTTCTAATTTATTCAAGGCTAACATTCTGCTACTGGCAAACTTGCTTCCATGGTTCCCCTGTCTGTACAGTATAACCAGATGTTTTGTAGTTTGGGTCCCTCTGCACATCATTGTACAGACACTGCAAGTACCTCTTTCCTGCAGATTTCTTCAAGAACCCTCACAATGGGATACATGAAGAATTTGTAAAAACAGGTCATAAAACAAGTTTATGAAATTTAAAATTACAGCAAGTACTTCTTAAAAAGGAGGAGAAATATTGTATAGATTTTTGTAGAGCAGATTAGACTGTCATCTGGGCACTATGTGCATAATGGTGCAGTTGCAGAGCCTTGTCAATAGTGAGATATTCATTTAAATGAACTTCTAAGTGAAGACATAAAATTGTGTGAATAATGTGGAATTGGCTTTGAATCAGTAGTACTTGTGTGGCACCTATTGCATTTGTGTGCCTCTCAGCATTGAAGGCATATTCCCAGAACCACTGTCAGGAAGGGAAATAATTTCTGACAAAGAAAACTGAAGAAAAAAAATCTACGGATATAAAACGCCAAACTTTGTGTTTTATTTTAGTGGTAGACCATGTTTAAGTTCAAAGTCAACTGAAGTTTTAGACTTATTGTTCTGTCTAGTGCATCATATACATCTCTAGAAAAGGTAGAGTCCAGTGATGTCTCAAGCTAATCAGTGCTGTGGCTGGGCCAGCCTTTCCACCTGCGGACTTTTTCAAAGTCTACATACTTTCAGCGAAGAGTTAAACAAACAAATAAAAACAAAATTAGACAAGACAAAACAAAATCAAACAAAAATCTCACACTGACGTAGGAATGTGTTTTTGATAGATGGACTTTAGTGGATAAAGGGTCTGATTTCTCCTATGCAAATGAGAACCAGTATGAAGGAAGGAACTGCATTAACTCAAGAACCACAGGAGACTGATTCCTGCTCCAAATAATAATAATAAAAAATAGTAAATAAATAATGCAAAAAACAATGTATTTTATACTTATGAATGTAGTAGAAATTTTCCTCAAAGTTTGAGAAAGTTTCAGTGGGAGGCTCTGAATTGTATTCTTGCCTGCTTAAAATGAAGATCAGGAACTGACCATCAATTTGTATACATCCTCTGAGCATAGAATTAATGATTCTATTAAAATGAGACATCCCCAAGAAATTCTATAGTAATTGAACTACTTCATAAATTAAGACAAGCAAGCACAGTTGTATAAATAGAGAAAAGGCTGACCCAGTTATTTGTAATAAAGTTTTGTCCATTAAAGCCGTCAATCCTAACTGGGTGATGAGTGAAATTTCTGAATAGCACAGGAAATTGTTTCTGAAACATTGGGTGAATATTTTCAGGTGATGGTGTGACATGGAGGGCTACTCTGTTCTCTGCTGCTTTAACCTGGTTTGAATGGCCTACATCAATCCTTACATTTAATGACAGAAAACTCAGCTTAACCTTGCTGTAAAGTAAGTATTTATACATATCAATGAGAGAAATAAAACACCTTATTGATTTTACATCTGCTTTCACTGTGGTAATTAAAATGTACCTTTGCGGCTTGCAGAATAGTAGTCTGTTTGTATTAGATCAAAGAAAAGCTCTTCTGCAGACCTTATTTTGTATTCCTGTTATCTGTTGAATTTCTAAAATAAATGCAGAAGAATGAATCCAGACCTCATAATCTGCTACCCTTTAACTCTAGTAAAAAGACACCTTCCAGTCAAAGGAACTAATTGTTTGTAATGGAATATTCTCATCATTCCTAGGTCAAATTCAGTGGTGACTACCCCTAAGTTCAATGTTCAGTATAGTTAATGCCTTTACTTGCATATGTTATTTGTCAGGAGTCTTCTTAGGAAAACTTTTTACTGTGGCAGTTCACTGGAGGGTCATCACTACAGCAGATCTCTTCTAGAGGAGTTTAAAGAGAAAGGAAAGTCCTTGAAAGTGGCACTGTAGACCCTGCAACCCTACCGAATTTGGTGGTAGATTATCAGTTTTAGATGTATGCTACTATTTAGATACTTTGGGTAGAATCTTATGGCTTTCTCGATACATGACAATGCATCATTTCTGCAGCAGCCCATCTCATCTGGAGCCCAGTATGTTTGCAGCTTTTTGTGTTGTTGAGTCTGGAGACACCCACCACTAGTGTGGTGGCATCAATGTGGGTATGCGTGTATGGCCCCTACCTCACTTCTGTGGTTTATTGTTGTTTTTGACAGAAAGCGACTTTTAAGTCAGTACTTGATAAATTAGTATTGAAGGATACTGTGGAGTTGTCCATTGCCACTATGTCCACTTCAAAAGCTCTCCACCTTTGATCCTGATGGATGAGAGGGTTTTCTAGGCAGAGTTCACTTGGAGAGAGTACACTGCTTCACCTTGCATCCACAGTTGAATATTTTGTGCAATATTGAAATAGTCTTCAAGAACATTTTCTTTTTGTGTGCATTTGTGTGCATGTGTTTGTGTAGAGTCAAGCTTCTGGTAGCACAAATCATTTTGAAAAATGTGTCTATTTTCTGTGAAATTTTCTTGACTTTTCTCAGGTTCTTCAAATCTGAATGGTCACATGTTGCATATAGTTTTCGTACCTTGGATTGCAATTGTTCTCTCATGCTGTATCTTCAGTGGTATGACATGATCAGATAAGCATCCTCATGTAGTTCATACACAGACCAGGCCATGTTTTGTCCTATGCTAAAACATCTAACATTTCGGGGTATGTTTCTGCTGCCTCACAGATTTAACACATTTAACAGACTCCAGAGAAATAACTGACATAGTCTGAATCAGCACTAAAAGAAGAATTTCAGTTTGATTCTCAAGATCCAAAAATCTGAGGAAAATTCAGCTTTGTAGGAAATAGATTTATATCAGTACTGTTCTGCTTCTTTCTCCCACCCTGAGTGTGGGTTGATGGAGAGCTATTAAGCAGTTTAGCCTGTGATTAATTTAGCTCCCTCTGTACCTTTGTGTCCTTCTTGTGCTTGATTAGTCCAAGGTTTGGGATTTGAAATAAAGCCAAGTTTTTAAATCTGGAGCCCTCTTAATTACTTCCTCTCACTCTTTTTTTTTTTTTTTTTTTTTTAAATCATATGGTAAAAATCTGATTACAGATACGTCTACATAGTAGCTCACTGTAGAGATATTAAGCTAGGTCTAAAAGATCTGGTTTGGTAGCGGAAGCAGTCTAGCCATGGCAACATAAGATAATTTATATAAACGTACATTTACTACACAAAAGTGTGAGTAATTTGGAACATGCCACATATATATATATATATAGATACATACAGTTATGTATATATATGTGTAAAGACTACATGTGTATTTATGCATACGCATCTAAAAACCTTGCTAGTACAATTTAGCAAGTAACACATTTCAAAAGTAGAAAGAGAAAGGAAAAACAGAAACACTATTGTGATTAATCATGCTCATTATCAAGTCAGACTTATGACCTGTGTAAATTTTAGGGCATTTTTTTTTGAAGTGTGTGTGTGGTGGTGGATGGGAGGAGGGGTGCATATGTGTGGAAGGAGAGATGAAAAATACACTGCTTTCTCTGCCAATAAAATGACCCCCTTCACCCCCCACCCCCACCTCACCCCCAGCTTTCAACCTTCCCTCCAAAAGTTAGGTAGATGTCTAAAGCTGGCTAAAGCCTTATTATTTAGTTAACTCTAGGTGGTTTCCATTAGCCTTACAGTACGTGCCACTGAGCAGACATACAGTAACTGAATTGTTTCAACTTATCCAAATAACATTGAAATAGACTTAATTGTTGAACTGCAGGAAAGACCGTGTGTCTCCAGAGACTATTAGTGTCATTTAAAAGGCTAAATGTATCATAAAACCTGTCTTTAACAGAATAAAATTGTACAGACCAACACAATTTTAGCTAATGTTTTCCACATTTCTTGTAAAAAAAGTCACTGGCTGTAAAGCAAAGTTCATAACATTTCTAGGAGTTATTTCGGTGTAGCACTTCTCAACAAGTTTGAACCTACTATTACTTGTACTACTGAGTAGCAATGTTGAGAGAAGTCACATTAAATTCTATTGGACTTAAAGAACATATTTATATTTCTTGTATGTGAAAAGAGGCTTTCGTGCAGCTGAAGTTTTAAGAAGACTCTGATTCCAATAGATAAACATTTTCCTTTTAGACTGCAAGAACATTTAAATCCAGCTTTGATTAAAGAAGAATACTGTAGCATTTGAGAAGAAAAGTAAAACTGAAGAAGTACTTGTTGATACAGATTGTCAGTGTGATTTCCTCAACAATCATCATTCCAGTATTTTGTGATATTTATTCTGGGATTTACCGCTTGGCTTTTAATTCTAATGTTACGTATGTTCTTTTGTTGACTATGTTAAAAATTTTTATTTTGGTGGAGGCAATGATAAAGGTAGCTGAAAACAGAGAAAGAGGAAGGCAGAAGTGGATGGGGGAGGGAGAATGAGAGGCCAAGGAAGAGTGAAAGAAAAAAGTGAATTGCTTTTATGCTATCAAAGAGACAAAGGGGTATTTCTTTGTTCGAAAGAAGTTCAAAGTATAATGGGGAAAAAATCAAGAAGAAAGACAAATAGTGAATCAAACCTCAATAGAGGAAGCAAATCTTTCTATTTATCTGTCTCATCTTTTCACTGGAGTTGTACATCAACTATCAGGGAAACTATTTCAAATAACTTCTGCTAACTTTATTGTTATATTACAAGTTTAGTAGCCTTGTTATTTTACAAGTTTAGTTGCTATGGAAATGAATGATGCAATCTACTCAATCCATCACAATCGCTTACTTTTGAAAAAATCTTTTTAACCTGAAGATATTTTTTTTTCTCTTAGCCCTTTCCAATCTGGTGGACAAAGTTATTGGTTTTTTTGTTTGTTTGTTTGTTTGTTTGTTTTTTTCCTGGAAAATCTCAGAATCAGGATGTAATTACCCATGTAGGAACACCAGTGCCTTTCCTGAAAAAGTTAGGAATTTCTTGCAACAGCAGTTACTGTCAAGCTTTTCCCATTAGAGCTATGTGTGAATAGAAACAACTATAATTTCTTCATTGCTCTCTATTAAAATGAACTTGAATCATTTAACTCTTTTGAAAAAGAGACATTATGATGACAAAAAATATTGGTTAAGTCTAGCCAGGGTTTGATTTATTTGGTTTTAGTCTTGCAATAAGGAGAGGGTATGTGCTAATGAAGCAGTTCCCGTTTAGAGGGAAATTCATCCAGTAACAAGTCATTGTGCCACTAATTCTTTTTTCATCCCCATTTTGGGAATTTACGTAGTGTCTGGTCTCCTGGTGCTGACCCTCAGAGTGGCCCTGAATTCACCTGTAATGAAGGAAATCCCTGGATGCACAAACCTAGAGTATCTTTACCTTGAACTGAAAGGACTCTTACTATTTGTAGATTATTGATCGGACATCACTGCACAGACCAGCCTGCAGATGTTTTACTCATACAGTGTGCAATTAAGTGCAATGGAGAGATCTGCCCACAACACTGATGCAGCAAAGGTAATAGTTCGACTTTGGTAATTTGAAATTTTAAAGCTGGGTAGTTGCATTAACATGGTGTCAGACAAAAACCAAAAGGTCAAACATGCATCCATGCAGCAATTCTACTTCTGATTTGTAAAGCAGTTCAATATCTGCTTTGCCAGTTTGCCTTTCAGGCCTCAAATGAATATATTTAATTGCAATTCATAAGTTTTATGGTTTGGTATGACCATAGGCAGCATACACAGAGTTCTAGTTACTGTCCTGCTAGGCATTCAGGTGACTTCAGGAAATCTTTGCAATCACACTGTGGCATACTAGACAACTGAGTTTAAATCACTGGCAACCTCTCCATAATAGATCTGGCTTAGGAAGAACTTATGGAAATGTGGATTGGAGCTGTGCCTTTCCTAAATATTATGTAATTGGTACTGGATTGAAGGTATATTGATTTTTTTTCCCCCCAGCCCATCTAGACTTTGAAAACACAGGTTTCCAAAGCTGGAGGCATCACTGTTTCTCACATTCATGACAGTAATGGCAGCATTACTGAGAAGATCTGAGGTATGTGGAATGTTAAGCAACATGCTTTCTTTTTGATGTCCGGTCTAACCTCTTTGTTGAAGATTGTAAATCTTGCAAGCACTGACCACAGCTATCTACATAATGAGAGAGGGAAATGTTTTTTCCCCATATTTACAAAACTTTTGCATAATAAAGTCCACTCTCCCATAAATAGGATCCTAGGCCCTGATAAACATGAAATTATTTTTACTATTCAGATTCCAGCATTTCAACACAGACTTTCATGCAGAGAGCTTCTTGTGACATAGATAATTTATTTTTTTCCTGTCCCTTTTTATCTTTAATAAGAGTAAATATTCTGATGGAGGTGTGAAAATTAACCAAAGAAACAAAAACAAAAAGCTTTCCAGAAAACATAATGAAGGAATATGAATTTTTTAAATGTTCATTGATTTTAAGGCAGTCATCTGTGAAGCACAGATATGAATCTCATTGAAGTCAATGGTTATGGTCCTGAGGTAGTGGAACATGGAAATATATTTAAATGATGACATAAGAAATGACAAAATACTGTTAATAAATCATTGTTTCTTGGATGTGTATAGTTTATATAGAGAGAGGTCTCTTGAGTATAGCTAAGATTCTGAAGACATTTAATATCTATGAGTGAAGTAAAACTCACAGAGTACATTACACATTATTTTTGTCATTTAGCAGCTGAAAAAGGTGTTTATATGATTTGCCCAAGCTCACGTGGCAAGGAAAAACAAAGCAAAGAATAGAAACCTTCACCTTATGGTTTCATTCCCACATTCTCCATAGATGACCTGATTTAGGACTTATTTTAATGTAGCCTTGACAAATGTAATGTGCAAAAGTAATGAAATTTAAGTTAAAAAAGGACCGACTTAGATGACCCCTGACCTCTCATGTCTAAATGCAGTCTCATTCTAATATAGTGATAATTGTCCAATGTTGGTCTTACAACTTCATTCCTGATAGGTTTGAAAAGATGCAACTAAAACTGCTAATTTCTGAATTCTGCAAAATTAGGATGTAAGTAGCCAAAAAGATGCTGCTGACAGACTGTAAAACCACCTTCCCACTATGCCCATTATGCAGTCTTTACTCATGTGAGGGGTCCCATTTAACCTGATGAGACCACTCAGCATAAGGCACACAAAAGGTTGCAGGGTTGGGCCCTAGTAAGGTTAAGTACTTCCACATTGTTCATTGAGCATACAAATTCGGTGAGAATTACCGCAAGAAAATCAAATAATGAATTTCTACATTTTCAGCAAATGTCTTGAGCTAATCAGCTCAGAATCTAATTTTCTCTAATCAGACCAAGGTGGATAGAATGTGAAACAGATGACCTTAAGGTTAAGAACAGGTAATTCTGTTTGTTTGTGGTGAATAACGACATTTTTCTACTGATGGGTATTCACCTTGTCCCTTAAAATTGCATCAGGTCAGTGCAGAGAGTAACTGTTACAGCAGGTTTGAATTCCCCTGTACTATACAATAGGCAACTTTTCTGTCACTGCCAATTTGAACCAGTCCCATATATGAAAAACAAAACTAAGGTTCCTAGTAAATACAACAATTTTTAATATCTCCAGCTGGAGAAAATGTTTTCACTAGTATAGCAGAAGGGTGTAAGTATGATTCTGTAAAGCAGTCTCAGAAAGAGAATTTCAGAAAGGAGAAAACTTTTCCTTTCCTTACTTTTAGAATTATTAAAAGTACACATCCCAGAAACATAACCCATGAGTAAACATGTTAACTGAACTAAGATAACATAAAAATCAAATCAGTTCAAGGATAACAATACAAGTCTGAAAACAAATTATTAGTAACTGAGATCGGATGTGGGCAAGCTCTACATGGGTTCCTCATTCTTTATTTCCAAAGTGCCTTAAACCAGAAAAGAAAAATCTTAACTTCATCACAAGTATCATTAACTAACATAAAACTTGAGTCAAGCACTTGAAATTTGGCCACCTGAGAATATTGGCTAGTGTTCAAACTTTAATTCCTGGCCCTCCCGTAATGATCTACAAATATGTAAATAAACAACCCTCTAGTACTGAGAAGGAGTAGCTCCTGCTTGCCCTTTCTCCTGTGAAAGCTGGAAACCAAACTGATGGAAACCTACTATTGCTTTATCACCCCCCTCCTCCACTCCAACTATTGTTCATCTTTCAATGACCCTCAAGTCTTAACCTCTGTTGCAGATACGTTTTGGACTTCTTTTGGCTGTTCTCAATCTGCTGGACTATTTTGCTGGGGAGGAGAGGGGGAGGGATGTCGGGAAAACAGACATCAAAGCCAGAATTAAAGAGGAAGCCCTAGTGAGGCCTTGAAAGAAAGGGAGCAACTCTTCTGTAAAGGATAGATGTGGACCCATGAGCTTTGATGCCAGGCCCAGGAAGAGCTTATGACTGTTTGCTTAAAGGCATAGCCATACAGGCACAGCCTTGAATGGATAGAAATCAGGCAAGACTCAACAATTTTTTCAGGGAAGAAAGCCTCATGTTTAATTTTGCTTAAGCAGAGCTGAACAGTTTTTAGTGCAGGGAAGATGTTTACTTTTTCCCTGATACATATTTGCAAGAAGAAAAATGTAGCACCTTCTTCCCCTCAGATAAACAGAGCAATGTGTTCTTATTATCAAAGGTGACTGTTCTTATAACTCAGGGTAAAAATGGCACATTATTATTTCATTAACAATAGTAATAGCTTTCTGGTACTCAGGAATCAGTGCTGCTAACTGGTGCCTGCCCTCCTCTGAGGGTTTCCAGCAATGTTTTTGTAAAACTCTTTTCCCGAGACTGAACTGCAATTAAGATGGGCTTCAGTCAGTTCTGCAGAGATGTCACTCCACATAGCACTGCAGGCTTCATGTTGCAACATGGAGATGTCACTTCAGATAGCACTGTGGGCTTGAAGTGGCAATGCAGAGATGTCACTTCTCTATTAGGAACTGCTGCCGGAGAATCTGTCCTTTTTGATGGAGCTGGCCCCATACTTTGCTAATACTCTCCTGATGTCCCTCTCACCGGGCTTTATTTCACAGGAACCATATGACAAGTTAAAACATGTCCTTGAGAAGTCACGTTAACTAATGCAACAATGACCGTGACTGCACAGTATGTCTAGGCAGGGACAAAGTGTTGTTTCAATCACGGAAAAACCTTACTCTAGTGAGAACTGACTCACAATCTGCAAAGTGGTTGTTGGACACAACTTATCTCTGTCTGCAATGACCGCAAGCCATGGCCATGGTTGTGTCAGTTAACATGACTTCTCAAGGTCATGTTCCATACTGCTGTAAATTTTGAAGGAAGATAAAGAGACATCAGGAATTTATTTTCTTTCTAGATGCCTCTTTGGCTCAGTTAACCTTTAACAATGGTCTCTCCTTAAGTGGCTAAAACAATAAAGAACAGTGCCACAGAGCTAAGAACATGAATCATAAGTTTCAGTCCAGTCTAAATAGTTGAGCCTGCTTTTTACTTCAATATTCCAAGCAAAATAAAGGTCTGTGCATAAAAATGCCCATACATGTTGCCATATAGATTCTGAGTTTCAGGCATTCCAGCATTTTCTGTGGGTAGAATAAAATTTCTAATGAAAAAATTGTCCAGTATGCTTTTCCCAGTCAAACTCCATATGTGATCCCACAAGTACAAATGACGTTTGGTAGTGCCCCCTTTTGTAATTGCTTTAAATTAAAAAGCAATTAGAAGCCCACTAATTTCAGACTAGACCCACTGGGTCAGGACTGAGATCACCAGTAGAGCAGTCACAGTGTATGCATTACACATCCCTCGTTCCACGAAGGCCAAGTTTATATTGGAGGTAGGTCAGTAATTCCTACTACTGTCAGTGGAAGCCTTTTAAGGAGGCCCAAGGACGTACACAGTGTTCATTCATCCTTTGGCAGGTGTTGGTACCAGGGACAAATTTACCTCTCGTCATTTTGCTCCTTGTGACTAATAGGAATCTCGGACCTTCATGAGGTGATGTGCACCGCAAATCCCCACAGCAGGGCTTTTTTTGGTGGAATAGAGGTCTCAGAGACTCGCTGCTGTATGTGAGACAGATGGGATGGCTACAGATGCTCTGCTGTGCTTCTTCTTGCACCTTCACTAACCCCTCCCCAACAACCCCCTCACCATACCTGGATTTCTGCTGCTGATGCCTCTCCCTTCTGTGTCACTGATTGCAGGGAGTTTGTTTAAGCAAGGAAGAAATGATAAAGAGATTACCGAGTACAGCTGATTGCCTGCCCTAGCTGAAAGGCACTGCAGATGGTCTGGCCTGCTCTGTCCAGGGGCTATGGTGGTCCTGTCTCCCAGCACAGCTCCTGCAAAGCTCTCTTCAGCAAGCACCATCAGTAACCCCAGAATTGAACTTTCCTCACAAAAAGGCTCTTCTAGATTTTTCTCAGCATCCAATTTTTCTTGGCATGGCTTCCATTTTTTAATTTTTATTTTTTATCTTTTTCCCACAGAAGCCGTGAAAACTTTTCCTAACATGATCCTACTTTGCCTTCTGGCTGAAGAGTATGACTGATGCCTTTTCTTCCCCAGTGCAGAAGTGCATCTGTGGAGTAGAGAGACTAGGTAACCAGCTGTCATGTCAGGTTTCCTAAACATACTTGCATGTGATTTCTCACTTGTTGATCTGTATCAAAGCAGAGAGCCTCTGCTGCTAGTTCCATTGCACATCAGGTCTAGAAAATCATTTCATTAGGGCTGAAAAAAATGTTTTACTTAAGTCAAAATCAGTCTTTTCCTACATCTGTTTTTTTTTTGCTTCTCCCTTAGACAGGCTGATAACACTTATCCTTCTCTTCTCTCTTGCCTTCTTTTCTACATCAAAGATACTAACCACTGTGTTCTTTAATTTAACAGATTCTGCAGCACAAGGGAGAATAACTTCATTTTATGAATAGTGAATCCTTGTATAATGTCATCTTCACATAATCTCTATTTTGCTGCCCTGAAAGAGATTTTATTTCAGTAAATGTGCAGACCACCACTACAGTGAGACGGTACTGACTATAAGAAGTGGTGTTACAAGTGTAATTGTTGTTTTAAAGCATTCTATTGAAGTGTACTAATTATTCTGTTCTTCTATCTGTCTAATTAACAGCTCTTGGGTTGCTTATTTCTGCCAGAGAGAATGGTTTTACCTCAGGTCACCACCACACCATCTGGCAGATGTGGGCATTGTAGCCAGAGCAGACACCTATGAATTATTGTCATAGTTATACTTAGGATACACATTGTAGTTATAGTCATACTTAGGATATAATTCATATTTACTTGCCTTGAATACCAAGAGGAGCATACTACAATAGTGTAGCCAGCAACATACATACGTATGTATGTTGGCATAGCCAAACACAACATATAAGCTTTTCACATAAATAAGTGAACAATGTGTCTGTCAAAGAGTAAAAAACCCCTGGTGTAGTTACAAGTAGTATGCATGGAAAACATGTAAACAGCAACCCAAGTAACAAAACTTGCAAGATAAAGAACAAAGACCACGATAAGCACAAGGAACAGCAAATGGGCAGGATATCCTGCTGAGTACACAAGTATCCCAGAAGGATGGCTGGCAAAGCCAAAAACAAGATAAGCAGCACTGGGAGCAGATGGGATCCCTTTCTGGGAGAGGAGCAAGCTGCAAAAAACATCAGGCATCCGGAGGAACTTTCGCCATCAAAGGGCTGTCAAGCCTGACAGCTTTGACCTCCTCAACCATCAACTACCAAGTACTGGAACCACTGGTACATCAGCTCCCTGGTATTGCACACTCACAGCCCATTTGAAATATAGTGGACTGATAGTTTTGTGTATGAAAAGGTATGTCATGGCAATGTGTAAGAACCACAGGCACAGGGTGACATTAATGACTGTCAGTCAGCTAAAAGTTTTATTTAAAAGTTGATTTATCAGTCTTCTAAACACTCCCATCACAATGATTTCTAATTCTGATTGATAGTGATATATGTAGACTTGTATATATATATACACACATCTAGTCAGTTGCAACAAAACAAAGATTAAAAAAAAAAAAAAGCACAACAGTTACAAGAAGGACTAAACAAAACCAAAAGCATGTTATCATGTTGGACAGCATTAGCAATTTGTACTTTACATAAGAAGAGGGCAGAAAATGAGGATCCTTCACCCTCAGAGGATGGGTTCCTTTTCACAGGGCTAGAGGTTGGTCACTGCCAGCATCTCTGATTGTATCTGGAAAGGGATGTATAGATATATACTCTGCATTGCTGACCAATAAAATATAGTACCTTGTGGAGTTACCAAGAGATATTCTCTTGTTCTTACGGCTTTGAAACACTCAAGGGAAATATGCCACTGCTACAGAGATAACTGATGAAACAGTTGGATTCAGTTTATGTGAAGTTTTGATTTTCTTAATAACTTTTTTTACTTTTTGAGAACGTGGAAATGTGTGCAAAATAACTACAGATTGTAACATATCTAGAAGCCTCTGAAGGATTTGTTTAAATTTTAAATGCTGCATCTGCATCTGCACAGAAATAGTAGATATTAAACCCTGATGTATGTTTTGAATCCCTACAAATTATACATTTTCCCCCTTCCTGCTGCTTTTCCTTTCATACTGCTACAATCAGCAAGTTTTTTCATTGTGTACCAGGAGTAATACTGATTTCATCTGCAAAATTCAGGCTAGTCACAAGTTACCTCATCATCAAGAAAAGCATTCTCTGCAGTCATTAAAAGAATAGTAGCAATAATTCATGTAACCTGGACATAATTTTTCTTTTTCTCTTTCTTATTTTATACCATTATTTTAAACTGTTAGTCAAGATCCTCACCTGATGTACATTGATGTTACCCCACTGAAACCTTGACTAACACCTGGGTGAGAAAACCTCCTCCTCCAGATCTCCTTAGCTATGTTTGGAATTGTATCTAAAATGATTTTTATTGCTTAACATAGAAATGTGTAAGATGCAAATGAAAGCATCAAAATTTTTGGATAACATGAGTTTGTCCTGCAAACCTCATTTGTAGAGTGTTTGTATATATGTCAAAGTTTTAGGCTTACTATACCAGTGCCAGCCCTATTGTGTGGAGATATATAAGAAGTACTAAAATTTTCATGTCAATCAAAGCTTTAATTATTGTTATCTTTTTTATTATTATTTTTGATAGATTATCTTATTGCAGAATCCATGGATTTGAAACTGCAAAATTCTATGCAGTTGTAATGCATCCACAGGAACTGCAGAAACTCTGCAAGCAGGTACAAAACATGTTAAATGCTGTGAACACTTCAAGTCTTTGAGCAGCAGTAGGATGCTTTTGTTCTGATCTGTAACTGAATTTTAGGCTGTCCTGAATGTTTGCAAAGTTCAGAAATATCCAGAGCACAAAAGCGTGAAAGAGGGACAATTGTCAATGGCATTTTTTCTTCTAATGCTCTGCCAAAAAAACACATATGAGGTACATGCTGCTACCATGTCACTCATCATAGGCATGATTTGCTCCTGACTGTGTGTGCAAATTATGAGGAGCTGGACTTG
This sequence comes from Anser brachyrhynchus, assembly GCF_964034855.1. Taxonomy (NCBI): domain Eukaryota; kingdom Metazoa; phylum Chordata; class Aves; order Anseriformes; family Anatidae; genus Anser; species Anser brachyrhynchus. The sequence goes on from NC_137695.1 coordinate 99,290,037, forward strand.
TGGCCGTACCATGCAAAACTACTAGGATTTGTGTTAACACTAAAAAAATATTTTCTGGTCTGGAGTACATAGATTATGTCTGGTCTGGTAAACTGGACATGTTTAGGTATGTTCTTTGGCATAGAGGTGGATTGAGTGTCTGTTAGTGAACTGTCTACTAGTAAGCCTCTAAAACTGGATTCCTACCTGTGAACTATGCCACAACAGTTTTTGAAGACAAAACCATATCTGGAAAAGGTTAAGGGAGACTTTGGTTCCTTGGGACAGGCCAGGCAGAAACCAAATGTTCTAATGACTTCACTGGTGTAGACATATGAACAATTCAGTGCCTGAGAACATCACGAGTCATGTTTGAATTGGCAGCTACAGACCCAACCCTAATGACACAATTCCTTCAGGGGATGGAAATTTTAGAATTATTTTGATATTGAGTCTGTTCGTGAGTTTAGAACTATTGATGCCATTATATGTAACTACAGCTTACTAGTACTTGAAACAAAAATGTACAGGTGATTCATGTCCTGGTTTATGTAGGTTTTCACATTGCTTACTTGCCACAGTTTCTACATGTGATATACTAGTTCCATTAAATGACATCATGGACACTACTTATTCTTTTTCTTCTCGTGAGGGGCAGAAGTATAGTGAGATGGATGTTAGTTTCTGAAAGGCCTTTTGAAATATGTTTATTTCTACAAATGGTGCTCTATACTCATGCTAAACAAAGTAAAAGAAAAAGGCAGACTTTATGAAATGCAAATAGTGAAGTTTGTTATTATCCTTAGATCTCTTGAAAAAATCATTCCACTGTCTTAGCTTGACCAGGAAAACAGATCCTTATGCACACAAAATAATTCCAGCACATCTATATTGCAAGGACCTTTCTGCTGTTTGAGATACGGTCAAGAAATAACTGAGATTAAGTGTAGACTGTGCTTGTTTAAGACATATCTCTGAATATTTTCCCTACCACCTCATATACAATTGAAATACTAAAATGTGTGTGTGTGTTTTGTATTTTGTTTGTTTGTTTGTTTTTAATAGCAAAACTCACTCCCAGGTAAAGAAGTGAAAATTTAGGGGAAAAAAAATCTCAAGTATGTTTTACAGATTATGCCTTACCTTTTTTATTTGTATTTTTTTCTATTTTTATTTTTTTATTGTACTCAATATAAAATTAGCTAGAGATGAGCCAAATGGAATGTTCAATCCCCTTTGAATTCAAATGACTATGAATTTGGTAAATAGTTTTAGGTATTTTATGCACTTCCCAAACTGGAAGAGAAAATATATGTATATAAAAAATTATCATTAAGGGTTGCAATCTAAGTATTAGACAAGATGCAACTGTTTGCTTCAAGTTTCATATGTGTTGGCCAGATGTTGCAATTCTTATTCAGGAAAGCCTCCAATGAAATTAGAAAGTGTTGTCTGAGGAAGGTGTGTGAGATCGTTTTTTTTTTTTTAATTATTATTATTAGAATATTACTAGGAAGCAAAGGCAACTGGCTTTATCTTGCTAGGAAGTAAGATTTTGTTATCAGAAATGTCTAGTTTTGACTTTTGACCAGCATCATTAGATTTCTTTTGATATGACGTGTTATGTACGTCTGGAATTCTTGACTTAATCTCCAAAGAATTAGGGATTTCCTTTTACTACTACTGCTCTCCTTCCAGCAAAAAAAAAAAAAAAAAAAAAGCAAAAAGGAGAAAGAATATTTTAATTTTTTACTTAATTAGTTTATCAATAAACATGTTTGAGATATAACTTCCTTTAAAATTAACTAAACATGAAATTTTTACTTCCAAGTTCTCCAATTGTGAGACTTTTATCACAAATTTTTAGACTTTCTGAGAAAGGGACAATTTTGATTAACTGTAAATGAAGTCACTGACATACTCTTTTTTCTGAGCCTTCTTAAAAAGTTAGAAAAAATCCAAACTTCTGTGAGTCGTAATCCTTGCTGTAGACAGCTATAAATTATTGTATATTTTTGGATTATGCTTCATTGCCCTGACCAAAGAGATTTTAAAAGTATAAGAATACAATATAGCCTTATCTTGCTAATACAGGAACTGCTAAATAGCTATAAACTGGGTTACCTTTTACTGTGTTAAAGGGACATCAAATTTCTGCTTGAAATGCAACTTAATAAAAAATAATTTGAATGTGGTTTCAGATTATTCCATACCCAATCCCTTATTACATTATCACTCATCTTGTTATAACTGATGTTCTTCTTATATGCCTAATTGTTTCAACCAAATTACCTGAAAAACTCTGTTATTAAAATATATGGTGCTTCTCAATGATAGTGAAAAAGCTAGGTGATATGAAAGAAAAGTTTCAGTCCCAGACAAAAAGAAAAATAAAACAATATAGATTGTTTTTAAAATCTTCTGATTTTAAGTCAATGTCTTGTTTTGTAAATCTGTTTATAAATATGTTTATAAACATAGTAGGTCCCAAATCAGTCCTGGAAATTCTCCGCCAATGCTTAGTTTTTAGAAACAAATTTTCCAATTTGACAAACATTTTCCTTCCATTCTGTTGTGTGAAAGACCAACATCAAACAAAGAATTTTACTATGTGGGCAAAACAATACAGCCGAATGCAATTCTGTTGAAAATTGTGCAATGTTATATTGAAAAAATATTTGTCTTTAGTCTTTCAGTTATATTTCTTTGTCTTATTTTTTTTTTAATAAAAATTATAGGTAAGTTGGACTTACATGTATCCATTTTTATTTTTATTTTTATTTTATTTTTTTAAAGTTGGCTGTGTCCCTCAAAGATCTGTATCTAAACACCATAAATTTTATGGAATTGGTATAAAAGTGACATCCATTGGGTCCTCTAGAGCCAGCCCAATCCTCTCATAACAGGGATTGTTGCAGGTAATATTAGAAGGAAAGCTTGCAGTGGCTAAGTGAGACTTGAGAACTCTGTTAACACTTGCAAAAAGTGTAAAATGTGCACTTGTGATTTAATGACTAAGAGAGCTGATAGATTGAATAAGATACTTTTTTTTTGTTGTTTGTATAAATCATTTGAAGTATCAAAAGCTACCCACATGTAAGAGTTCACATTTTTTCCTGTGGCATTTTAACCCAGAAATGGATGAAGAAATTTAACATGTTGGATTTACTTGTTGGCTTCCTGCTGTCAAATTCCTGTCGTCTTGCAAAGCTGTTGTGTATCTCTTGTTTTGAATTCTGAGTTTTGACTTCTGTCAATACTGACTGCAGTTCCGTGCTAATAAACCTTGATCAGTAATTTCTATGTTCAATTTTTTTCACTAACAAATGTGGTTTCAGAGTCATTTTTTGAAATTCAATGGGCCTTTCTTCTTACCTGGTGCCTTTAATATTTATTTTTTAAAATGACTTAAAATTTTCTTCATTAAGGGGATTTCATCAGCCTGCCATGTGAAAACTTTGCCACTAATGTGGTCCCCAGAAAACATCTAAATTTCCTAGATCAGTAAGGGCTGAGAGGAAAAGAAATTAAATAACAGTACAAATGTTAATCATTAGTAGTAATCCAATTTAACAGCTATTTGTTCTTTTAAAGAATGGCAGCTTTCTGTGGAGGAGTGACTACTCTTGCCTAGGAGTAGGTAGTGGCAACAGCAGCAAGTTCCAGGTAAGAGAAAGAAAATCAAACCTGAAAATGCAGCAAGCTGTGGCTGCGCAGAAGTAAAAGAATGTAAGGGAGATAAAGGCCCTGAATGTAGGATGACCCAGAAAATGCCTTAAGCTCACTCATCACTTTTCTGGCTGCTGTAGCCCTATTTTAAAATGTCTTCTGCTGATACCCTTGGAAAAATTTATTCTGACATCTCATATAAATGTCAAACATCCTTTTTCAAAATAAATAGTTTCTTGTAATTCTGAAGATAACAAAAGAAAAATAATTAATATTGGAATTTAAAAGTTGTTAGTCCTCCATGTAGCTAAAAAGATTTTCTTAGTATTTGCTTATATTTCTTTTGACTAGTGTTATGATATCTTTCAAAATAAACTGATTGTCTTGCAGAGCTTTGTTCTTGTCTATTTGACTTACTCTTTCAGTCTCTTTCCCTGCTGATACAAGTGTACTGATGCTCTGAATTGGAGGGGTGGGTGTGTTAGGAGGTGTTTAGTTGTACCATTTTCAGAGGATTCAATGGGTAGGAAGACTCCGACCCTGGCAGAAAGAGTGAGGAGGCAGGGGGAGGGAGGTGGTGAGACAAGAACTTTTGTGTGTTTTTGTAGTGGACCCCATCTTGTTTCTCTCACCAGGGTGATGCTGCCTCCACCATACCACCCCACCAGCTCAGCTCTCAGGAAGTTTAACTTTCTGCTGAATAAGATCCAGAAACTTTGGGCAGTGTTGGTTAGATATTTCATTTCTTTACTTGGACAAAGATATACAATGTTTAGGGATTACGTTTTTCCTTTTTCAATTGCAACCTATATACTTCATTGCCTAAGTGCTACTTTAGCATCAATTGCAAGAATATAAATAAAAAACACCACTTTATAGTTGTTCATCTAAGACCTTGAAAAGCAGTAAATCAAAATCCTTTCTTGGTCTACCTTCAGTTCTCATGACAGGACCAATACATTTGGACTGCGGCAACTTATTTAGATGATGTTTGTCAAGATGGTGGATTTAAAACACATAGCAGCTTTTTTTACAGCAAAGCTGATTGCTATTTTATGTGTTTAGCCCCATGGCAAAGTGAACCCTAAACATTTTCCCTTTCTAACCAGGTTTACTCTACAGCTCATGACAGGGAGAGTGTTGACTGGACTGTGCTTAATTTTATTGTCCTTTGAAGGAAGCAACATCTTGCCTCTCCTACCTTTTTCCCAACAGAGTGAACTCCAGTCTCTACTCGTGCTGAGGGTTCAGAGAGAGAGAGACCAGGACACTGAAAAGAACAGTATTTCCTGTCCTAGGAAATTAAGCAGTGTGTGTTTTGTCCTTGCAGAGGAAAATAATTTAAGCAGTGTGGCCTAACAGCCACAACTGAATTACCTTCTCTAAAAGCCAAATTCTGCCTCTCTGTGTAGACAGAAGAGCATGGGACTGCTGCTGTCCCAGGTAAGGACCCTAAAGAGTTCAGAAAATGATGTTCTTGGGTCACACACCTCTTTTTTTGGGGGAAGCTAAAGTGAATAATGTAGAATTTTGATTTTGTCAAAGGAGATCAAATGCAAAGCACAGAGCTTCCTTAACGCACCAGTGAGAAAACTCAGGCTACATTCCTGTGTCCAAGAGTTAAATGGTGATTACTCTTTGATCCTTGAGAGTACTTTATTCCCATTCTGACTGTTTTAGCTAGTACCCCTTTTTAGGACTTGACTTTGAATGCAGGTTAAATCTTTGAAAATATGTCAGTGAATTTCAGCACTCAGACGTGTAATTAATCTTCATATACCTCTGGTTGTAATGCAAACACACCTGTAGGATCTTTTCCATTGAAACCACAAGGAGAGAACCTGTAATAAATCTCAGAGTGATAGCTTTATCGTGACTGACAGAGCTGCTGGAGGCCTCTTTTTTATGAGTATAATTTGGGAGTATATAAAGGAGAGATTGATTTTCACAGACCCTCTCTTTTCTTTGGTATTTATGCCTAGTCTATACAACCCACCCTAGTTTTTTATTTTACAAAAAGACCTAACATGTGTGACTTGATTAAAACAATGATTCCCATATTGCATTTCCATGAGTCAGCAGAGGCCAACGTGATCACAATTTAATTCTGTACTTTGCAGGTCCCACGACTGAGTGTTGTGCATGATTTATCAAGGAGTTGCAGCTCTCTTACTTGTCAGGACTTGTTCTTCTGAATCCTTTGGAAACAGCAGTTTAACCTTTTGAACTGAACCAGTACCTACTAGCTGGAGAGGATGAAGTGCTTTCAAAAAGAGGCTGTGGGTCTAATGAGATGTGACTGTGAGATGAGCTTGACAACATACAGCAAAACTCACATCTCATACTAAGAAGTGGTTGTCATTTTGATCTGCATGAAGTTTAGCAACTCATGGATTTGAGCCACCACGTGTGTTGAGCCAACTCTTTCTTTTAATGGGAGTAAGTTCTGCTGATGTCCACAGGGCTATTCAGAGAGGGTGAGGGCAAGAAACTGGCCCATTAACTAATCCTCATAGCATTCTTTTATACATTATTACCACGTTTTACTGATAGGGAAATTGAAATCTGACATTTTAAATAAGTTACTTAAGGTATCCTTGCCATAAGCCTTGCCCTTGCGCCAGCTTGCCTGTAGATACTTTTCCTTTTTTTTTTTTTTTTATTAAAAAAAGTCAGATGTCCTCATAAATCCATAATTGCCTGTTTTCTTAAATGCTTTTCAGATATGAATCGTGACAACACTTTTCTTATTTTTCTATTCTGTGGAATGACTAGGCAGCAATTCTGCATGGGACAGAGATAATGAGTGTTAACGGGAGTTTACCAAATAGATCACACAAAACATTTATGGAAATGAGAGGCTCTACAGAACAAAGAACATCTTTCTACTTAGTTTTGCTGCTTTATTCTTATACAAATCCAGAATAAGACCTTTTTTTGTCTGCTGTTTTGGTTATTTAGAATCAAAACAAATATGAGGAGAACACAGCTTGACCACAACAGAGATATATCTTTGTATCAGTTCATCACATTTCAGTGCTGTGTCAAAAAATGTGTTAAAGACAGAAAGAAAATCAGTATAGCTGAAGATACCACATTGCCAATAATTGTTTTCTGTAATAGTAAGTCCCACTGAAAGCATTAGTGGAATAAGGAGTTTTCTTTTTTAAAAAGTGTGATGTAATTCAGTGCCAGCTGGCTGACCAACAGCCTGGGCTATGCTATATGTGTTACCGTCTCAGTAGGAAGAACAGATCTTTTATTTTTCTTTGTAGAAACCTTGTATGCTTGGCTGTACCAGACCAGGCAGATTGCTTGAAGTGACTGGCTGCCAATGTAATTTGTGTTGGTAAATAAATATAAAATGTTGGGATCTTTCAAAGATGGGATCGGGAGGCAATGACTAATGCCAAGCAGAGTGTAGTCATTTCCTGAGCAATAAAACTGCTCTATCAACTCACCTCAAGTTTAATTTGCACAAACTCCATTTGTTGTGTCCCTTCATAAGCAAAGCTGTTAAACTGAAAAATCTCCTGTGGCTATTGTGTAATGTCAGGATCACCTGGATCCTTCTAAGCCAGCCTAAATCCTGTCCTTAGCTCTGCCCTGTACGGCTTGCTTTTTTCTCTTCCTGTCAACCAGCATAGTGATGCTGGCTAATATACTGGAAGGAAGTGGAACAAGAACATAGCTGAAGTAGGCATGCTGATGTAAAATCAGACACAGAAAATAAAACAGGACTTGGGATGAGAACAGCTCACACTCTAGTGCAACATTTTCCGATATTGTATAATTCTTTCAGAGGAGAGATGGCTATGGTGCAAGGTGAAGGAATCTCTCCTTGGACTGAGGAAGGCAACATTACTTTGGAAATGAGTATCACTTGATGAAAAGAAGAAATAGAAAAATTTTGCTGCAGCCTAACCTGAAAGGTCTGTTGTGAAGTTCCTTTTCCTTTCCATGCCTTGGCAAAAGCTGTAGGAAAAGGACAAACTCTTGCTTGTTGTCTGCAGGAATAAATTAATCCCCTATTGCACTGTGCTTCATTGACACTGAAAACTCAGATTGTCTTTTCCTACATCATGGGGGTGATTGAAGGTAAATTGAGAGTCATTATTAAGATAGGCGTGTGCTAAATGTGGTCAGAGGAGAGAGAAAAAATACTTCTTTTGTGGAACAATTCAGAAAGCCAAAAATCCTTTATAGAAAGGAATAAACTCAACTAAAAGCAAACCACTATGCAGTTCAATAAAAGGTTGCCCTCTCCAGTCAAACAGATACAATTTGCCACTGGGTGTATAAAGAGGTTCTTTTTCAATTTAGTTATTTCCATTAATGTATGAACCACTGATCAATATTAGACATCACTTAGCTTCTCAGATCATGAGAAACAACTCATTGGCAAGCATTATACTTCTAGGAGACAAAGTCTTGGTGTGGTAAATATATGACCATGCAAACAAATTGAATACTTTCCATGGAAGTTGAGAGCCAAATTAATGATTCACCCTCACTGTGTCAAAGGTGTAAAGTTTCAGGACTATTCCAAAAGCTATGAATTTCTGGAAGTTCATATGAGCATTGTTCTTAAATACATCCAGAGACCTCTGGAGATGGAAACAGACCTTCGACTGAGCCTCACCTGCCCTATTAGCCTTGGGGGGTCTATGAGATTTCACAAGTAAGGAAGGTCTGGGTAAGAAGACTATAGAAATATGTTCAGAAAGCATCATGCCAAAAATATCAAAATATCATTTGAGATTTCTGATTTCTTTTCTTTCTTCCTTTTTTTATTTTTATTTTTATGTCAACTTTCAGGCCTCAGCTATCAACACATCTCCATCATATCCAGCACTCAACATACTTGTAACTGGACGCTCTTCTTGTTCCACAGTCTATAGCAATAAACACAACTAATATATTAGCTGTTATACAGATGGAGGACTGGGAGATTAAATATCTTGTCCAGGGTCACAAAGGAAATGTGTGACAGGTCTGGGACTTGTGAACCTGGAAATGTCAAGTTGAAGGCCTCAGCTGTGGCTGTATATTTACTCTTGAGTGTTAGCTGACTGCACATTTAACAAAACACTTCAAAAGATACCAATATGTTACTGTTCCTACCGGAAAATGACTGGGCAACCATGCTTCATTTGATAAGTAGCCAAATCTTGCCGGGGCAAATTATTCGGTTTTGATAAATTGTACCAAGTAATCTGAAGAATAGATTGTTTTGTCTTCTAAGTATGTTCATCTAGACTCTTCAGAGAAGAAATGGTGTCTCCTTCTTGTAAATATTAATAAATAATGCTTTTTAGATTTCACTTAGGAGCAAACAAACAGGCAAGAAATAACCACAATTGTAAAAGCTGAGCTACTAACTCAGTTCAATGCCCTCAGAAGAGCTTCAGTCAACGGTGAGTTCAGACAGTTGAAAAAGATAGACTAACTATAGCGCGGATTTTGCCTTGTTTGAACCACAGAGCTTGTCTGTTAGCTTACTAAAAGAATGAACGCTTTGGGAATCAATGACCCAGGTTATGGCTCCATTAGTAGTTAGGCCCAATTTTAATTAGCTGACAATGTGTGCACTATCGTTTGCTAATAAGAGGTTTAATGATTTTAGATGCATGGTCTTATAAAGCTTGCCCCTCCCCAAAATGTTATGCATGTACTGTCCAACACTAAGCCTTCTGGGCTCTTCTGGGTCATCTCCATTTCAAGTGGGAAGCCTGTAAAAGGTGTCCAGCTTTGAATGCAGCAGAGATCCTGAGTGTGGAGCCTTTCTGTTGGGTGCTGTGCTACAGTGGCTTTTGGCAGCTAGATATCCAAATTCTCCCTATAATTAACTGTGTACTGAGGGTCTATTAGAAAGGCATGTGATGGCCCTAGGCCACAGACTTTTGGCTTCACCATGGCCCTGGAAATATCAGGTTAGCACTGAAATAATTTCAGTTCACTCTGCGTGACCAAAATTGAGGCAAGCCTTTTAATACCATGAGTAGAGGATAAGAGGTCATAGAAGACAGCATAGGTGATGCTTTTTCAGAGCATGATTTTTTTTTTCATGTAAGAAAAAAAAAAAGAAGTAAATATTAATCAAAACACTTGAAACATCTAAATTCTTGTCCTCCATTACATAGGTTTGCTCTCTTCAGAAAGATCTTGTGTTTTTTTGAGTAACATATGAAGGAGTTTATAATTTGATATCAAGGAGGATTTAGAGCATCTGGTTTAGGCTATTTTGCTGTCCAACAAAGGTACAATAGAGAGCTCTTATAGGAAGAAAGAAGAAACACAAGCCCCTCCAGAAAGGCAAATCAGGGCACAGCTCAGACTCTTAAGTTAAAAATATGGGTCCTTCACTAAGTCTATGTTTTGAAAATAGCATGCAAGTGTGTGCATTTGTGAAATAAGAAGGTGCTGTTTCTTTAGTTAGCAAAATGCTGTAACAAGAATGCAAAAAAAAAAAAAAAAAAGCATTTTAAAATCCCTGTTTACCAATACTGCATGTGATCAAAAGGAGAAGAAAAGTGAAATGCCTAGTGAGATATTCTGGATCTAATTAAGTATAATGACCCCCACACTAAGGAACAGAGGACGCTCAGGGCAATATGTTATCTGTGCCAGAGGATCTTACCTTCCTGAATTCTGTAATAATTCAAAGGAGCCTCAAAGTCCTTTCTCATTTCCTCTCTCCACTCTTTAGTTTCTATTTTTGCTTATTTTACAGGCTTTTCTGCCTCTGAGAAAGGGAAAGTGTGCTCCTCATTCCCTTATAATAAGGTTGCACACAGAGCTTAACTAGGTGGTTTACCAAGTCCTAGGGGATTGTTCGTCATGGAGGAAAGCCAAATTCAGAGTTAATGCTGTTGGGACTAGCGGTTCTACACAGCTCATTGTCAGGCTGATCTTTTCCTAAAATCCCTGAATGGGTGTGTGGAGCCCCTTTGGGTGTCTAATGATAATGTAGTTTTCCTCTTTCATTAACTTTTGTATACAAGCAGCTATCATGCTGACTGGATACTAAGCACTTTACTGCCCATCTACATCCAAGTCAATGCTACTTAAGGCTAATCACATACTAACTACATATCCCAGTGACAAAGCTGCATCCCCACTCTGTCTGTATTGATCTCCCATCAGTCATTTGTAAGTGACCGTGCTAGACATGGCCCTTGGGCATTTTTCCAATACAAAAGCCACTTAACATTAAAATTGCAGGATCTCTTTTGGCTGTTTTACAAGCCTTTATCAAAAGCATTTAAAAACCTACCTTTAATCATAACTACTCTATGAATTTTTTTCACCTTTGACCATTGACCCCTTTAAGATAACATGAACATTTGTGCACCAGACTGCCCTTCAAGTTTTATTCATTGCCTGGAAGGACCATGAGAAGCAGCGGTAAAAATAACGGAGAGAAAATCCTTTTACAGCAGTGTTTGCTTCATTGTAACAAAAGCTACATTAAAAAGGGAAACTGGTTCATTATTTCAGACATTTCTGTACCCTTTGGGTCAGGTGCCCATCCCTTTACTCCATTCAAATGAGTAGGTGGTCAGGCTGCCTCTGTTTTTCTAGTCCTCTGCTGCATACCCTTGCACTTCTTGGCATGGAGACTTGTGTTTGTTTTGTACATCTATGTGAAAAGCCAAACTAGTACAAATTCTTTTACTCTATCACTGCCACATATAAACACTGAATATATAATTTCAGACACTCTGTGGTTTTTGGATCTTGCTCAGTAGATTAGATGAGAATTTTAGTTGCTTAATTCTGCCATCGTTTCTTTTTTGCACTGTTACAAGTTCTACCTAATTTGAGGATACGTCTATGGCTTCAGAACAAGAGTAACAACAGTCTTTTTCAAGTTTAGCACTGATCCAGCTAGATCAGCTTGTAACATAGTTTGGCTGTGTTTAAATAGCAAGTATTTTAATAATCACTCTTGTTTTGTGCAAGACTGTTCACACTGGCCTGCTGAAATTATTACAAAATCCTTGTGGTGGCAAGCTGTACTGTTTGCATACAAGTCTCATCCTTACTAGAGCTACAACTTGCTTTATTTGTTGGACTGCTTTGAAACTTAAAACACGTCACAGGCAAGACTTACTTTATTCCCATAAGAGGATTCATCAGTGCATTTGAAGGGCCATATGTTGAGTTGACACTATCAACTATAGGCAATATGCCAACGAAGTACTCAGGCAGGCAGCTCTTCCTGCGTTCCATACTATCTATTTTTTGACTATCTATTTTGATTTGTGTCTCATAAAATGCATCAATTACATATATAAGGAGAATTTCTCCACAAGATGTTAATGGAGTAGTGTACAGTAAAAGGTCAAAAGCACTGTGACTGATCCTCTTAGAATAACATCTAGGAAAAGCTTTCCCTAAAAAAGACAAAGTATTTATAGCAATGATAGCAAAATACAAATGTCACTTTGGAGTCTATTTGTCTAAATCAATGGTTCTTAACATTTTTCACTCTGTGTACTACTTCTTAGGACCAGGACCAACCTATCTGCTCCAAATTTCACACATTTGCTACACACATAGCATGCTTGGCTATATAGAAACAGATTCGATAAGATACTGGGATAGTATAAGGGAAGAATTACTAAAATGAACTCACTTAATGTGATGTGTTTAACTGCTTGTTGCATTGCTTTATGTCTGGCAGTATCATTGCTATATAATGACAATGTTGTGTTTGTAAATACTCCTGGAAGGGAACTGTCTGCCAGTAGTTGACCAAAGAAACAGAAAAAAATAGATGTTGCAAGCAACCCTGCCAAACACCAGCTGATGAAACATGACTGACTGAAATCTTTAGGTTCTCTGTTCCCTTAAAACGTTCAGAGAAACCTGGGCTGAAAAATGATTGAGTTTGGAACCGCTTCATAGATCATCAGATATTTCACCTGGTGATGAAAGCAAGTCTTTTGAAGCATTAGCAGCCCTGGATCACAGTCACTGGGGTGTTGGTCTGAAGTATGCTGATCACACTGAATCCTATGCTAAAATTGGCTATTTTGAGTAACAGCTTTGAAATTTCAAAATAGGCAATAAGAAAATATTTTTTAAGCTATTGGAATTGCAATATATATATGGTTCTAACTCAGCTGATATACAAATGTAATTTTCCAGGCTTGAATTAAGCATATAAATAATGAAATTAAAACTCTGAATCAGTCATAATCACTTTTCTGTATAGTTCCTATGAATTCTTCCAGGTGCAAGGCATTTTGGTGAACTGACAGGTTCAGAGTATGTGCATTTCTTTAACATTAACCTGCTCAGCTTTCTTCATTTTTTAATGCATGATTGTTATTTTCAAACAATAAAAAGTTTATTGCATTATATAAAATACTAATAATACTGAAAACATAAAAGAGAAAAGGCAATCCAGACAAGGAAAATACCCTTGGTAATTGAAAACAAATGAACAAAAATGCTTACAAAACTTGTATGTACGTATGCACAGAATGCAACAGTGCTTACAGCAAACCATCATATTGTAATTGTTTTGTCTACCTTTCTCCAGTACATTTTTCACAATAAAATGAATTGTGAAAGGGACTCAGGCCAAAAGCAAGGAAGACTGAAGACCTCTAAGGCAATCCATAGCTTTAGTAAGGTTAACACCTCCTCAGCTTCTCCATGCCACAAACTTACTTTCTAATGTGGAAGGATAACTTTACAGGCTAGTTCTACTTCCATGCCTGTTCTAAATTTAATCTGATTAAACATCCATTAGTGCTATATTTAGTGGCTTTGTATAATATGGACATTTGTCTCTTGAAGCCTAGACTGAGACCACAAACTGACTTAACTCTTGCTATCAAACAGCTGACAACTTTTGGATATTATTGCCATGAGCTTAAATTGATCCAGAGACTGGAGGTAACCCGTTCCATTTCCCATTAAAAAAAACAAAACAAAACAAACAAAAAAAACCACTTTTAAACCAATTACCTGTATTTCTTAAGCATTTTTAATAAACTGGAGAAGCCAAATGACCCTGGATGGAAACATATCTTATTTGTGACTTTCATGACAAAACTCTTTCTGTGGGAATTGTAAAAAAACAAAACAAAACAACAACAAAAATCAATCAAATAAAACCAGGATAAACTATAGTTAAAAACCCATAACACAGTGACTGAGAATAACAGAATTCAACAGATTGTACTGATTTTGATGGTCCCCTCAGAGCTCATATTTGTTCCAGACAGAGGGAAAACAGGCTTTTGGGTGATATATTGGAATCAGAACTCACAAAGTTTTATAAGAAGCATAGAGAGACTTAGGCTTTCTTATGAGAAACAGTGAAGAGAAAGCAACTGATATTAAAGTTGTCATGGAGAATTTCCAGGACAGACAAATGCCAGGAGATGATGAATGGGGAGATATAAACAACATTCATGTTGGTAACATACATAGAGAGGAATCAGAATGCAAAATGTTTCAAAGAAAAATGGAAAAATTTCATACCAAGAAAAACAGGAGAAACTGAGACAGGTACACAGTAGAGAAAAAAAAATCCTCATTAAATTGAAATACATATTTTTAAACTTTCCTCATTTGCTGCACGTTCAGAGGGGAAGATGCTCTAGCTGGTGCCAAACCAGAAAAACTTTTCTGCCTTTCTTCCCTTAAGATGCTGAGAGAAATCTGTTATCAGCCATTGCAGCAGAGAATTTTTTTCCCACGGAAGAAAATGACCACTGGAGAGGGTGATTATGGGACTGGAGCTTAACTAGGTTAAGACTAAGCATCTGGACTGCTGAGTCTTCATCTAGGTGGAAAACTCTGAGCATATCAGTTAAGTTAGCCTAACTTTCAATGAAATGAATATTTATACGTGTGGGAGTCTGCCCTGCCTAAATGCTTGACACATTTTGATAACCAATCATCAGTGCTATTTATGAAAAGTAAGCTTCCAAAGTTATTGCTCAATCAATACGCTCTGTTGTAGTCTTACTACTCACCTTACAAGCTTTATGAAATAATTAGATGGTGTTCTAATTTTCCTGTTATAGATGTCTCCTCTGATACACGGATCATTTCTTGCAATCTTTCTTCCATGGGCTTGTTTTAAACAGATAAAGTTTGGATTAGAGTTGTTGCATCCATAGAATCTTAATGCCTAACCTCAAAAATATGAATGCTAAAGTCTTTCCCTCCACAGCTCTAACCATATACATTTCTGTTTTATTTCTTTTTTATTTTTTTTTCATTCCTCAACAAAAGAATAAACAAATCCTTATTATCCAGAATCAGTTGAAGCTTGTCTATATAAAGAATATATTGGGTTTCTGGTGAGTGTGTGTATGCATGTGCATGTGCACAGAACTGCATTGCATTAGCATTACTGAATACAGGCTTTTTAATGTGCTAATCTTAGGAAGGTAAAATCAACATTCAAATGGTAATTATTTGGGAAGTAAATTGATCAATTTGTCCTAAGCTCCATGAAGATGAACTGAGGTCAATCCACTTTGCCTATTAAGATTTTGAAGATAGCTGGTCGGATTACTTTCACAGTAAAAGACTGTTTAACACTGGGGTTTAAGGCAAGGGAGGAAAAAAAACAAAACCAAAGCAAAACCAAACCAAAACAAAAAACACTGAGCTTTGAGCTTTAATGTTAGACCTTAGGAAAAAACAACTTTTCTTGTAAGTGCAATTTTCCTGGTTCCAGCTAGCTGTCCATGTAAATAACCTCTGTGTTATTAGCTTTTAGTACCATAGCTATTCCTGTGGTGAAGGTAAGATGGTTGCCAACTAAACAGAGTTGAGCTGTCTTGGCTCTACGACCCTATATATCTTTCCTGAAGTATTTTTAAAGATTGGAAATGCGTGGATGAGCAACTATAATACATACAGAGAAGAGACTGAAAGAACTAAGAGCAATCTATTCAAATAATTGGCATTTCAAAACTGAACACAGTAAGTATTTTTTTAGCTAAAGTGAAACACTACAAAATTGTTGTTGCTAAAATAGCTGTCCATGAGACTTGAATTAACACACTAAGAATTAGGGTAGAAGTTCGTACCTCCTGATGGTACATCAGTAAACCACATGAAGTTAAATGCCAAAAGACAAAAGACAAAGCCTTTTTTTTTTTTTTCATTTGAAAAAAGGAAGAAAAATCACATCTTCGTAGAAAGAGAGACAGGTTGGCACGGTGTGTTCAACTATTGACTCTTTCTCTTTTACTCACTCTTAAGCTTAAAATAGCCTTAAGACGAATGTTTTTGCCACTGTCTCACCCTTTGCTAGGTGTACTTTCCAGGTGGCTAAAGAACCCCAAGCCTTCAGCATTTCTTCTGAAATTATCATTAGTATGGTAACATAATATGGATTTTTCTAATGGTTTTGTGATGTAAAACACTTCACAAATAAGAAAATGTATAAGAGCAGTATCTCATTTCATATAATGCTTTTCAACTTATTATTTTAAACAAGATTTGAACTGATGGCTTGAAGACAAATTAACCCAATTCATCTGCTGGATACCTTCATCTATTCTTCTCATAACCTTGGGCTGGATTTCAATATCAAGGCTGTGGAAACCAAAGAAGACTGAGAGTCACTTCAGAAATTTTTCTAGACAAGGGAAGTTTTACCATGTAGCTATCTACGCAGCCACTGAAACAGTTGTGTCCTGCTGGTTTCTGGTCTTATACAATTTATCACAAGAATGAAGGACAATGGTGTTAAATGTTCTTATTTTATGGCAGTGACATTCTCTTGTGTCATCAAAAGTGTTACCTTGCATACCTGCAGCTGGAAACACTGTGCAAGCATAAAGATGTGATGAGCTACACAAACAAGAAGCTTCAGACACTGTCAGAGTATCTCATTCAAAAGTCAACAGTTTTATGGGTTTCCCTGTAAGACTTCTTGGCTGTATGCAACCTTCAGGACAACTGCATTCAACACTGGCCTAGCAACCCAGTGCAAGGTACACAATTGCCAGTTACTTTGGGAAGAAAACAGATATGCATGAGCATAATAAGAGCTGGAGTGCAGTGGAAGTTGCTTCTCAGGGTGCTGAGGAGGCTTGGACTATGAAATTATTGTGCTTTATGAAAAGTCAGAACGCTCTTGAGATACCCAGTGTATAAACTCAGATTGTACCACAGATATACCTATAACTTCCTTTTAAAGACCAATAAGAGAGTTATGACTGGTACCCCTTGCTCATAACCTCTGGTAATGTGGGGATAACTACAACTTAGTGCCATTATCCTACTGCTCAGGATCCCCAGAGGAACCTGTCAGTTTCCGTAGTGTTAGGTGACTAAAATATTAGTAATTATACTTTGGAAGTATAGTCTTTATGATTCTATGATTTTTTTTTCCTTCTGTGAAACATTCAACAAAAACTAAGAAGAGACAGTTCTTTCACATCAAAACAGGGAGCAGAAATCCTGAATTGTAGTGGAAAAGGGCTTTATTTGAGTCTACCTTTGCAGTGTAATCCCAGTATTTGTCTGACTTACATTTCTTTCTTTTCCAAGAGCTGAAGATGTATGCTAACGTTTTAAAGCAACTGTCCATCTGAAGAAAGAACAGAAGAGAAAATTTCTTGCTATGATAGGGATCTATCATATTGGCAACATTCCCATGGCAATTTATAGCTGTGGCTTTTGGCCTTTTTCAGATGGCTTATAACACATTGAGATATGTGGATCATAGAGACAGGAGGAATACATGTTCTTGTGACACTCCTGGACTACATTCTCACTAGATGCTTGTGACTGTGGGAGACTAATTTAAAAAATGGATACAGTCTTCCTTAAATATATGTCCCAAACCTACTTTTGAACATTTTTTTTTTAAATTTAACTACTCCATATTGTTTGCATAGGCTCCCTGCCCTCCAGGTTGAATTTTCATAGAATCATAGAACAACTCTAGTTGGAAGGGACCCACAAGGATTTTCAAGTCCAACACATGGCTCCACACAGGACCACCCAAAAACCAAACCATATGCTTGAGAACATTGTCAAAATGTTTCTTGAACCCTGGCAGGCTTGGTGCTGTGACCACTTCCCCGGGGAACCTATTCCAGCGCCTGACCACCCTTTCAATGAAAAACTTTTTCTAGCATCCAGCCTGAACCTCTCCTGTCACAGCTTTATGTTGTTACCTTGGGTCCTATTGCTGGTCACCAGAGAGAAGAGATCACCAACGAGATTTTGCCTAATAACAGTCAGCCTCTTCTTGGCAGGGAGAGATAAATTCCAAATAACCTTTGACTATACAATAAAAGACTTTGGTGAGTTGAGCAGTACATCAAATATTTCTGCGTGAATGTTCAGCTGATTAATCATTGGAGTAGTGTTTGGAGATTGTCTTTAGACAGTTCAGTCCTGGAGTTGAATGTCAGCATTATCATATATGAATCTCTCCACACATTTTCCAGTCCTGTGTAGTGATGGTCTCAAGGAGAGCAACAGAACTAATAGCAAAATGCATTTTGTACCTTTGGTTTGCAAAACAGACATTTTAGTGCAGGGGCCAGTCAAAGCTTCTTACTGAATTAAAAACTTCGCCACTTCAGTGATGAGGAACTAAGGCACAGAAAGGGAGGCAGAGACCAAGGAAGAACTGCATGTTTGTGTGTATGTGCATGCATGTGGAGAGGGCCTTGGGATCTCAGTTCCCTTACTGGTGGCAGGAGGGGTGCAGTAGAGGTGACATCTGCACCTGAAAGTGGAGCAGTCCCTGCCTTATGATCAGCTGCTGCCTGACTCCTGCTCTCCTTGGTGCTGGCAGCAGCAGCATGGTTGTCTTTAGGAGCTTTGGCATAGGGCATGTTCTGTGCGTTTCACAGGGACTCCAGCAACATGCACCCAGTATATGTGGGTTATGCATATGTTCAGAGTTGCTCTTATCTCAGCCTTTCTACTTCCAGAAGTGAGCTGAAACCTAACTCAAGAATGCAGGTAAAGCAGTGCAAAATGTCAGTGGTGTGGCTGATGTCATGCTAACACCCACAAGATATTAGCACTGCTATGAATATTAAGTGTCTGGTTAAATAAAGAGAAGAGGCTACAGTGGCAACATCTAGACATCTTAAAAACATTTAGATAGGTGAAATATATGCACACTAAAAATAAATTATGTATGTACAAACTCAAACAAGATGTGTATTCGGAAAGGTTACTGAATCCCTTATTCAGCTTTCTGCCTGGGCAGTATATTCTCTAATATAACTCCACCCCTTGGGAGAACCAGAACAGGGAGCAGAAGGATGAGAACAGCTACGTCATTCCTAGTTACCATCCATAAAATCACACTAACTTAGCATTAAACTTTAAGAAATATGGCTTAAGGGAACAGAATATTTAAAGTTTGGATGAGCCGAGTTCCCTTTCCTGAAACCTGCCCACATAGCTGTTGAATGGCAAGGGTATATTTGGGCATGAGAAGACTTCCAATGAGAAAATTCTCTGTTATAAACAGCAGAGATCTTCCAGGTTGTGAGGATGAATCTGAAACACCTGGTGGATATTTGCCCTATGAATATGTTCTTTAGAAAGGATTACTCTTAATGGAAAATGTGACTATTAATTACTAAAATGATTAGTGCAAGCTCATCTTCCAGAAGGAAAAAGATTCATATAAAAATTTGGAAACTGGAAAAACAAGCAAGATTTGGGATGATTCTTTGCTGAGAGTACTGTGTTTTATGAGAAAAAGGCATACAAAAAGGTATTAACCAGAAAACTGTGCTCAGAACTAGAGAGATAATATCCCCCCCTTTTTTTTTTCAGTTCATGAGATCTTATCTTTTGTAAAAGACTATTTATAAAACCATAGGAGTCCCTCTGGATTCTGTCTTTCTATATTTCTTTTTTAACTTTTAAACTATTAAGTTTGGGAAAAGATACTTTGTAGCCACTGGGAATGTGGAGAGCAATCAGGCAATACATGGGCAAACGTAGAAAAAACTGGATATGTGAAGAGGATAATGAAATTCCATCTTGTACTCTTTTTGAAACATCTTACTGTTCTAATTGGAAGACTTCATTATCTATGAGCTAAACTAAGTCATTTCTTACATTCACAGTCTTTTCAGACTGAGAATACATCTAGTGAGGATTTTATTTCTGCAATGGCATTCCAAATATCAGAAAGAAAAGCAAATTTCCTGAATGTACAAGTGTATTTATAAAGGATCAGTTTTGTTATGTATGTGGGTGAGTTATCAATAACAGGCTGCAAGGCTTTTTCTTGTTGCTGAACCTCTGGCAGATCAGCTTATTGTACATTCTGGAAAGCTCCCTATTCTGTTCACAGGAATGCTGAAAGGGGCTAAAATGTATGATTTCCAAATTTTCCCAGATGAGGACAGGTGAAATAAAACACCAATTTGTCCACACCGCTAAACTACCTTGCAGACCGGTCTAACTGGCAGACTCTGCTTCAGAGAGATTGAGGACAGAAACTGCAAGGGTTTTTCCAAGTCAGTGTTGAAGTACTCTGGCAAAACTGTTAAGCAACTTGTTCTGTGTCTCCCTGAAAACCAGAGGCCAATCCTGGGAAGTTCTCGACAGACTGAGCCCTACAAGAGCCAAAACTATTAGTACCTTGCTTTCATGAATATATATTCCCTTGCAAATTTGTACATTTTAAAAATGTGAAGAGTGCACTGCTAGTTTTGCATCCTTTATTACTTTCATTACTATCTTCTTTTCTTACTGATATTACATGACTTTGCTAATAATATAGTTTCACTGCTCTCTCTTCATTTATTTGGTTATTTATTTAAAGTGAAGGAAAGATATTTATATTGCTGCAGAAGTACAGGTCAGCAGAATTCTATGAAGGATTTTATTTATTTATTTATTTTTACATGGGAAGCACATAATATGATGCAAACCTTTCCTTTAATAACATTGATACTCCCCTTGTGCAGCCTCAAACCTATTTTTATAATGGCAGTTTTGTATTAACTTGTTTGCTGTTTTTTATCCATAGAACATGAATTAAACTTTTGTGTTGTGATAAGACTTGGCAGCTGTAATTGAGACTGGGACAATGGGTTGCAGAAAGACAGCTTCCCTACTCTAAAGAGAGGAGGAGGTCGGAGAGGAAAAAAAATATTCAAAGTCACATTGCAGAAGTAGGCCTAGATTTCATGGTTCCCAATGCTAAGAATCTTGTTTGGTTACTTAAATCATAAACACCATATTGAAAGACCAAATTTATCTTCAGTGTCATTTGTAAAATAAAGCCCCACAAGCACGGAAAGAACTTTTAAAACAGAACTTAATATGAAGAATGTGATATCTGTTACTAATATCTTACATTCTTGAGATTTCAATTAATATTTTTGCTATGAGAGAGAGGAAGAAGAAAGAGAAAAATGATAATTTAAACCCCCCAACGTATAACAATTCTGCTTAAAATAGTTTATCCTGGTGTGGTTCCAATTCAAAGAGGCCAACTTTGGTTTTAAACTTAAAGGTTTTGAAGAGCAACACTGAAAATGTATGTCCATTTATGAAACCACTTTTCAAAGCAGAAGTCATGCTGGTGGTCCCATGACACATTGGCTGTCACTGGCAACTGGGTGCCAAAATAAAACTGATCTGTGTAGCAGATCCAGGACACAGAGATTTGCCCAGGTCCTGTTGGGCACCTGTGGCCATATAGAGCTGTGCAACGCGTGAACACGTGGCATCTATCAGAACTACCCAACACTTCTCCAGGTACAGCCTCAGTCTTGTGTTTTGTGTTCTCCCAGCTGTTGAGAGCTCTTCCAAGAGCAAAAGGCCAGCTCTCCTCTCCATTGTGTGAAAAAAACACATCCCGAATCACTTTCCTGATGGGGACTTAGGCTCCTAACTGACCCAGGTGGGTTGAAAACTAACCTCAGTGAGGCACATCTGGTGTATGCTCACCTTGCTTTGTTTTCAGAAGCTTTCTTAACGCTGCATTTTCTATGCTAATGAGTTTTGGCTGAGCTGAACAACTGGTTCTGCTCAAGTTCCTGTAGGAGGCTGAACAGATCTCACTTGGGTTTCTTGCAGAGACACAGTATCACATGTGCTGACCTCTTCGTGGCAATAAAGTCTAGAAGAAAGGTTGAAAAAAGTGCTGAACCCCCAGACACAGTATAATGAAGTACATGTGCAACTAGACATTAGGTATGAATACAATAAAGTACTTCTGTTGTGGTTTAACCCGGCTGGCAGCTAAACACCACACAGCCGTTCGCTCACCCTCCCCCCTCCCTCTCTGGGATGGGGGAGAGAAACGGGAAAGTGAAGCCGGTGAGTTGAGATAAAGACAGTTTATTAAGACAGGAATATAATAATATAAGGAATATAAGGAATATAATAATAACAATAATAATAATAATAGTGATAATGATAATAGTATTAACAATAATAATGTGTAAGAAAACAAGTGATGCACAATGCAATTGCTCACCACCCGCTGACCGATGCCCAACCTATTCCCGAACAGCCGGCCCCCCCACCCCGGCCAGCCACCCCTATATATTGTTTAGCATGACGTCAGATGGTATGGAATACCCCTTTGGCCAGTTTGGGTCAGCTGTCCTGGGTCTGTCCCCTCCCAGCTCCTGCTGCACCCCCAGCCTGCTCGCTGGCAGGACAGAGCGAGAAGCCGAAAAGTCCTTGGCCTGGTGTAAACACTGCTCTGCAACAATTAAAACATCAACATGTTATCAGCGCTCTTCTCATCCTAATCCAAAACATAGCACCCTACCAGCTACTATGAGCTACTTAACTCTGTCCTAACTGGAACCAGGACAACTTCCTTACAAGTCTCTCTTTGTCTGGGGGGTGCTACAGACTTGATTCTTTTTCAAGCGTGAAAAATGTCTATGTGCTAATTCTGAGTACCTGCTCTTTGTTAATACCACTGCACAGAATAGAAAAGGAAGGGGCAAATTAAATATATCTGTTCGTTTTTGAACAATCCCTCTGTAGTTATCTGAAACACTTTTAGACATTTTTTTTACTCATTCATTTGTTTATGTGTATGCTTATGCATCTTTAGCAATTGTGTAAAATGATAGGCTTTTTCTTTAAAAATCTCACTCATAGACTTTCACTTATTTTATCACCTTCCTATATTACTGTGACTTTTTTCTTACAAAAACTCATAGCTTATAAATTACAATAAGATTAAACCAGATATTGCTAATGTATTTTAAACAGTTGTTAAATTACCAAAGTTGGTTGATCCCTTCCTTGAAATTTGCTGATCCCAACTTTAAATGACTCCTAGGTTATTATTTATATCTTTTAAATCTTTTATGGCTGTACACGGGTGCTTTTATGAAACCCGGTGTAACATTCTAAGAACAAAAGCATATTTATGTAAGTAGCACTGGGAGCTGACTTGGCAGGTGTTTGCCACAAAGTCTTAACCCCTAAGCATTAGTTGTAGGCATCAAGCACATCCTTGAAGGGTTGTGAGAGTCTCTTTTTCTACAGAGAAACTATTCAGGCTGAAAATGTATTAAGCTGGAAAGACTTGCGGTGTTAGTGCTATCATCAAGTTTATGGGCTGCAGAAATAAATGAGGATTTAGGAATAACATTTACAACAAGTACCATAAACAGAAAACAAAAATAGTTGTGGTGGCCAGGACTTCTCAGAGCAACTGCAGGCTTGTACGTCTCATGTGAGATCCAGGCAGAACAGCTCTTCTTGGGAAGAAAAAACCCTCAAATGGCGAGAAGAGCAGGCAAGGCCATAGTCTATCCTCTTGTATAAACCAGACAGGAAAATTGGCCAGCTGGAGGAGATTCAGGGCTGTCCCACATGCAAGGGTTAGGAGAAGGAGCCCAATCTTTAAAATCAGCAGCGCTTTGTCTGGAGAAACGGTCTGCCAGCTGGAGTTAAGGTAGTGAGATCTGGCGCTGAGAATGGTGAGAGTTCCCCTGGCTTCTGCTAAAGCCTGTGATTTTAGTGGATCTGCTGGTGGAGGCCAGCAAGGAATGAAAGAGTTCCTGCGAGTAGAGTAAAATGTGGCTAGAAGCTTCCTTTCAGTCTGCAAGTATGAAATGTGCTGATCCTTTACCTTCCTCTCTGCAGGAGGCAGCCTTGATGGTACAACATGCTCATCAAAGATGATCAGGAGCACTTTCAATAAAAATAATTTCATTTCAAAGGTAGGAAAAGTCTTCTGGCTTCACAAGTTCATTTTAGAGTGAACAACCCTCTCCCCGAGAGCCTCAAAGTCTGTTGGACACAGACTACATCCAAGAAGTGAGAGACCTTAATTAAGCCACTGCTCCAGCTGCATGAGATCAGGGCTTGATCCCCTTCTCTGACTCACGTGACTGTCTCATGCTGCAATGATCAGTCCTGAAGGAACATGGTTGCTGAGAATGTACTGTGTGGCCTCCTTGTAGAAGATGGGCAGTAGCTCTTTCTTCTCACAGCATGTTAAGAGAGAGTATGGGTTAGAACCAGCTCAGCCAGCAGTTGGATGAGTGCTCTGACTGGGTGCTGAGGGTGGGTAGAAGCAGGGAGATTTTTTATTTATTTATTTTTTAATACAGGACTTTAGAGGTTCTTGGTTTTGTTTGTACAGTGAAGCTGAAACATTTTGCAAATGTGTTTTTTTTTTTTTTTCTTTTGTAAGAGAGGAGAAATTTTTCCTATGAGGTTCTTATGGTGACGTGTTAGAAAGTGATAATATGTTAAGGGTCTGAACATATTGTCCACACATCTATGACATCTGTTAGTGTTTTTCTCCGAAAATGGGATTGATCTCTAGGTGTGTCATTTTGTCACACAGGCCCCTCAAAGGCTTTATTAGGCTTTGGCTTCATGGAACTGGCATTTAGATCTCATTCTCCACAAGCCATTTATCTTGTAGCTTTCCTAGGAGTCTCCTCTCTGATGACTTAAAAAATTCCCAAGAATCCTGCTCTGTGCTGTGACTAACACGTTCTCAGTGGAAAGTTCTATTTTAAGGTTATTCAAAACATAATTTTTCTGTGAGGAAGTATAGCTGTTAGTTAATATCCACTGCAATTATACCAAGCAAAATAGTTATTAAAAACCTTCCTTGTAGTTCCAGGCTTCAGTCACCTATTTTTTTTTCTTGTCTGCCATCATTTACATAGAAAAAATCAGCCCTACTAAGAAGAAGAGATGTGAATAAAATGTTTTTTATTGCTGTTTTCTAAATTACTTTGGTAAAAATACCTGCATGCATAGTTCCAAAAACTTTCATACGTTACGGAGACATAACTTTCATTGTGGTGGTAAGGTTTTATCCAGAGTCTTTCATGCTGTGGTGGCCTCCCATGTTTAAGAAAGGTGAATATAAGGGTCAGGGGTTGCCTAACAGGATAGTCAGGATCATGCAGAAAATGTGAAATGAGGGAAAAGAGCTTGGCTTGTTTGGCCTTCAAATAGAGGTCAAGAGATGAAGTTATCTCCTATGTGAGGGAAAAGAAACACCACTCTGGGAGAAAAGCTGTTTGAATTGAAGGCTGATTTTAGTGTGCAAACAAATGAAAAGGAATGGGAACAAATTCAGCATGCAAACTGAGGGAGAGGTCATGGGCATCATTGGAAAGAACATTGAATGGCACCTATTAGAGCGAGGGGGTTGATTCCTGCAACAAGGGGCTCCCTTCTGAATGTTCTGATTAGCCCGGTGAAGAGTGTCAGACCTAGTCATGGATGAAAAGTTTGAAAAGATAGGCCTCTCTCATATTAACTGCATTCTAACCAATGGGTTGGTCAGTGTGGCACCTGCAGAGTTAACAGCACCTACAGCCAGTATTTTACAGAGTTTGCTGTTGTGTCAAATGGTTTCCATAATGGCAGCTGGTGTCCAATTCCAAATGCTCATCAGTACCTACCTTAATGCTTCCGGCTGCACTGTGCAAGGGCAATATTGTGACATTGATTTTAAAGCAAAACTCCCCACTGGGATCAATGGGAAACTGTGATTAAAACTGATGGCACAATATGGCCCCAGATTAAAATATTATTGTAGTGAAAACCCTTGCGCTAGCAGATGTTCAAAGAGGGGAAAATCCACTTTATGCCTATAAAACCTGAATAATTGCACTCTATGAGGTGAAGCATGAAAGAGGCAGGGAAGTGGAGTGTTCTCCTTTATCCCAGAATCAATGAGTGGGGTTGGCCTCCAGCTGCAGACTTCCTCCAGTGCTCTCTGTTCCATTGTAGACTGGATCCAGTCTCTGTCAACCATGTTTGGCCCGATGCAGAAGCTTATAACATGCTGTAAGGACATGCAAACTTCCATGTTTACTTGCCCTGTAGAACAGCCTTAACAGGACTCTAATGAACTTCATGCCCTTCTCATCATAGCAATGGTTTACACCCACTGTAATAGATATTAAAATGTATAGGGGTTTCTCTTTGAGAGAATTCATCTTGTAACTTGGGTTTGTTGTACTATAAACAGTAATTATACTTTGTCTTATTTTGGGATTCCAACAATTTAGACTCATCTGGAAAACTGAAGTTCAAAGATTGCTAATAAAGAAAATCAAAGGGATTAACTTTTTTCCAACATTGGATTAGCAGTTTATCCTGAAGCGTGAGCTGAAATGCCAAGAGGAGGCTCACTTTGGGTTAGGTTTGTCCCAGTCTGTCTTTCCACCTGTGCTACTATGCAAGAGAGAAGTCACGATCAGATGGCAAAATGTCTCGTTAAAAATGGAAAGTAATCATCTGCTCATAAGCTAGATTTCAGAAGTTGGTGGATCTCCTGTCTTTCTTTTCCTTTACAAAACAAAACAAAACAAAACAAAAACCCAACAAAACAAACAGATTTGACATCTTCATGTTGCTTCATCCCTCTTCTTCAGTACCCTTCCTAAAGGCAAGTCTTTCTAGGGCTGTTTGAGAACTACTTTTCCCACCCTTGGGATCTTAATGTGGTGTGTGACAAACCCAGAAAGAATCAAGTGGAAAGAGTTGCTACCAAGTAATACAGAAGTTTTATTATGCCAAGGAAGAAAGAGAAGCTCAAAATGCACACCAATGCCAGGCTAGGACTGGCTGCTGGTGAAGCCAGTGTATTAATGCCAAACTGGCCGTTCACCTCCAAGACCGCTTTACCTTCCATTTATACCTTTAGTGTTCTCCTCTTCAAATCCCAGCCTTCTCCCACCTTCCACCCCCAGAAATTAAGCAAAAAGCATTTTTTCTCCCAGGAATATTTTAGATATTTAGCAGATAATTTAATTCCCTGAGAAAGACATTGACTGCTGCAGAGTGGAGGCCAGACCCTCATTGCAGGCAGACAGGCTCCACTTATTTTCCTGGCTCTTCAGATTTACTACTAACACACTGGCAGACAGCAGTAGTGGATATGATGATGTAGTGTTGGAAATAATCCTGGGTTTTAGTAATACCTATGCACTGCCAGACAATTATGTCCAAAGAGCCCAGATTTTCTAGAAGTACTGCCCCACCCTCCCTTCTGTTGGAAGCCCTAATTTCCTCCTTGCCCCTCTTTCCTTGCTGTCAGCCCTATCACATCTCTTGTGGCCAGATCAAGGGTGTTTAAATATAGACTCAAAAATTTCTGAGGGAGGAGCAATGCTGGCAAGGCTTTATGGCCTGACTGATCTCACTAAACTAGTACTGACTATTCAGGATCTCTTCCAATACTATCTGGCCCTTCTTTAAATCTGCCAGTGTTTTAGAAATTCAGGAATAAAGCAGTAAACAGATGCAATGAAGCTTCTGAGGTTTTTCCATGATGGAAAAATCTCTTCCCCTCCCCCTCTTTTTTCTACCTTTTTGCAACTTAATACTGCCAGGACTTACTCACTGAGTGCAAAATTACTTTTCTAAACTATCAGGCTTGGTCCTAACCAGTCACAGTGCATGCCAGTATGGGGATATTTGGGACTTCCAATTTCCAGCAAAGACAAAAAGGAGAATAGTCTTTAAAGGTTCAGTAGAAGTGGATTAGGTGAATCTACCTCTTGTTTCCTTTCATTAAAATTGCCTTGAGGGTTTGTTTCCTTTTGAACAATCATGACCCTGAAATTATTAGGAGATATTTTTGATAACTCGTGTCTCTACCATAACCTAGAGTGCTTTTACTCCTCTGTGATCACTTTAAAAAGTGAAGCAAGGGCCCAGTAGAATTATTAGCATAGTTGTTGAAAGTTGGGTGAAATTCAAAATCCTGTTTTATTTCCTGAAAACACACGGTCAACTTCTCTCTTGCACAGACTACTAGAACCAGTCCTGTGCAACAACCTCAGTCACACTTATATCCTCAAAATGAACTTTAGCACAGCATGCTTGGGTGTTGTACTGGCCCAGAGTTCAAGAGTGGATTTCACCCCACAGGAGTTTCAAGTAACCAAAGTACTTTTTAAAACAACAGTAAATTATATATTTTATATATTTTTATTTTTCTCCCTGGAAAATGGACTGCTGCAGATCTTGTGGATGGACACAGCTGTGTAAGAACAGGGTTTGACTACACCATGCAACGGTTAAAATCAAATTAATTTTGGTTATGTTATAGATAAAAACAAACAAACAACAGCCAGAGTGCTATAAGTAACAGAATATACCTATAAAGCACAAAGAACATAAAAAGCAGAACTAAGAGCTGACTCAGAAGACATTTAACGTCTGAAAAAGGAAAGGCTAAAACCATTGTCACTACTTCAGGGCACTTCTGTCCATGAAAGCAGAAGGTAACATGCATATGTAATTGTGCAATATTCTAAGATGCATATAGCTCTGTAATATAAAGAAATAAAGAAATAACTTTAAAAGACTGATTGCCTTTGAAGTGTGTGAAAATAATGATAAGAATGACTAAAAATCTTTTATGGGGCCAGTTATCTTTTGGAATAACTAAAAGTCCATTAGTGACTACATGTTATACATTGTGTTAAATCAGCTCTCTTCTCCTCTCAAATCTCCCTTATTGTGTTTTTTTTTTTTTTATTTAGTGTAAAATTCATCCCTAGGCAAAGTACACATACACAGTATTGAGTCTGCCATCTATTACAACATCCATAACTCAGAACATAAAGCTGTGCATATGGCTTTCATAGCCGTCTGTAGCGGCGTGAATTTTCCTTTTGCATAGTTATACCAATCCAAGGTGAATGACTGTGTCTCATCAACATTTTCTTCTTCAGTGTTTTATTAATAACAAATGGGGGGCTCATGAATCCATTCAATTAATTAATTTCTTCTTGGTCTCCTTTTCTTGCCTAACAAGTTGATTTGTCTCCAAAATGTACATTTTCTGCATTCCCATTGGACTAATGACATTCAGATAATTTTTTTACTTTGGAATATAGCCATCCAACTTAAAAGGAGATACTGTACGTTTGAAGACAGTGTTAGTGCCATTCCCCTCCAGTAAACCCCAATGCTATGAAAATGAACAAGGATGGGATCTGCCTTCCTTTCAATTTATTAGCAGGCTTATCACTGACACATAGGGAGACACTTGACTTCAGCTACCTTGGCTAATACAGATCTATATTTAAGTTTTGATTCAAATCACCATTTTTTTCCCAACCAATTTAGGGGTTATAATATCTGTTGTTGACCTTCTATTACAACCTGTGAACCATCCTGTTTAATGTGAAATTACATCATGTAAGAAATTCCCTTTTGTCCATTATCTTGGTCACTGCCTTGACAGGGCTCTCAAAGAGTCATGGGAGTGTAAATCAGAGATGGGACTGAAAAGTGAGGAACTTGGGAGTAATAGGTGTGAGACTAACTTGGTGATTCCTTCTGTTCCTAAGGCCACAGCAAGAATGCAATGAAGAATGGACATTAGGTGTTTCTTCCTGGCACTGTGTCAAGTGCAGAATATTTTATGCAAATTGAAATATCCTGTTCCGAGAAATAATAGATCTATAGTGATTTCATTTCCATGTTAGAGTCGGAAGGTTTACACTGAAAAGATGGGTTGGCCACAACTATGACCACTTGTTGAACACAAAAGGAATAGCAAGAAGAAATTAATTGTGTGGCATTAGCTAATAGGAAGCAACGCATATACAAAAGGGAGGTCACACAAAAAATCTGATGGACCAAAATTGATTGTTGTGATTTGCCTAACTGGTCTTGGAGATGATGGGAGAATGTGAATGTCACAGTGAGGGATGTAGAAGTCAAGGATGAAGGATATAGTATATCCTGCATATGTCTTGTCATGCATTCTCTTGTTCAGCATCTCAGGCCAGAAACAGTGTTTCTGCCTTGTATAGGAAAGCTAGGCATATCATTATGAATGTGAGATGAAGATACAATAGGTACCAGTAAACAGGATTCTGCATGCTAGGTGGAGAGGAGGAATATAGTGGTACAGTGATACCTTTGGAAAAGTGGGAGTCTATGCAGTGAGATGGAGTTTGGTCTTTGGATAGTTCTGTGAGAGACTGGATATACTTTAATCCTGTTTCAGGTGTTTCAAATTACAATGTCTAAGATATTTATTTTGGAGTGTAATCCTATGGGTTTTCCTCTTGTGACTTGGGGCTGTCGCCAGTTACTTACCATGTTGAATGAACAACTGGGATACAAGCAGTAATTTCACCTGTTTTCTCTGGTAGCCTTGATGATGCAGTCATAGAATCACGATCATAGAACGGCTTGGGTTGGAAGGGACCTTAAAGATCATTTGGTTCCAACCCCCCTGACATGGTTAGTGATGCCACCCGCTAAATGAAGTTGCTCAGGGCCTCACCCAGCCTGGTCTTGAACACCTCCAGGGATCAGGCATACACAACTTCTATGGGCAACCTGTTCCAGTGCCTCACCACCCTCAGTCCTTAGATCAAACTATAAATTAGGAAGTTCAAATGAAGCACTGAAGAGGGGAGGATTTTGCAACAATCCATGTTGGCAGCCTCATTCATTGCTAAGCTTTGCTACATGTTAGATCATCCGAGATTTTCTCCTAAAGTAATAGAAGAGAACCAAATCATAGTCGCTGAATGAGCTAACATCCTTCTGTAGGCTTTCCCGTTTGTCTTCACTGCAACTTTGCTTAGCACCCTTCAAACACATATGTGTGTCCCCAGTGAGGTGCTGTGCTCAAAGCTCGATCTGTATTGTGTATTTTCATTAACATAGCTAAGTGATTCAGGGGTTTTACAGAGTCACCACTTTATCAGGTGGTATAGCAATGACAACAACCTTTCTAGTGTTGACCCCCACAGTGGTACAGTTTTTAACAGAATAACACTGCAAAAAGACAGTGAAACTGGACTACAGACAGTCTGCCAGTCTATGTTGTGTACCCTCTAGGGATCACACATAAATCAGCATATGAGTACCAGCAGGCAGCTATATTGTTGACATACCCTGCCCTGAATAGAATGGAAGACCTTTGAATTTTTCAAAGATGCCTTCTTTTTCCCCTCCCTGCTCCACTTCTGACATGGTTGATTCCAGTTGCTCTTCCAGGACTTTCCTCTCTGCCGACAGCTACATCCACTTTGTGTCAGGGAGTGATTCAGCTGTCTGAGTGAAGAAAATTCCTTCAGTCTTCCTTGTTATCTTAACACACAGTCTTAGAAATCAGGTGCATAAATCACATTTTGGATACAAATCAAAGCGTGTGATTAATACGTAGACATTTATGGCCATATAATGTCACACCATGGTTAACAAGTAACATTTGGCTAGGGGTCTGTGCACCTGCTAAGCAGTAATGTACTACTAATGTTTTAATGCAGGATCCCAGGGAAAAAAAAGAAAAAAAAAAAGCCTCTCTAAGCTAGTGGTAAGGCTTGTGTTCCTGGAATGCACATATGCAGATAGAGGAGTTGACTGACTGGGAACATAGCCATTTGTTTTCCCATATTACAAATAATAATTAATAAATAAAATGTTTTCTCATGGCTGTGAACATGGAGTCGGGAGAATCACTTGGCAAACAAACTGATATTTAAGCTATGATTTGATGAGAATATTTGCACATTTCTCTAGAACTGTGGTCCCAGGAGGAACAATACTGAGCAACTTGCATGTTGCAGACAGGTTTGCTCTCTCTGCTGGCCTTGGTTTTAACTTTTTAATTTACTGTATCAACAAGCAATCTGTAAGTCTTGCGAGCAACATGTACATCAACCAAATATTGGGAACTGTGTCTTTCTAGTGATGCACCAAACTTATTGGTATTATGGCACACAGCCCAGCTTCTGCAGACTTGAAGTGGAAAAAAGCTGAGATTATGTACAGAAACCTTTCTCTTGGAAACTAAAACCAACCCTCCATTTTGGTTTGGTGCAATCTGGACTAAAATATGTTCTTTAGCTTTATAATGATAAACTCCAGGGAAGCTACCTGACACAGATGGTTTAGCACTGCTTCAGAAGTAATGATTCTTAATGAGAAGTAAAGAGATGGGACAATTTCTTCCTTCATTTTTGCAGAAAAACTTCAAAAAGAAACTTCTCAAGACCTTCCACAAGAATGTCTCCAGTAACTACTACTCCCAAATATTAGTTTTAATAGCATCTTTGCTTCATAGAGACATTCATCTGACCTATGATTTGCTTGCTAGCTGCAGTGGGAGTTAAATCTTTCAGCAGAAGGTGCCTGCTGCCACCACCTCAATTTGTGCCATCATTGTGGATACAAATGATCTCCACCAGCCAATGAATGTATATGTTTGATATCAGGAGGATGTTTTATTCCTGACACAGAGAAGTATAGTGAAAGAGATATTAAAAACTGCCTTCAGATCAATTTGCACATTTATGTTGTTATTCTTAACTGCATGTTTCTCAGGGCTGTATAGAATCTTCACTAAATGCGAGCTGGCAGTAGCAAATAAAACTTTTGAGATATTTTTTCCCGATCCCAGCTAAAATAAAAAAATATTTTTTATAAATATGTTAAAGTGATAATCACTAAGATGTGTTAAAACCAGTCCTGCCTCTCCCCCCAGCAGGCAATTTTGGTTTTGATTAATCATAATTTCACAAAAGGAAAACTTTTTTGAGAAAAGATTATCTGATTACTCTTTTTTCACTTATTTTTTTCCTTGAAAGTATCCTTTCCCTTTACTTTTCTGTTCCCATGGCTGACGATAGTTCACTGTATGTTCTCTGAAAGCTGTCCAAATTTGTTCCAAAATAATCAGATGGTATGTTGAGAGGTTGCCTTTAGACTCTCAGCTGTTTCTTGGCTGGAACTGAACGGGGTTTCCTAACCCAATGTCTTGAAAACCAAATTTTTCTTTCAGCTCTTTGTTCAAGCAGTAGAAAATTAATCCAAAGCACTTTTAATGGAAAGCCATTTTCAATTTAAAATAAAAACACTTTAATTGAGAAAACGTTGATTGGCTGTCAATGCAAGTATGATTAAACAAACAGTGGAAGTGAGAGAAAGAATTTGCGAGTGCATCTGTATGGCAGAGTTAATTTCAAATTCTAACTCAAGTGTCGTCTCTCTAATCATATACAAAGCATGTGGCTTGGAAGAACTGTGGGACTTCTGATTGAACAAGCTGCCTCAATTTGGTTATAGGCTAGGGATCAGATGTTGCCTTCATGTAGTCTTGTAGACTGCCCACATTCCCAAAGCATGGCATGGCCAACTCGACCAAAGAAGGCAATTATGCAAGTACTTCTACACCTTCTCACCATTCACCCGTGTATTGAGGAGGATGTAAAGATTCTTCTGCAATTTATTAGGGAAAGACCTTGAAGCTTCAGCTCTGCAGCACCAAGAGCAATGGAGATGTCAGAGGTCGCAGCAAATTGGAGTCCATGAGTTCAGTGATGGGTCGATGAGTTCATATGTCTGGCCTTCTAAAAAATGTCATTAAATTTTACAAAGCCATTGTCATATTGAGATGAACAATGTGTATTTCCAGCCAGTAAAAGCAAAATTAATTTAGAAAAGGGAGCAGGCGCAAGACTTCTCCGTGTTCTGCTGAGCCATGGCTGCCATTTCTACTCTTGTGGGTCTTTTGGGCCCCTGAAATTGGCACCCACTATAATTGGGATGTTTAAATATGTGCCTCCAGAGCATCTCTGCAGTTTCTCTGTGTAGCTGTGATCTTAATTCCTTGAATGTAGACAAGAACCGGAGCCTTTGTGTGCTGATGTGAAAAAATGGATGGAGTAGAAGATGTTGGAGAATTGGGTCTCCTGTTTTAGCAGAGGACTTCAGCTGAAAAACAAAAAAAAGAAAAACAACAACAAAGCAACCAACCAAACGTAACACACACACACAGACACACACACAAAAAAAACCCACAACCAAACAAATAAAAAAATGGCTAAACAGCCAAAAAACAACAACAACAACAACAAAAACACAAGTAATCAACCAAAAAAAAAAAACCTCCCAGTGTCTTATTACAGGGATCATGTTTAGGCAGTGATTCAGCCAAAGACTTTTAAGAAGGCACCAACTACAGACCAAAGATAGAAATAATATGTGAGAGGAAAAGTGATGTGGAGCACTATTGTACAAAGATTCATGGATAATAACTTAGGATTATCTGGAGAGCACTAATTTAATTTTGCTATGGCTAATGAGTTTTGTAGCATTTCTGCTTTAGGCAGCTGCTCCATATCCTTCTCACTTAAAAGAAAAGAAAAAAAAAAGAAAAAAAAAAGATCTCAAAAAAAATCTTTATCTAGATAAAACAGTTTCTTAGATTGGGTAGTTCCTTGCAGTGTCTTCCACCCCCAAGGCCTAAAATCTCCTAAGGAAGCAAATTAAGCACATTGGTGTTGAAAGTACACTGCACTTTCTTGCAGTAACATGCCAATATGTGTATTGTCCTCATGTAGTATGTTCAAAAATCAGGGACTAAGTTGTGTGATTTTGTATGGCTTGTGGTGTCACTTCAGAACTTTAATTTCTTAATATTGCTGCCCTACAAGCTGGTGCTAATGAAGAAATATTCCAAATTCATTGGTTCCCTGCAATACTGCAGCAAATCGAAGCTCTTGATGTGTATCAGTTTTTGTTCTTAGTTTGTTTATTGTGTGAATCCAGTCTCATTCCACATAAGCAAATGGTTTTCTATAATTTTATGTGGATGTAGCAGTCAGAAAATGCTACTGCCTTTACTGTTCTCATTCTGAAAACCATGAGAACACCCATCTCAGTGAAAAAGGAACTGGGAAATCTTCTGGGGTAGAACGGGAAGCACTATGCTGAAGAGATGGGGTTAATTCTCTTCTGGCTGACACAACTAAGATGGTGCATGTGGATGGCTCAGAGGTACGGCCTAAGAAACTGTGAGATCTTGTGCACTTCCCTTAGCATAAAGCATATTTTTCTGAAGATATGGTACAAACCCCTGTAATGTTGGTAAAATAAGAAACAGTCTGGTGATGAACAGTATCCAGTGCGTCATGTTAACTCAAAGATATCTTTGAGTTACAAGGGGTTTATTTTATACTAAGTGAAATATAATTACTATTTTAACATCAGTATTGTGAACTACGAAACTTGTGGCATCAGAGATTTTTGACTTCTTGGGGAGATAAAGGTTAAAGGCTTTTTGCTCTTAAATGATGACAAGTGGAAAGATCTATGTGGAGGGCTGAGTATTAAGCAGTAATAGCTAAATGCTAACAGTAACATGGTGACCTCCTCATGGGATGTCATTGCATTTACCTGAGCCCTTCCAGCAGCTAGCAAGTTGTTCTTAGTTGTGAAAGACTAATTTTCACATTAAAAAAAATCTATTATTGGTCTAGCTTAGTAGAACTGCTTTACACAGTGGGAAACTTGTACTAACATTGGAAATATCAGTATGGAGAAACATGTCAAGCCACTGTCATGCTGAGCAGTAACTGGGGACCTGTACCCACTTGTTGCTCCTCAATCCACCAGATGGCACAGGACATTTGGGAAAGAAAATGAATAGGCTCATGGTGGATACCAATGAGCTGGATGGGCACGGAGCAGAGAGGACAACAGTAGAAATCAATTTTTCCTCACTTTCCACCCACTGTCTTCCCAACTGCTATTTTTCAAAAGAATATTTAACTAGTGCTAATGCTTAGCTCAGGGGAGTGCTAGATTGAATGGTGTTGGGAGCTATTCTGAGCTATTCTGCAGATTCATTCTGCCTTTGGAATAAGTCTCATGACTTTTCAGGGCATTATGACAAGGCAGTAATAATTTTAGATAAGACATTGCTGCCAGCCTCAACAGTCTAAAAAAAAAAAAATCAACACAAAAACCTCATTAGTCAATCCTGTCTGCAAAACTCAAAGAAATTACAAATCATGAGATCTTAAAAAAAAAAAAAAAAAAAAACAATAATCCATTTTCAGATGATTTTGGGCTTTGTATATATGTCTTCTAATTTCTCACTTCAATTTATTCACCTTTCAAGTAGGCACAGATAATCTCCCTTGTTCAAATGCATTCAGAATTTTGAGGAAAAGCATCAAATGCATTTCAACATTTATGATAAAACACCAAAAACTGACAAGACTGTAACCCAGTATCTTTAAACACAAGGTCTTTTAAATGGCTGTGCACTTTTTACAACATCATAATCTTAAAGTAGATATGTGTAGTGTGGATTGTATTCGTAATGCATTAATAAGAGGTAATAGAGCTGGTTTATATAAATTTCTGAGAGAAAATTTTACAGCTAGGCTTTATTACTATTTCACTGGTATATAGCTACTTTTAAAGAATGGCTAGATTTCACTTGTGAACAAGAAAAAAAGAGTGAAAATGAGAACAACTTATTTGCTTCAAGGTGCCAAGGAATTGTAAACAGTTGTACAAAGTTTCAAAGACTACCAGGCATAGAAATCAGTGATTTCCAAATAAATGCAGATTGGTTGTGAATTCTACAGACCTTAAAGAAGAGCAAAGGAGGGGATCATTGAGCTTTTCAAGAAACTGTGAGCTGTGGCTTCAACCTATCATAATCTCATACTTCTATCCAGTGTGGCCATAATCTTATTTTACAGTGTGTGGAAATGAAGCTACCTTTTAGGCTCTATGACTGCCATTTATAAGTACATCTTTTAGCTTCAAAAGCTGCAAAGCCTGCCTGCATAGTAGGTGCCAACAATCTCATATTGCATCTATGAACCTGGAACTGTGCTGGCCAAATAGCTGTTTAGTCCATCTATGTGAGGAGCAACAGAGAAGTTGTATTATGAAAACTGAGACAAGTATAAGGAGGTGGCACATTATTTTTCAGTGGAACAGCATTTATGTGAAAGAGAACTACAGCATGGAGGATGCAGGGTAACAACATGAGCAAAATGGCACAATATGGTCTATTAAAAAGCTAGAGGTAAGGACATTTTAAAGGATTTAAAAAGAGGAAAGAATGGAAGAAGGGAGCAAAGGGTAAGATTTTAACAGATACTGGGAGTTGGATGGAGTCTCTGTTTCAGGAGACTGCAGGGCACAAGAGTGGTCAGCTTCCCTGGCTTTGAGGCTTCAGAGAAACTGCTCTCAACATGCTGTCACATCTATACTGTGCAGAATGCCACAAGGATACTTCAGTTTGCTCTAAACAATCTAGATCAAGCATTCAAGAAAATTTAGCTGCGGCAGCTGAGAACTCCACATTGTCTCCTCTTTATGACACATTACTATTCAATGACAAATGTTACTATTTGTAATTGTCATGACATTTGTATTATTATTACTGTTTATATTACCGAGAAATATCCTGTGAAAAGAAAGAGAAGTTAAAAGCATGGGAACAGATATTTTTTTAATCAGAAGTGGTCATGCACAAAGTATCCTCTGAAAGTAATCAAAATCACTGTTAAAAAGGCCAAACGTATGCAATGTTGTCATAATTTTATGGGACTCTGTACAAATTATACCACTTCCAAGTCAGGGTTTTGATTAAGAATCGGGAGTGGGGGGGTGTTCACATCATGTTTTTGCAATATCCAGCCAACACAGACTTGCCAAAAATCCTTTTGTCTCAGTGAAGACAAGAGATGTCTTTGGCTCCTCAAAGAAATATAATTTTTGAGCCATCAGTGGTGGAGTATTGCCTCCTATTCTACAATTTGTAGGAATTATATTCACTGATCTATACTGTTTTACCCAAGAAAAGCCATTCCCACTCAAATCCATTGAATTAGCTCCTGACTGAGCAGAGCTAAAGAAGGCATAGCAGCTTTTATAAAGGAAGGAGGAACTAAAAGTGAGAGTGAAAGCAGTAAAGGAGATTCAAGAAGAGGATATTTTTAGGAAGACCCTGTAGAGGGAAAGATAAGTGATGGAGAGCCTAAGGAACAGCGACAAAACACCTGCAGAGAGCAGGGCCAGCGAGAAGGGAAGGGAAGACATTAAGCACTCCGGAAAGAAAACCAACATCATTAGAATGAGGCATTTTCTCTCTTTTGATCCGAACAACAGAAGCAAGACAATCTGCTGTTTGTGTAGTAAAAGTGTTTGCAGTGGGAAGCATGGTGTATACACACAGAAAGAACATCTGCTCTAAGAAGACTCTTGCAAATATAAAGCTGCAATAATGTGGTAGAAACATCTGCACAGATTATAGCAGGGCCACCAGTAGTGCTGTTAGGTGGGGGAGGGTATGAGACATACCACGTATAGGAGAAGGTCACTGGGAAACATCTTTAAGAATGATGTAACTTTTTGTATGTATCCATGCAAAAGTAAGGTGCCTGTAGACAAACCGCAGTGTTCAGCGTCTCAGACTACTACTGTGGAAACATTATAAAACCAGCAAAACATATTATCATCTTTTCACTCAATCATTAAAATGTCAACTTGCCCATGTTCTTATGTAGTCATAGAATGAATCAAGGATTTTAAGCAAAGTCAAAGCATAAGCACTTTCCTCCATTCAGTTACAAGAACCCCAGGATTTTATAGCATAGTCCTATAAGAAGACTAAGAAATTCTGAAGTAGTAAAGAATAAGTAGGACAAAACCCAGTGATGACTGGTTTCCCAGGGATGATGGTATTGCTGCAGGCCAGCCACAGGAAAATGTGCCCAGACATAGCTTTCTGCTCTGGTTTCATAGCTGCTGGTACCTGAAAGACTAATTTCTGCTTATTCGGGGTATCAATTCACTACAGACATTGCAGGATAAATATGATTATACAGTTTAGGTGACCTTTGCCTCAATTCGTTTTTATTTCAAATGCAGCTTAACAATACATGGCTGAATAGGGCAACTTTGCTTGTGTGTAGAATTTTTAATGAAAAAAATGAGAGGAATTCTACAGCTCATTCATGGCTTATAATCTTCAAGGCATGGAGTTTGTCAGCATTAGGGCAGATTTTTACCAAGGCGCTCTTAAATGCTTCCCAAAGCAGGAGCCTGTTCCTTTGCTCTATTTCAACTCCCCCTTTTCAGACTTCTTGGCTTTAAAGCTGGCTCAGAAATCTTTACAGCAATATTATGGGGTTTTATTCTTCTAGGGTTTGGATAACTGTATTAATGCAGGGCTCAGATAGACATATATGCACAGCTTTGTTGACCTCCAGACGGTGATCAATTTGATAGTGTCTAAGGCTCAAAGTGCAAGTGTTAGAAATTTCAACTTCAATTTAAATAAATGAGAGGAACTAAGCACAGGAAATATTTATAAACATAGCATTGTATTTCTAATGGATACTTCCACTTTTCTCAGTTTTTCTCTATGCCTGGTGAACTTCTGTTCCATGTGAAATTTCAGGGGTGGGGATGCATCTGATGACCTGTCTTTGTTGAACAGGCACTTGTACAGCAAAAGCTTGTTGCTGGCAATGAGAATGTATTTACTGAGTTTAGCAAATGATGGCTGAAGATTTAGGCCTGCATTATGCCTAAAATAGGATTTTTAGAACAAACTGCTGAACATGATGCTGGATGTCCCAGTGCTTACAGACAAACAAGGCTTTTACTAATTTTATCTGTTCTTCAATGTTTTGTATTGGCGGTTAACTAGAATTCTTCCCAGAAATGTGGGCAGAGTTACATAATTAGACACAAAATATTCTGTTTTATTAGAATTGGCAGAAAGAAAGATTGGAAGAAAGATTGTAAGACAGGACCAAGGGTATTATGTGTAACACAACCCTAGAACAGTAATCCAGGTACCCAAACTAGGAATTAGTTTCTCATGACTTCCAGCATCTCCTTCCATAAATAGATGTCTCCAGTAAAGAAGCTGAAGCTGGGAGCTGTGAGAGAGCCTGTCTTTCCCCAGGCTGCATGTGGCACCTCAGGGAAGAATCTGGCAACTTCGCCACTTGACTGGTATGAATCCTTCCCCTTTCCTGAAGTGATAAATCCTATTTCAGGAAAGTGCATTGGCACTTTTATCTTTTGGCACATTTATCTTTAAGCATCTGAATAACCCAGGGCAGTTTGAAAGGCACTACCTGTGTTTAAAAACAGTGGCATAATTCAGTTTGCTGGTGTCAGGCAAAAAAAAAAAAAAAGTCTTCCATCTTTAAGCTTAAACACAATGGCTATTTTTTTTTTAGTAGCCATTGAGCAGTTAAAAAAAATATGTTACTTGCATTTAGCAATATTCCTCATTGTTACTTTAAATAAAACTTGGCCTTTTCCTTCTGAGACTTGTGCTTTGTTCCATTGGTTCTGGAGAGTGTGTAAATTTTACCTACCTTGGGAGACAATAACTTGGCCTTGAAATCATATACCTTTTCCAGAACAACCATGTGCTCTCTGGCTCTGGAGTGCTACATTGCATCATACTCCACAGAAAAATTCTTATAAAAGTGATGGTTAGTCAAATCTAAAATGCTTTGTGAAAAATTCCTTTTGGTAGGTGCTGGGGGGAGGTTGCCTCTTTGTTAACATCAGGATGACCACACGTGGTGAAAATCCAG
This sequence comes from Anser brachyrhynchus, assembly GCF_964034855.1. NCBI lineage: Eukaryota > Metazoa > Chordata > Aves > Anseriformes > Anatidae > Anser > Anser brachyrhynchus. The sequence goes on from NC_137695.1 coordinate 99,330,527, forward strand.
ATGGAAAAGAGAAGGAAAGACATTGTCATGTGGAAAATATATCTTTAACAGGAGCTATGTGCGGGTTAGGTTCAGTCCCTGCTGTCCACATTACTGTATGTTAGACAGATGCCAAGTCTCCACATCATTGACTCTTCTGGAGCAAAAATCACCCTGTTTTTTCTTATGAGGATTGTAGAAATGTTTAGGGTTTGTTGTGAGGCAGAACAGAGAGAAATTTTTAAATCTCACAACGTGTCACCAGACAGGAAAACAATTTCCTTCCTAATTCTAATGACTTACCATTTCTCATGGAAAATAATGCCAATAGCATGTTAGCGTTTTCAAATAAGATGGAAAAGAGTAGTTTCATCACTGATGTTATGGTGTAGGTAGAAGAGAACATTAAAGCTGAAAAATATCAGCCCTCAGGTCAGAAGGGACTTTTTCCCTGATCTTCCTTTTCATTCATTTTTATATCACATTTATCTCCAGCCATAGAAAAGGTTATTACTGGGCTCCTAGATGCTGGTCATATAAAAATGACAATATTAGGCAGTGTCAGGTGAGATAGGGAGGAGCAATGGCTGTGATATTTTTCTTGCTGATTTTGGCTGCAGCAATCTCACGTTGTTGTGTGCAGGCAGAAGTGGAGGAATTATGTTCTCTTTGATTGGAATGGTGTAGGCACACTTGATGTAGCCAGGCCAATTAACACAGATCATCACAGATGCCATTACTTTGTGATAAAGAAATCTTAATCCCACAGACCTATTACTGCCTGCAGTGTCCCAAGGAGGGAGGGTGAGGGGGAACATGCAGCTACTGGGGATCTTGTGGCAAATATAAAGAGCTGCCAGTGGCCAAATAATGTGCTCCTAGAAAAAGGCATGGTCCATTATCCCTGCTGAAAACAGAGTGACAAATTACTGTAAAAGTACTGTACTGCAGCTGAAAGAAGCCAATAATTTCATGAATTTTACAGGTACAGCGAACCATAACAGTATGTTCTAGTACTACCCTCTGCATGCTACAGTGCTTTACACTATAGTTCTTTCTACAGCACTCACAATATAACCCATGTCCTTTCTTAGAAACATCCCTCAAGTCAGGATACTCAGAAAGTACATCTCTTCTACCCTGAGAGACAAATAACACTAGGTTCAAGAAACTGTGCTATAACTTGCATGCATACTACCACGATCCAGCCTCTGTTGGTCTTATTTTGGTGTGTATCTGTTGACTAAGAAAAATGTTATTACTGATTTGTATTTGAACTGAGTCTCAAGTATCTTGTGATGATTAATCTCTTCAGACTATACCCTGCATCTCATCCATGGTCTGACCAACTCATGCTGCTTGTTGTGTATTGATGTGACATTTGGTACATTGCATGTGAACATATGCCTTACCTGCAACATAATAATAACCTTGAAAATGAAATAATATTTGGAGTTGAATGCCAAATGCATTTGGTAGTGCACAGATGCACTGGAAAAGGGAGATGAAAAAAAAGGGAGATACCTGGAGAACATGATGAAGCAACATAGGCAGGAGGTGTGGCAGCTGATGTGCTTCAGATTTGGATGTGGAAAACATTGCATGCACAATGACGGTTAAAGGGGAGCAAAAACAGCAGGTGAAAGCCAGTTCAATCAAAAAGCTTGGGGATGCCTTGATTTAATGAGAGCATACACTGTTTCATCACAGATAGCTGGTAGAAAGTCTTTTACTAGTGAGAACAAATTTAACCATGAGAGACAGTTTACAATCAGCAGCTCCGTTTTTGTTAAGCAGATATACTGAAGAGGTAAGGATGAAGATCTCTTTTGCTACAGGAGACCCATTCAGGAAAGGACAATTTTGACTCTGGATGTACCTGATGTATTAGCAATTCTTTTGAAAGAAACTAGCTTTGTTAGCATTTGTGCTGTGATTTATAGCTGAAAAAACTCAAGAACTGTGCAGTTAGTTTACAAATATTTTGAAATGTGAAAGATTAATTAATTCATTGTTTTCAACAGTACCCACATAGCTGTATAAAAACATGGTGATTTTTCTGTACAGTGTCTTCTGAGTTTGGGATCTTAGCGTTTCACAAATTCTGATTTTGGTTCCTGTCTGCACTAAAGGCTATACTGGTGTTATGAAGGAAAAGCATATACTAAAAAAAGGTGTATCAGGATAGTCACTTTTACCGGTAATAAATAGGTAACTGTTATCTACCACTCCCCAATTTTTACAAAGAAAACTCTTCAACAAAGGCAAAGCAGAAGACATTGGTAGCACAGCATAAAGCAGAACCTATTTTCTTCCAGTCCTGCCAACTCTTTTTTCACCCACAGTAAATTGCCTGTTGCCAGCAGCTGTTCAGAAATGGCTCTGTGTTGGAACGGGCATTGACCATTCCAAGACAGGAGTTAAGAGATGTCCTTCTGCCCCGATCTGTCCTGAGGTTTGGTTAACGCTTGTCTTAACTCTGTGTTTTGTTTACCGGTTGTGTTTTCAATGACAGCAGTTTCTATGTTTCTTTGATTTATCAACAGAGGAGGAGAAAGAAGCCTATAGCACTAACTGCTGATGTCAACACAGAGAGATGGGACAGGGCTATAATTGTTGGAATTGTTATTCAGACGCCTCTGACTTGATCCAATAAACGCAGGTTTCTGGCACCTTTGTGAGTGACGCTTTTACAACAGACTGCTGTTTGAGCGTGTCTTGCAAGGATTCCCAGCACAAAGTAGTGTTACTGCTTTTAGATTCTTTCCCTGAATTGTGCCTTTTAAAGGGGAAGTCCATGTAGCTCCCTCATATGGCTTTGTTGACTCCTGAAGTGGTATATCCTGTGGGGTCTGTCTTGATATGGGAAGGAGAGACTTCCTGAAAGCAGGGGCAAGGTCCTGGCCTTCCCACCCAGACACTGTGATAATTTTCAGAGCTGTCCTCACACCACCAGAACTATGCCAGAAAATGGCCCAGGATCCGTTCACTGCAGGGAGTGAGTCTAGGCACCTTGTATTTACTTTGTGGCAGAGCCTTCTTCTCTCTGTCGAACTTAACAATAGTCACGTAACGAGTAGGATCTTGTCAGTGGTCAAAAGGATTGACAGCTGCTGGGATATAGGAGAAAGCTGTAATTGGAGTGAAAGATTTTGTGACTTGAGATATTAGGGAAGGGGATACGGAGAAGTGTAGGAAGAGCAAGGAAACAGCCCAGATGGGAAAGCAAAGAAGTAGTGTTGTCTGTGTTACTATAAATAAATAAATAAAAAGATAATGAAGGTACTACCTTAGGAATGTTTCTTCTCCACTACATTTTTAAATATTACCAATATATCAGATGGCCAGGACATACAAAACTGAAGTGAAAAATGCCCCAAGTAGGCATCTTTGTTACCCTTTCACCTTTGCTAAATTTTTCACTACTGGCAAATTTTCCAGTGTCAGAAAAAGGGTACACAAATGGAAGGAAAATGCAGACAGGATAAAGTGGGAACTTTCAGAAGTTGGCTAAGGAACAATATTCTTTCTGTCCTGAGAAATGGAGTAATCCAGTAAAACCTTACTACTGGTTCAAAGCATGAAACGGAGTCAAAGAAGTAAAAAGACTCTCAGCAGATTAAACCAAATCCACAATGGCAGCCAAGAATACCAGCTATAAATGGTCTCACTGAGCCTGCAGACACGGATGCTCTCTCAGCCTCAAGTGATAAAGTACTTATCCATTTGGCTTTGGGCCAAAAGATTTGGAGATCTGAGGCAAAACTGATCACTTTAGGAGAGAGTCTGCCATGGGTAATTAAAGGCAGATTATTGGATTAAGATTTGATGCAAATTTGAAGTCCTTCCTTTTCTTTCCAGATTTATTTTATTTTTCTTGTCTTCTTTGTCTCTGGGTAACTATAATTGAATGCGTCTTTAAACTGTAAATTGTAATTTTGCTGTCAGCAATGGAGCTTTAATTTCAGATGTTTATTAGAAAATTTCTCTGTGAGGCTGTGAGTTTTGTTAGCTGGAGGGACTTGAATCAATTGTATAGCCTCCCCCACAAAGCTGTGGACTGTGTATCATGCTTTGGTGCTCTGAATGTTTTATTTGCTAGTGTGAGAAGAAGAGATAATTTAGGTCCCAACCCATATTCCTTTCTCCCTCGTTGTGGCCATGTTCTTCTGCTCACAGTTTTTTTAGACACCAGAATGGTGTCCCATCAGGGTTCACTGTCCCTGCATGTGTCCCTGGCCCACATTTAAGACCACGACAAATCCAAATCCAAATCCTATTCAGAACTGCAGTGAGAAGGGAACTTTTCCACTTCTGTAGATGAACAAATACATCCCTCGTGTTGTTCTCATGAGTTGCTACTGAAAGATATGATCAAGGGTAAATTAATGCAGAGGGAGAATTCAGTCTTATTTATTAACCCTGTTGCTTTTTCAAAGGAAATATATACCCTCTTGGGGAAAAAAAAAAAAAAAAAAAGAGGGTAAAAGTGGCAGCTGAGGATTCTTGAATACAGGAAAATCTTCAGCTGCCATGGCGATAATGAGGACAGCACCAGCTGTTCCCAGTCTGTCCCACACATGTTGGGGGCACTGTTGAATGCAGACAGATACACACAGCTCAGGTGATGCTGCCAGTGAGGCATTAATGCTGGGTGCTCATACCACCAAGGAAAGCCTCAAAATATGTTTAAAGGTCACTACGGCAATGTAGAACAGCTTCTTCCCAGCTTCACCCAGCTACATTTTGTACAAAATGTTCTGACATCATGAGTGTGCGCTTGCAATGAGTAACTGAATGATCTCATTGTTGCATCTATGTCTTTTCCTCCTGTTCTCTACCCACTGCTCTGTGACTTCACTGCTCTATGTCCAAGATGTTTGTAGGCTCCTTGGCATCTGGGTTTTGTGTCTGTAATGTCAGATTAATCACACATTTTTAGATCAATAATATGGAAGAAGAACTATTGAGACAATAAGTCAATGAGGAGGCTGGAAGGGACAACTCCATCATTAGACCTTTCTGGAGGGAACCATCTGAATCCGTTTGACAAAAGCATGGTGTGATGTTTTTTATTCCTGTTCAAGATGGGAGTTTTTATTTTTCTAATCCTTTCTCACAGTGCACCACAAGCATGCTTTTACTGCACAGTGTCACTCTACCTTGTGGAGTTCTGTTGCTTAAATAGCTGTAGTTACTCAAGCAACGATAAAGCTCCGTGTCTGCAGAGTGTGTCTCTGCCCCTTTACCCATTGTGCTACCTGCAAAAGACAGCAGAACCAAGCAAACCTTTCAGGCCTGCCCAAAGAATGGGGCCTACTTAAATGCAGTGCCGCAACATGTTAGTTGCTTGATCGCTGCCAGTCATTCGGTGTAGAGCTATAACATTGCTCGCTTTCACTCTCTCAGTCCCTCTCTCTTCACTCTAATTGAACCCCTTATAATTAAGATAAATTCTGAGCAATCAAACCTGGAATGTGGATGAACAGTCCCCTGTGTAATCCCAAAAGTTCAGCTTTAGGAGGTTATTTCATACACTGTAAATCATTATTCCAGTTTAACTATAGCATATGGGACCATGAGTTCTTGGAAAAGCTTGCCACAGAAACTTCATTTATGAAGATAACTCAGTGGGAAGGTTCTCTATTTACAACTGTGTGATTTTATAGGTCATACCAGAATCTTTAATGTTAGCACCTTAGCAATCAGTGAGAGGCAGTCCAGTGCATAGACCCTACAGCTCATTACCAGAAAATGAGGTGTGACTCCTGAAGATGGATTTTAAGCATCTGTAAATCACACTAGCATTTCAAGATAGAGGGGGACATGCAGACTATTTTACTTAGATTGAGGAACAGCCCTCTGCTAATGACTAACTGGGCTATGATGAGGATCAGCTATGAGTCACAGAAATACCCAGAATATGATAGGTGAAAAAAAAAAAAAAAAAGAAACAAAAGAGCTTTCAGAATGAGAAAGAGAAAAAAACTGGAATACTCTGACTCTCATAATAAAGACCAGAGACATTCATGTGGCTTGAAACCAGAGGTGCTTGGACCAGCACTGTGATCCCAGCTTCAGGCAGTTCCCCATGCCCGTCTCAGGCAGAGGCTAGCAGACAGAATGATGTAGTTTCCTATGGGACTCAACAGGATTCTAGATTTATTAGGTCTTCCCAGTCTAGCTCATCAAGATTCATGTATGCAGCTTTTCTATTGTTGGGCTTGTACATGTTGTTTTATGACCTTGGACCCTGGACCCCTCTGGCTGTCCAAATCGTTCTTCAGACTTGCTTCAGATTTATGTTTGGGGAAAGAGAGAATGGAGATGTCACAGAATTTGTGCCCAGTACTTGTCCTGCTCTGGTGTTACAACATGGCTTATAACTTCTCAGATAATCCCCAGTTTAGACATCGCTTCATTGAGCATGGGCCGTGCTTTAAGCAAGTCTAGAATATTTCCAGTTTTGCAGGAAAACACTATATGACACCACTTGCCTGCATGTTCAGGAATTTGTAATGAGTTTCAGCTTCCTCTAATTGTGAAGGCTGCATGTGGGGCTCTCATGAGAGGCTCAGGGACCTGGAATATCTCAATGCTGTTTCCACAAATGCTCTTTAAAAACAATTTACACTCTTTGATTCTGCAACTGGAATTGACAGTTAATCTGACAGAATCAGTGATTTTTTGCCCTTTCCAAATCCTTTTGGGTCTAAATTTGGTTATTAGGATGCTTTGCAATCATGGCTTTTCAAAACAGTACAGCATAGCAAACGTAATCTGAGATGTCCTTGGACCTCTCGAATAATGTGACAGTTTAAGAGGGGAAGAACTAAATATGTTCTTCCTCCACTTATGTTGCTTTGAACTTTCACTCACTGATGTTACTTGGAATTTCACAATACAGCAACTAAGTCATAAACATATGTGCTTGACCCAGCTGTATAAAGACCAGCTAGAAAAGCAATTCCAAGCCTGAAGGCAGCATAAGGATTGCTTGTTCCAGCACTCCAAAGAGAATGGGGAAAGAGATAAGCTTTGCTCAGGCTGAACTCCCCTGGAGTTCTCTGATTTAATGTAAAAGAATTTGCGTATAATTTGTATGCTATCTGTGGGGAGACTGAAAAGGTATTTGACATCCCTAGGACCATTTCCTCCACATGTTACCTCCTTCCCATCTGCAGGCTACTCTTTCAGGTATGATCCTTTTCCTAAGATGATTTTGATTTTTACAAAAGGAAAAAAAAAAAAAAGAAAAAAAGAAGAAAAAAAAACTCCACTAGAGATTTTGTTTTAGAAAAGTCTTACCTTGAAATAACTAGGCAGAAGGTTAAGTCATGGCCAAAAGTTAGTTTTTATTGAGCAAAACCTGTTTTTACAGGTTCTGATGCTATTTACCTTTGATTTGCCTGAGCTGTGGCCTCGAACAAGTATGAAGTGATTTGTAAAGGCTGTGATTCACCCCTGTGCAAATGACTAGTACAAGCTAGAGCCAGTTAAACCCCTCTCAAACTCTCAAAATGTCTCTTACATTGGATTCTGTTCTGGAGGAGAAAACAAATGGATTGTTTTAAATGTATCAGCCTATCCAATATCTTTTTTTTTTCCTGTATGCCAATCCTTAAATATAACCTGATTTATCTTATTAGGTAGGAATTTATATCTTGCCACATGTAGTTCCGAACATGATTTTTCCTCCTGCTTTGGGACCTGATTCTTTGAAGTGCTGAGCCTCTGCCAAAGAGGTGCTGAGCACTGCGTGTCCTGCTGAAGTTCAAGGGGGGGTGAAGTCACTCAGCACTTCCACGATTAGGCACTTTGTGACTGTGTTAAAGCTTTTCTACCAGAAAGAATTGCTCTTTTCATGGCATTTATTATACGTCTCCTTGAGTCTCCTTTGCAGACTCTTTCTGCCATCTTTCTGTAATATGAGGAAATTTGATCCTGGAGTTATGGTGACAAACCCTTTCGAGCCGTGCCACTGCAGCTTTTCTTATCACCAGAAACCATCAGTGGAATTACAGCTCTCTATTATTTGGTTGCTTTTTTCTTATATTCTGTGACACATGGGCTTGAAAGCTCTAGTGTACATTACTGCACAGAGACACAGGAGATGGCTTTCACATTAAAATCTCTTTGAAGAAAGGAGCGAGGGAGAGGGAAAGGAATCAGCTAATTAAGTAATTACCTGCATGTCTCAGTTTATTGAGATATAAGTAATAACTTATTAACAACAACAACACAGTGCTGAGCGGCTGGTAAATAACTACCTAGAAAGGTCTTTGCGATGGCAGTGTCAGAACTACCAAGAATTTCCTACTGCCTACTCTGCTCTGCAGCCCTGCTCTCTTCCACACAGCTGCTTCTTCCTTTACTGCTTCTGCAATGCATTTCTTTTTTTCTTTTTTTTCTTTTTTCCTTTTTTTTTTTTTTCCTGCTGGGTTTGTGTTTCTGGAAAATTGTCATGTCACTGTCCAGTGGGCTTGCTTGGGGCCAGCTCCTCTTTTTGGATGAACTGCCACAGCTTGGCTTATGAGAGCTGAGGATCTGGCCTTTTATTTATCCGCCTACCACCCATGCCGGACTTATTTTGACAATAATTTGGGTTGGTTTGTGGATGTATACACTACCTACGTTTTAACATGTAGCAGGCTAGAGCAAATCTTGTTCTTGAGCATTTGCATTATTATCTCCCAGTTTGGAACTTACTTAAGCAGCTTAACCTCAGCACTGCAGCTCTTCCTTGTGCCCAGAATACATAGTTCTGAATCACTTAACTTCTATGCTCTGGCATCTTCAGCAAGGATCCCAGCTGCAAAAGTAAGTGGCCTCTTTGAGTGGAAAGTGTTTGTAGGCCACAGTCTGAAGTAAAAAGATCAGCTTAGTTAGGCTAGGATTGGTTCAGAGTTTTTTAAAAGAGTTTTTTTGCCTTAGCTGTACCAAGTACAGTTTCACTCAAATCTGAAATAAAGTGCATTACCTAATGCGCAACACTCTTGTTGAAAAACTCTCCGTAGGCTCTTTCTTCTTAAGCATCATATGCAAGACTTAATTTCTTGAGTCCCAGATGGCATCTGCGCAGGGTCCTTAGCAGGCAGTCAAGCTGCAGAGCTGTGTCTGACGTTGCCACTTGTCCTTTATTGCTGCTGAGGTCATGTGTGGAGGAAAAAGACTCCCCTTTGAATTCTTGGTTCAGTGGACCAGCTAAGTTTGCTGTTATGAGCATCAGAGGACTGGATGAGTCAGTAGTTTATACGGTTTGCCTGGGTATTTGTAAAGGAGCAAACAAACCCCACCTTCCTAATCTTCTCCTATGGCCAGTCATAAAAAAATGAGTGTTTTATTTCACACAAATTGAGGCCCGAGTTGCACCAGCCAGGTCCTGACCCACATAGTAGAGGTGGTCCTTGGTGCCAGTATCCTCCAGGGACAATTCTGACCGCTATGAAGGGATGACTTAACTTCAGAAATGGGCCTCCTCCTTGGTTTGCCTCAATGCCTCTGTCTCAGATTTGAGTTTTTCAGCCCAGGAACTGCATCCGCTTGCTCCAACCTATCTGTAGCATCCCCTTGTTGTTGATGGCTCTGCTAGTTTTGGGGGGGGAGAAGTGAAGAGGAGGACTGAATGGCATCACGATAGAATAATAGACCAGGGGTTCAGCTAAATGATAGTCAATTTGATTCTAAACTTTGCATTTTTGTCTCCTACCTGTGTGGTAAGATGTTTTTCTATTGATGCTTCATTGTTCATTAAATCACCTGTCCTTCACTCCACTGCTCCAAAGCTTTCCATCTATAAAATTGCTATGGTGACTTCATATAGAAATTAAAGAAGAAACATTCTGCTACTCAAAAACAAACCTGGCCTGATTACGTTTCATAGAGGGTGGGTACATGCTGTATTTGACAACATGAGGCAATAGTGACAGCCTGTGTGAGAATAAATTGGTGTCCTAATAAACAAACTAACAAATAAATAAATATGTGAGTTGTATTCTTGTATTCTCATGTAATAGGATACATCAGTATGCATCAGTATGCAGAGCAGAAGCCTGAGTGTCCTTAGGTCAGTTTGGACTGAGTTTTATTGGCCTTGGGCTTTGTATTTGATGTACTGTTGTGTAGTGTTGCATAACCAACCCTTTGCAAACATTAACAGTAATCTAAGGTTCAGCCTGAGTGACAGCTATGCATTGTGAATAGGTCTGTTTAGGTGGCAGGGTGATGTAAATAAGGATGACTAAACCATGCCACGTAAACAGGATTCACCATATGATATTGTTTCCTTTGCATTTTTCTAAGTCTTTTGAAGTTAGGGAGGGGGAAATGACAGGGCGCATGAAAGCAGCACAGCTCACAGCTCAGCAGTCAGTTGTAGTTTGAGATTTGAATCACAATATCTCTGCCAGATGGACACAGATACCTATGAGGACGCTAGGACGAGACTGCTTCTTAGAGAGGTCAAGTGACTCAGTGTACTTCACCACATCTGTAAATTGGAAATTAAAAACCTGGGGGCATAATTGTCGTAATTTCTAAAATTTAAAGAGACAGAACTAATTTTTCCTCTTGCTTTTTTTCTTTGTCTGGAATATAGATTAGAACCATATTCAGAAGGCTCATTTTTTCTTGTCAATCAGTAAGGGCAGCCAGTCAGACCTCATCAGTGTAATAATGGATGTTCAGAGTGAATTAGTTAGCCCGATCACATCAGAGGTGACACTAAAGAAGGAAGGGGAATACTTTATGGTCTGTGGTGTATTCACTTCACTGGTAATTTGTCCACATCTGGAAAAGAGAAGAAGCCATACCCCCTGCCCTAGTTATACCCAAACAGCTTCAGCAGGAACTGAGGTAGATCACCCACCCTCTGAATGATTCTGGTCTGGACAAAGCATCACACTAAAAGCTCTCCAGGTCCAAGGACTTAAACTAAGAAACTACTTCCCTCTCAAGTTGTATTTCCTTAAGTTCTGAAATATCAGAAGTCTGAGATTCTGACCCCCCCCCCAAAAAAAAAAAAAAAAAAAAAAAAAAAGGCTACAATACTTTACAGTAAGAATATAGTAAAATATTGTTTTTATTCGTTCTTTGTTGGTAATGCTGCAGGGTCCACTGGTAATCCAAGCTTTGGTGAAAGTAGACTTTGGAAGGATACAGCAAGAGAGACAGAAAACATTTTAGCTTGGTCTGTATGCACACAGATGATGGGGAGATAGGCCTGGTTTTGTACTTAACAGATTTCTATGAGAGTGAAGGAATAAGAGCCACCGATTTAAAAAGGTGAACCCTACCCAAAATTCTGGATGGGCCAGAATAGGAAATGGGGTCAGGACCAGATGGCTTCTGAGTGGGCATGTTGCTCCAACTGTAGGCAAACTGGAAGAGCATTTATCAGAACACAGCACATACATACTCTTGAGTATAGGGTCCTGCACTCTGGTAAGCCACTGAGGAAATTCTGTGCAAATTACTATTAGGACAGACTGAAGTGGCTAACACAGGGAGAAGCATGAGCTCTGAGGAGCTCATCAGAGGATCAATGTGCTGCAGAAATGAGGGTCAGCTAGAATGGAGTGAGGATGGAGATTTCATCTCTCTCTTGGCTAAGGCAGGTTCACAAAGCCTTAGAGTCCAAACAAGGTGGGCAACCAGACCTTATTGTCCACTGTCATCCCCTCAACAAAAAGGGAGTTTGTGGGCACAGGAAAGGGATTGCTTGCTGTCAAACAGGGCATATTAGCTAGGGAGAAGCAGCAGGTCTATTCATAGTTGTATTATTTTTATTCATTTAGATGTTTCTGTATTGCCCAGATGTGTCAGGATACCACATCATTGTATTGCTCAGAGCTTCCTTACAACTTTCTGTGCATAAAAGTAGGTTATAAAACATGCAACAAATCACAGATGAGATAAGTTGTGAGCTTATTGTTGTTGCACTTTTATAACCTCTGAGGTCTTATCAAAATAAAAATACCCCAAGCTCCTAAAAATGTATTTGCTATGCATGCTTGAAAGACACTCAAGATACATATGTTAAAGCTACTGGGACAAGAACAAATGAATATAAATCTAGGCATAAATAAACTTATCCCAGGCATTGACTGAAGGTTTCTACTCATCAGAGAGATGAAGCTCTGAAGAGACACTAATCAGAAATGTCACTGGTTTTAAGATGAAGGTCAATGCATTTATGAACAGACCTCTAAGAAATGCTGGTCAAGAATAGCAAGGACCTGGACAATGTCACTTAGGAAGATTTTCAGGTCCTTTGTTCTATATATATTTAATGTTGCTCTTGTATTGACAAAGTCTTGTGGAAAAGTCCACAAATCACACAAAACTTTTCTGTGATCAGCTGAGTATCAATTCTGCCAATCACTAAATTAATTTTATATATACATCCCCAATACATACATGTGCACATAAATATACATTCATACATACATATACTCTACTTGGACTAATGTGTTCAGCTCTGGAGCCCCCAGAATAAGAAAGACATAAATCTGTTAGAGCAAGTCCAGAGGATGGCCACGAAGATAATCAGAGAGATGAAGAACCTCTCCTATGAAGACAGGGTGAGAGAGATGGGGTTGTTAAATTAGACATTAGGAAGAAATTCTTTACTCTGAAGGTGGTGAGGCACTGGAACAGGCTGCCCAGAAAAGCTGTGGATGCCCCATCCCTGGAGGTGTTCAAGGCCAGGCTGGATGGGGCTTTGGGCAACCTGGTCTGGTGGGAGGTGTCCCTGCCCATGGCAGAGGGTTAGAACTGGATGGGCTTTAAGGTCCCTTCCAACCCAAACCATTCTGTGATTCTACGATTCTATGATTCTATGACTGATTCCATGATTCTATCATATATATATATATATATATATATACACACTTATATAAACATATGGAGAACACAAGCTATTATTAATGAATCACCAGAAGATTGAAAGATAAAGATTTGGAGAATTGTGTTGTATTTTTGTAGGGTCCTTAGACTTTGACATCTGACTTGGAGTGTCTACAAAAGATTTGACATTTAGAATGTAAAACTGTGAAAATCAAGTTTATTAAAGGGCTTACATTAGGCATCCAAAAATCTAGTATCCAATTAGCATTTTCAATGTTGTACTAATTTAAATGGGAAAAAGTCTTAATTTGCTTTGGTTCATATAATTTTTGTGAATTAGAAATCCCTATTTACAATGTAAATTCAACAAGAACAGCTGTTTTTAACTGACAGTGTGATCACAATCAATATCAGTCTAAGCAGAGGAAAATATATTTCTAAAGGTCTAACCAAAAATTCTTAAGATTCATGAATCAGTGGCCGTTTTTCTTGCAAGCATTCAAGCTGGTGATTTCTTTTCTCCCTACAAGCATTTTTAGGAAATGATTTCTCATTTATATTGTTCCATGGAGGTCTTGCATAAAGCCATTAATATAATACCATATGACTTGGGGGATCAAATAATCTGTGCAAATATTGACTCACAAATATCCAGCACATCCAGCAAACAGTTCACAAGTAATTCATTGGCTAAAATGAATACAGAGGTTCAGAACATTATTCTGAAAAGCAAATTTGTTAAGAAAATAGTCTCTTCATAGGAAATTTACCTACAGGAAAAAAAGAAAAAAAAATAGAAAAATCATGAAATCATTAGGATTTTTTTTCTCCTGGATCCTAATGCAATGTAATATATCTTCTCTTCCCCCCTTTCTCACACCTCCACTGACATCTTTCTGTCAGCCTTTTTATTTTGTGTACTATATTAATAGGAGTATTTATGCGATCAGCATAAGACTCAGTATCATTTAGGATTTCATTGTTGTTACTTTTGTTACGCGTATAAAATTTTCTTCACTTTTGGAGTGCTATGCATCACGGCTGTAATGTTCTTGGTGCACAGAAGTGGGTAGAGAGATGTTTCAAATTTAGTCTTTTTCTTCTCCAGTACAGAGAATACTAAATATTGTTTTGCAGAAACCTGTGAATAACTGTAGGAATTTCTGCCTCAGAGGAGCCATGTATTATGCACCCATCTTCTTGTTTCAGTTTTTTTTTTTTTTCCTCAGGGGTAGGAAAGGATTGTTGCAGTGAAATCTGCCTTCTGGAGTGAGGGTATATCAATAAAATAACATGCAGTATGGGAACTGAGAGTATTTACAAAATCAGTTAAAGATGCAGGTTTTCTGTTCCCCAGCTGTTTCTTAGAAGGCTCATCAACAAGATGCTTCATACAAAAGCTTAAATAATTTTTATTAATACTTTCCCAAATCATTTTAAAATATATTTTCACAGACCGTTTAAAATGGTGTTTGTTGTCATGGACAGACTAGGCAAACTGTTATCAGATGGATAATTCTTCGTGGATTTCTTTCTTTTAACAAGGGCTGCTTGTTTTACACACAAATTTGTCGTTTGGCATTCATACGACATATAACCCAGGGCCACACTGCTAATGGAAACTGGAAACCTGTTCGGAGGAGACTTATGTATGGTAGCAGTGCACTGTGTCAAGCCCACTAAAATGTGGCCCCTGAATGAGAAGAAGCAAATTCACTTTGAAAAGTTGCACTTGGGACAACTCTGCAGCCTGATACTGATTCTTTTGAAATGTTCTTAGACCCAGCCTCCCTGCCAAATCAGCCTAAGCTGGTTCAAAATGCTATCATGTGTTATAGGATAACTTCTTGGGAGTGTTGCTATATACTGCAGAAGCACAAGTAAGCATCTGCAATGATCATTGAAAACTTTAGAGAAACCTTCTCTCCTAAGAGGGCCAACTATGAATTTCCTAGGTAAATTGCCAAGGGAATGGCAATAGGATTTTGACTGCAGTTGGATTTACCATAGAAGAAAGTAATTTCTGGCAGCAGAATTAAAATGTCCAGCCATCCTTGCTGGAGCATTTGCCAGCTGAGTGGCAACACTCAAAGGAACAATTGAAAAGCCTCCTAACAAACTGAAGAGTAGCAGTCCAAAACCATCTTGAAGCAGGTTTCTTAGATGAGTACTGATCAAAATATAGAGTATAGCCATTTTTACTGTCTTCATACAATATGGAGGATGCACTCCTCTTGAAAGAGTTCAGAAAAGACCTTAGAGGAGGTTTCCAAACAAAAGCATATTACATTTTTATAACTTTATTGCAACAATGTACCTCTAACAGTGTTCAGAACAGTTCAGATGGCTTGGTTTACCCCTGAATAATGTGCTATCAGTGTCTGATGTGGAGAATAGACTTGGGGAAGTTCACCTTTCCCTTTGAGCTGAAGGATATGGGACATAACCTCAGCTGGTCCCAAAGATGTTATTGCTGAAGTCAATGGAAATGCACTGATTTATATTAGCAGAAGTTCTGGCCACGTACCTTCTTTTGTCCCCCCTCACAGTTTCAGGGTTATAACAGACCACTCTCGAGTAGACTGGAAGGATTAAGCTGATGATTTGGTATTTTGGGGATTAAAAGGCGGCCTACGATAGAGCATATGGTTTTCTTCTGCCCTTTAGTATTCCTGTATTATGCAGCTAATGCAATCTGCTGCCACAGAAATAGGAACCCTGATGACCTGTTAGAAATAGAATAGATAAGAGATTTGTAAAAATTTCACCCTGTATAAATTATGAAAATAACATACAATAAGTTTATTACCCCAAGAAAATTAATTGATTGAAGTGTGTGAACATTTCTGAGCTTTTAAAAAACAATTGATCAAAGCTACAAATTATATAGGTCTTTAACAGTACAAATAAATAAAATTAATAACCTGCCCAGCCGGTATTAAAGATTGTGTGGCTAGAGAATTCATCACTCTATTGACCCGAACTTTGGACTGGTTACATAGCCCAGATGTAATTAAAACACACACACAGTTTACCTGCCTCAAAACTGCATCAGGTTACACTGGGTTAAACTAAATGCCACAAGCCTGGATGAATCCCGAAGGGCTTTTGCCTCCTGCGCTAAAATATGAGATCACTGCCCTTTATGTTTCAAGTTGTATCACAACAAACATTCTGTGTAAGAGGAGACAGCAGTTTATATTGCAAATGCACCATGGTTTCTGCCAGCACAGAACTAGCTTTCTTTTTTTTCCTTTTGTTTTTGTTTTTGTTTTTTTTTTTACACTCCCTCCTTTTCCTCTTTTTTTTTTTTTTTTTTTTTTGAGTATTCTATAGCACAGCCTTAATCCTTTGCTAAACAAAATTATCTCTAGGCTCATTAGGACTCTGGAGTTCATCGCAACTGGCACCGAGTGGCAAACAAGCGAAGGGAAGGTACTGGGTATCAGTGCTGATAACAGGCACCGTGCGTGACTCTTCGTTGCTGAAATACCCTTCTGCCATGGCTGGCTGTAAGCGAATTGGCTGGACAGATTTTCCAGATCCCCCGAACGTTCCTAAATTACTATACTCACCCAATTACAGTCCTCAGGGGTCGCATTTCATTTTCTGAAAACTGGTAACAGGCCACCACAGCTGATGAAATGATGTGGGTATCCAGGCAACTATTGTGCTGTTTGATTAATATAGCAAACACTTGTGTGCCATGATCTCACATGTGTCCAAATGTTCCAAACGATCTGCCTCAAACTGGAGACCGTAAAAGTTTGCCTCATAGTTACATTCCCAGTCTTGCACGGCTCGGATTTTCCAGATGAAAATATTTATTAGTGCTTCTCATTACACCCCTCTTTCATATGGTTTAACCCTTGACTTGTGTGTGAAGGTGTTTGGAAACAGAAGGTGGATTTTTGCAATATCTTCTTTTCTTCTTCTTCAGTAAAGTTTATGCACTTCACTCTAAGCCAGTTAGTTATGGGAAAGTTTCAGTTTGTTTTCAGGTATTAAAATAGGTAGTAGAGTTTTAATGCAGGATGTAATCTCACTCCAGTGTACATTTTCAACAGCTGTACATATGTCTAAGGGGGAAAAGGATACAGTACAAAATGCACACCTTCTCATCAGATAAATATCAGAGAGATCTCTAAAATACCCCAGACCTCTCACTGTGGTGGAGCGGATCACAGTTCTGCTTGCCCATCAAATGTCCCAAACAAACATCTTCTGAAAAGGTAGACCCAGCAGTGGCACTGGGACCATCAACAAACATCTAACCCAGTTGCTGGTTCGGACAGCACCGTTCTCTGCAGACAGCTGATGCATTCTGCTTCACAGCCTCTGGAGAGGCAGTGAGGAGGAAGAGAAGCAGCATGTAGCCATTACATCCCCCAAGCCACCCGTGTCGCGGGCAGTGCGCATGCCAGGCCTATCCCACAGCTCCCATGGAGTACTCAAGGAGTTAATGGAGTCTATAGCAGAGTGTTTGCTTTCTTCTGCTTGAAATCAAACATCTGATCTTTATCTGAGGTGACAGGTTTAATGCCTTTCTTCTCTGACAAATTTTTAGCCAAAGAGGAATGCAAACACATATATCGGTGTGGTTTTATAAGTGCTCATCTGAGCAAGCCAATATTGGCAGCTTCATTCTCTAATAAACAGTAAAGCCATGAGCTGGTGCCACTTGCTTAAAAAAATTTATATCCCTTACATCATTTAAATGACTTTACTTTAGATCTGTCAGGGGTCAGGTACTTTGACAGAGCTTTAGGCAAGAAGTATCACTGCTCAGCAATGCTGACTCCCCTCCTCTTACAGGTTTTTTTTTTTTTTCATTTTTTCACCATTTTTTCTCTTTCTTCTGCTCCTTATTTAAGTTAATTTAATTTTTGCAAAATAGCCTATTGCCAGCCCCAGAGAGGGAAAAGCCTATCTCATGCCAATGGCAGGACAAGGTGTGGTCAGCAGAAACTTGCTTTAGAAGAGGTCTTTCCCTGTGACACGTGCTACTCATTTCTTGAGGAATCGGCCAAGGGACAAAGGAATGAAGTTGTGCTGATTGTCACTGTGGACTTGGTATGGACAGATGTCTGCTCTGGAAATAGGACTGTGAGGTAGATGTTGTTTTAAATAGGCTAATGAAGATTCATGAAGCCGTGGTAGGTTGCAGTCATTTTCATGTTAATTTTCATATGCCTGAGAACAGCAAATACTGTCTGAGTTAAAGTTTGTTTTCATCACCTCTAACTTACTGGGAAAAAAAAAAAAAAACAAACAAGACAAAAAAGACTGAAACTTTTGCTATAGATTTGAAGCACAAAATGCTGTTTGCTAACAAAATCCCTAAAAGCTTACTAGCTCTGGGAGGTTAAAAACCATCCTTACTTAAGCAGCCCCAGAATAACTCTATGATTGGATGGTTTGATAATGCTGAAAGAGCCTGCAGGAAATACTGAAAAGGCATTGTATTATGTCAGGCAGTTTTCGTTTTGGGTTACAATATTGCTTGACTAAAAAATGGTGGAAAAATGCTTTTTGGCTGTTTGTGGCTGTTTTGAAGTCCAAAGTGTTTGGTTAGATCACAAATTAAACTAAAGTTAAAGGTATTGAGTTTGTCTCTTGACAGAGGTGGGAGTACTGAGAAAAACGATAACTTTAGGATGCTTGAAGTCAATTAAGTAAAAATAGTGACCAATGGGGTCAGGCAGAGTTTTGATCAGTTAGTATTGTGTCTACAGCAGAACTTGGATCAGATTTTTTGGTCATATTTTAGAACGCTTTTCACCCACTGAAGTTTCTAGTGTACTTCTTACTCCATTTTCTCACACCTAGTGCTTGCAACACCCAATGATTACGAAAAACAAAATAACATACTGCTAACATAACATGCAAGCAACCCTACTGTGTGTTTGTGAAGTCACCACCTTTTCCCCACACCTTTGGACTCTAGGCCTAGACCTTCTAGGAAAGAATAAAAACCACAGGCAGTGGACACAGGATCCACGGATTTTTGATTGTCTCATGTTATGGCTGACTGAATTGCTTTCCTTCAAGAAAGAGCTCCACCTTCTTCCATACATTGGCTAATTGATGATGCCTCAGGGTATGTGGAGTATAGGGTGTTGCCTCTGTCCTGTTAGCACCAGAGATGTCCAGAAATCCCACCCTGATGGGAAGCCCAAAGCCACACTGACTCTCAGAGGTCACTTCCAGCCACCCTGAACAGGAGATGTGGATTTAGATTTGATCCTGCTCAGACTGCTGCGAACACAGACCCGAGCTGGTGGGCAGGTCCTGCATTATGAGGACAAAGGATCTTCTTTTCCCAGCTCTTTCAGCAGTGGATAGCTGTTATGTAGGGGTTGTAGCTGAGAAACCTGCTCCAGAGTGTGGCAAATGGCAGTGCTGGCACCAAAGCTGTTAAAATTCTTCCAGCTCCATACTGCTCTAATCTTTGTGATTCGTTATGGGCAATGTGTGCTTTCTGCATGTCAGGTTTTGGTATCACAAGAAGTATGATCACAACTGGATTCATGCCAAGGACATCTTTACTGTGGAGCCTCTGACAGACTTCAGCTCCTTAACAGCATTGCAGGTACACAGACATACATGGATGGACAGCCAGACAGGAAGATGCTGTTCCTCAAGTTACCTGAGGGTACCTTTATAAGCTCTATTTCCATGCTGTGTGTTGTGACCAGCCTGCTGGGCCACAGCAGGAGAAGAGCTGAGGGAGGATTTCCAGGCTGGTGCTAAGTTCATTTGTGCTGTGATGGGAATGTGGCCCCATCAATCTTTACTAGTTTGCTGATTCAGGATTCCTGATTTTTTTTTTTCCTGTGCAGTCTGGCTGTGCCCTTTCCCTGTTACTTCTTCCATGAGCAGGCTGAAATGCCAGTCAGCTAGAGCCAAATTATTCCATTATTCTACCATGCCTGTGCAAAGTTGCTCCTTTTTTTTTTTGTTATTAGAAGATATCAAGTAGGAAGGAAAAAAGGTGAAAAAAGTATTCAGTCTACACGAGTAGAGACAGGAACCTCCCCCAACACCCTGCACGGCTCCCACCACCCTGTCACTGTATGGGTGCAAACATTTGCCCTCCCATAATGTTGCTGATCTGGGACAGGACCCAGGAGAAGACAGAGACGGATGCACGTGCATGGAATGGGGAGCGAGGCTCGAGGCAGCGTGCCCCCACAGTGAGGTTGGCCAGCGGATCCCGAGCCACCCTGCTCCTCGGCTGCCGGCTTCTCCAGCATGATCTATAGAGCGATGCTGACAGTAGATTTTCTGGCAGCAATAAAGGTGGCCTGATTCAGAGAATAATTACTGTATGCAAATGAGTGTGATTTTCCTCTGCCCTTTTATGGATGACTCTGCTCTGCCATTCATCAGGGCCACAAATTTCACTTGGTAGGAGACGGATTTAAAGAGACAGCCGCCTCTAGAGCTTTGTCTTGGACTTACTAAATCCATGCTTAAGTGTCTTCATAAATAGACATGCATATGTTATAAAGGGGATGGCAGATTCCAGCCTCTTTATCTATGTATTATTGCTTAGGAAACTGTTGAGAAAACATCCGACTCTCTGGCCATACAGTATATGAAAGCTTTCACTGCTTTGAATAACAGTCTCTTCTCAAATCAGGGTTATATGTGGTTTAGTATGGCCTCTAGTGTGTTTTTCCTCTCTCGCTGTGTCCTTTATGATGTTTATATGGTATGTGCCTCTGTGTGCAGTGGAGGAGGGAGAGAGAGCTATATTTTTCCTGATGACGATTAGTTAATGGCCATCACGTTCAGTGTAGTAATGGCAGAGGCTGCACTTACAGCAGGAAGACTTGGTGTGTTTGTACTGTTGAGGGTCAGTCCATCTCATCACTGCAAGAAAATGTCCCATAGTCTTGGTTCTTCTGCTGTGGTCTTAATCTGATCATACCATCAAAATATATCATGATAAAGGGGGAAAAACACAGCAGAAAACAAACAAATCAATATTTTTGTTTCCTAGCGTAGCGTATCAGTATGCACATGTTCCTGGTAGGTAGCAGGAAAAGAAAACCATGATGAAGTCAGTCTGCTGTCATTCCCCAGTACTGGACAGAGGAACATGATGGTGCTTTCATAGGCAATCTGTAGTACATAAGGTGTCATTGCTAAATATCAGTCTCTGCATCTGCTCCCAGTGTGCGCCGAGCACCCTCCTCCTTGGAGTATGGAGGAATGAATGTCACGAATGGAGCCGCCCGTCTGTCACTGGGCTGTCTCGTTACTCGTATGGTAACAATACACCCATGTCAGTATATCCAGAACACTTTTCCTCCGGTGCCACTCAAAAAAAACAGAAAAGAGAAGCTGCGATGCTTCTGTGTTTACCGACAGTGTGCACCACTAGAGGCCATCACACACTTCCCTAAGTAAATATCAATTAACGCACGCAGTTACAGGGAAAACTGGGAGGTGGGATCTTGGCCCCTGACTCTCCTGTCTCTAAGCACTCATAGTTAAGTTCAGAGGTCAGGTATTTTGTCTCACAAAATGCTGCAAAACATACTCTGAAGGTAGCACTGTTTTAAGGAAGCCTTTGGCCCATACATGGTATCTACAAAAAATTCCTTTTCCTTTGAATATGGTAAGTAGATATTAAAGAAAGGGGGAAAAAATCTGACTGGGAGTGCATTTTCCTGAGGCTATCAAGAAGAAGAGAAAACAAAATTTGCATTGAAATGGAGTGACAGGGAAGGTTCACCTGCTTCTAAATGCTGCCACAAATCCAAAGTCTGTGTCTTGTTTGCTTCAGCCTTTAGCATACTTCTTCCCTCTCACAGAGGCAGGCTTGGAGCAGATTCTTACACCCAAACCTCCCCACTCCTTGTGACACACAATTGTGGAACAATAATTTGTTCCACAGATTTAGCTCTAGTGGGTCTGGGCATGAGTAAACGTATTCTGACATTTAGGAGGCATGGGTGATTATCTGGCAAACAACTTATTTTGAGTAGTCCTGGGAATCCAGATTTTTTCTGTGGAAATGCAGAAAAAAAACCCTGATTGTGATTTAAAGCTAGTCAAAATTCTCTATATTGAAAATATTTTATTCCAAAACTCTAAGCCGCAGATGGGAGGTATAAATCCTCAGCAACTGAAACTAGCAGTGCTGATCCCGTGAAGCCAGTGGTTCCACGCAGGTCTGCAAAGAGGCTGAACTCCACGCTGGAGAGCTCAGCACTCACACTTGCCTGAAGAAGAGAGCAGCAGGGCAGCAGCAAGTGTTTGGATAGTGAAGTCAATTATTATCCGGGAAAAAAAAAAAAAAAAGCAGCTTTCCTAAATTATTGAGAGGTATTTATCCTGTGTCTGTTGAGCTGCTGTTCTAATGTAGGTTGACCTCTGACAAAGATTACAATAATTTGACATTCTTACATTACATTAATAGCCAGAGTGACTCATTCAGGAGGCTGATTCTCACTTACAACTCCAGAGCTGCATGTCCCATTATTATTTTTGTGTTAAGACTTCAACCTTGACGGGTTTCCATGTAGTTTTGAAGCACAGCTGGATACTTAACCGGTTATGAACTTGTTTCCCTGATTCCCTGTTCCCCAGTCACCCCTGGTAGCAAACAGAGTGCTGGTGCTGCTGCCAGGGTGTTCGGCATGGAAGTGGACCAGCTTTATGCACTGGGCACCAGAGTCCTTGTGATGCTTCGTCTTCAGGCACTGAGATTTAGGGATGCCATCCCATGCAGGGCAAACTCAGTAAAATGAAATTTCACATGGTCCCAGGAAGACGGAGGCTGGTGAAATGCCCTGCAAGAGGGCCTGGCTGAATTCTTATCAGCCACAAGGTGCTGCTGCCACCATCGAGTCTGTTTTAACAAGTGCTCAACTGTTTAAACAAATTTTACTGAGGCTGGGCAAGCTGACCCTGGAAGTACACCGTAGGACATTCCTTGGTCTGAGAAAATCTGACCTGGAACTTGCAAAATCACCAGGGCAGGGCTGGAAATGGAGCATGCATCTCCAAGGTGAAGGTTTAAATAGGTGTATTTATTTTTCTTTAGATCCGCAAGATATTTAGGACTGAGGTCTCATTAACCCAATGCTGTTGGTGGTTCACACAAAACAGATAAAGGTATCCATTTCAAAACTGCTTTCCTCAGCTGCAAAAACTCCCGGCCACTATCAGAGGAAAGGGAGGCAAAGGGGGCAAAATGCTCATTAAAGGGGGAAAATTCACAATTTTCACTGAATGCAAGTCTTCACGTGATCGTAACCTTTCCCATCTGAAACTTACTTTCTTCCCTCTTCTACCTCCCTTTTCTGACCCTCTGTGACTGCAGTTAAGAGATGGCTCCTGCAACCCTGTTCTGTATATCACATCCCATATGGTTTGAATATGTATGAAATGTAAGGTCTAGAGTTACTTGTTGCACATTTATAGTAGTCCCCACTGTATGCTAGGCACTTGCCAAACATTCTAGACGGAAGGTTTCTGCTACGAGTAGTTTACTATCTAAGAAGAGTGAAAAAAGTTGACAGAGAGTAGGGAGAAAATGATAGGAAGTTTACGTGTAGTCAGGTAGAAATGACAGGAACAATTTAAAATTGGATGGGAAGAGGTCCTGCAGGTGAACTCCGGGAGGTCTTGCTGGGCATCCAGAGTCACAAAGATGAAGTCACAGAGGCAGCTGTGAAGCAACCTGACAAGGAGATAAACAGGCTGTCAGCATGGGAGTCCACCTATCTGAGCAAAACAGCTTGTTTTGTTCTTATTTTTGAATCAAGACACTGCTTAAATTAGATGTCTAAATAGGGCAAAGTTCCCTATGCAATCTGACTTTTTTTTTTTGTGTGTGTGTGTGTGTGTGTGGAGATGTTTCTATGAAATTTGAACTGCTCTCTATTTTCTGCTAAATTTTCACCGGCTGAAGTCCACTTGTAACTAGCTCTTCTGCCGATCATTTTCCTCTTCTCCTCACAAATCCCTTGTGTTCCCTTGTGCTGACGGACAAATGCCTTGCCAGTAGAGGAGCAGCTACACTACCTCAAGCCAGAGACTTTTGTGTCCGTTACCCATAATGCCTTAAAGTGGACAAAAGATTTCTGAAACACACACTGAGACACACCACAGGAGAATACTTAAAAGAAAATAGAGCATCTTTTCAGTCAAAACATCCTGCGGTATCTCCACATAATGCTTCATGGCATATGACAGGAAGAAGATGACATCTCTCATCACGAGTCAAAAATAAAAACCATGTCAAGTATGAATTGCCTTTGAAAAAAAAAACTGTATATGATTTCCATGGTCAGACATCCTGGAAACCCTCCAAAAATGGGAAAGAGGGAGAAAAAAAAAAAAAAAAGAAAAAAAAAAAGGTTATTGATTTCCTCATTGGGAATGTTATATAACCTTCATATTTTATTAAAAAACTTTACTCTCACTTTGTGAAAGGTCCTTTAACACATTATGTCATTTTGTAATACAATAGTTCTCCAGCTCCTTCCAGCCCCATCTCCCCGATGTGTTCTCTCAACTGTAGTTATTTTCCTTCCTTTAAAAAAATATTTCTGATAAAATATTTGCAAGTGTTAAACAAAGGGGCGCACTTTAGTGCAGCGTAAGTTAAGACAGGCATCAGACAGCACTCAAAACACACTGACATATTTCAGGCAAAACATGGGAATGCCTCAGTTAAAAATACTATTTTTTGTCCTGAAACAGACGCTTATAATAGTCTTTGTTTTAAGAACATGAAACATTTGTTTTTTCCCCCTTGTAATAGCAGATTCCAGCTGCAGGACTCCTCAAGTTTTCCTTTCCCCCTTCCTCCTTCTTCGTGTCTCCCCCTCCTTTCCTCCATCTCTCCCCCTCCTTCCCATCCGGCGTCTACTCACGCACACATACTCCCTAACTTTTTGTTTTTAGTAGCGGCTGCCCCATAAGAAATGCTATCCAACAGACCTGGTGCCTGTCACCGCTTCCCATCACATGCCTGGTAATTAAACTCTGACTGATTTATTGACTGACAGCCAACAAATCCCAACCCAGTTTTTATGATATACATGCTTCCCCAGGCTAAATTCACTCAAACAACAGCCCAGCTGAAAAGGAGGAGGAAAGGGAAAAAAAAAAAAAAAGAGTGATAGAGAAAAAGCGCTACACACACACGCGCACACACTCACACACACAAAAAAATCTGGTATTGGTAGATGAAGGGGAGACATTTTGCAAAGAAAAAAAACTCAGCACAACATCTCTTTCAAATCCAGACTTGGTAAGGGAAGGGGGGGAAGGAAAGAAGTAGTAAACATCATTACTTCAGCTTTAAGATTCATTTGAAACGTCTCACGTACAAAAGAGCTCTGAAGGGGAAAACAAGACGTGCTTGCAGCTAATATTACAGTCAAGTTCCAATTTTACCTAAGGGAAAGCAGCTTTATTAAAAGTCATGACTGAAATTGCGTGACAGGTGCCAATATTCTCCACCCTGACAGATGTGTCAGTTTGCGAATGCCATTTTCTTGTCAGCGGTCCCTAGATGGAGTTGCTCCCATCACCATTTGTCTCTCTTCCAGCTAGATCACACATGCCCGTCGCTTGCCTCCAAGCTGCGCTGCGTTGTTTGATATGTGGAATCTTCACAATGAGACTTATTAAAAGACAGTCCATTATTTTTATTTAGAGCATTTCCAAAACAAGCAGAGCGCGCACAGAGATAATTTAAAAATCGTGTGGCGGGTCATCTCCAGGCCAGAGCGGCTCAATTGGAAATGCATAAGAAAGCAGTGTCTCCCCCGAGCCCCTCCTCATCCCTCAGTTCATAATGAGGTTGATTTGAGTGACATTTAACCCTTGAATAATGGCCCTCAGAGCCGGCAGGACTGTGTAGTCGTGCTCCGCAGAGGCGGCTCAGCCTGAAGGATTAATTCTGCCCTGATTTTTCCTAAATCTCACCCCCTCCCCTCCCCCTGCTCTCCAGCTTTCTTACAGGTGGGCTTCACGGCGCACCGATAGATATAAAATACTCTCGATCGGCTGTATTTATAGACCCTTTTCCTCCTCCTGTTGGTTTCAAACACAAAGAAAAATGGTATCTCTCAATCGTGCCTGGTATGAACAGCAGGTAAAGCTGCAGCAGACTCCTCTTCAGCCTCTGATGGAAAATTATTACAGATGAAATGATTCTGTAATGGAAATGGTAATAGGAAAGTTTCATTCTAAAGGATGTTTGTGCTAACATGAGAGGCTATAATATGTGATGGATTTGGATGCAGGAATAAGTGTGATCTCAAACTGAATTTTACTTCATCATCTCTAGAAGTGGCATTGGGGGGTTGGAGGAGGGCTAATGGACAGTGCTTGCAAACATTGCTAGGTGAAATGACTTAAAATACGAGGTTATTGATGTCTCATTGTCCCAGGCCAAGTGGCATAGCAGGTTGTTGCTTCAGCATTTCTTTGTTAAGTACATGGATGCTAATTCATCTCAGGCTAGAATTAGCTCATCAGTCCTGGTGGGTATTTGTCACTCGAGGAAAGATGTGGGGTTAAACTGTAGCTAACCCTTTGTAGATGACAAGGAGCTGCTTTTACTTCTCGTTAGGAAACAGCATTTACCTCTTCAGCCCTACCTTGGCACATGACACAGTCTAGACCTTTTTGCTGCCTGACTGGCAGAGAAGACTTTCCTCTCTTAAAAGGCAACTCTGAGTTGGGCTGCAGGCAAGGCAAGGCTGCAAGTTGGCCCCAGTGTCAGGTACCCCTTGTCACACAGTGGCATTGGGCTCCCTCCAAACTCCTTCGGGTTGTATGCTCCCAATACCAATTCCCTATCTCAAGCACCCATCAGTTGGGGGCAGCCTGGAATGATCTTTCATCTCCAGAATATGAGCAGACCCCGAAGCATTTGTGAGACAGGAAGTGGACTAAAAGCAATCATAATAATGTTTGACAGGACCTGGATGGAAAATGAAAGGCTCCCTCTGGAGTGGGGAAAGCAAGAGGGGGAGAAATAATAGAAAAGAAATAACTGAATAAACTAGAAATTGGTTGTATTACTTAACATCCACAGAAGGCACTCTGATACTGTTTAGGCTGATGAAGTTTTGTAAGAATTTGAAGGGAAAAAAATGTGAAAGCTGTCACAGTCTGCCAGCCTTTTTTAGGGGAGTACTTGCATTGCACAATCACAAGGAAGGCCGACATGTAGTTCCTTCACTCACTGGTCTGACAGCCTTTCCCACCAGCAGTCCTTTAGAAACATACGTAAGTATTATAAAACCACAAACAAAAAAATATTTGTGAGTTTCCTCCCTAAGCTGGAAAAATGAAGATGGGCTGCCACAGGAATATTTTCTCCCAGTTCTCCCCAAATGATGCGCGCAAAGCTAAAGCCACCATGCTGAGAGCAGCTCCAGAAGGAATTATGCCATAGTCCCAAACAATCATCAGCTTTGGGGCAGGCGAGAAACATGCTAAACTATTTCCGCATCACACAGTATATTAGCATTTCTCATTTGGGAGCAAGGACTGGGGAGAGAAGAGGGCAGGGGAAGAAAGGAATATGCTGCTTGTTTGGCTGATATGTCTGCTACTCTAGATTCCAGGAGCATTGTCAATGTGGTTTAACAGTCAAAAGCTGTGGGCTCAGTCACAAGATAGAAGAAAAAGAAATCTGCAGGTGGAAACCTTCAGCAGGGCAGGACAGCAGACTTTGTGAGCTTGTGGGCACTAACATTACCTGTTCAGATGACTGTAACTGCTGCAGCAGATCTGCTCTGGAGTCCATCTTTAAGGCAGGATCAAGGCTTGTAGGTCTTAATAAGTCAAATCAACACATAGCAACGAAATAATAAGTCTGGGCAGCTGACAGATGCTAATGAGCATGCTTATTTAAACAACCAGCAAAATCCTGTTGAAAACTAAGCAGATATATAAAACTCTGGACTCAATCCTTTTTATTTGGAAAGAGATAATTAGGGCCCATAGGACTTTTTCTAGGAAGATATTTGGGATGCTGCATTAAGAGCCCATTTCTGAGCATGATTAACCTTACTTACTCCAAGAGAAACTATCCCTGGTTTTAATCACAGCATATAGTTAGTTCTATGTATTTATAGGATCATATGATATGGGCAGACAATAGAAAAAACAAATAGACAGAAGAGGATGGGGTGATGAAGAACCATGCCAAAAGCATTAGAGTTGATGAGTCCAAAGAGACTTACATATGTTCTCAGCTTTTTCAGTGGAATGACCTAGGCAGTAGACACACATATGCAGAGCTTTTGGAACACATAGCTTAGGGTACATGCACATCTAATGGCTATTTTAAACACCTTGACAGTAAATGAGACTATCTGCTCTCCTGCCTTGCTTGTGTGGAATATAAGAAAGCATTTACATTATTGACTTCAAAATCATATTCATGTCATGAAACAGTGGAGCCTTCACTCAGTCCAAGTTCATCAGGGTGACTGCAGCCAGCAGAAAACAAGATTTACACACTGGCAAAAATGGAAACGATCTCCCACCCCTTCAAGTATTTGCACTTGCAAACTACTGGCCTTCAGCTGCAACGTGGAAATAGCTCAGATGGTAATAATTCAAAGGAAAACATTTGCTTTTTGTAAAAAGCTTCATCACTGGGAAAGCTCTGACTTGATTTTTGCATGGCTTTCCTTTCTGCTGTGACATGTTGACAGAGAAAGTTGAAAAAAGTGTCTCCTTTCCCAGGAAAGCAGAGTAGAGATCAGCTGTTAGAGCTTGGTGGCCCTACTGAGTATGATTCATATCCTGCAGTTGTTGGTAAAGGAAAGGGAGGAAGATCCTGGGGACACAGACATATTTTGATCTTTTTTTTTTTTTTATGTGTTTCACTGTTGTTGTTTCTATACTGTTCAAAGTGACTATAAGTGACTATGCCAGGAAAAATTGCTGACACTTCTGTTAGCAAGCAAACAACCTGCTTTGGGGTAACGTTCTTTCATTTGTTGCACCACCTTTTAATTTCTTTGTTTTTCTGTAGTGCCAGGGAAATCTAGAATGCTATATACATTAATACCACTGGCTTTTCTTTCTTTTTGGCAATCACTGAGAAGAATAACACTTCATGTGGGAGACAGCTGTTCAGATATGCTTCAAGTGAAGTTAAGTTGATATGTGTACATTATTCCCAACTTTTTTTTTTTTTTTGTCTGCATTTTTTCTTCAGACTCTTGAAAAAAAAAAAGAGTAAGGAAACAAAAAATAAATGAAAGACTCAGTGGAACTCTTCAGATAGCCTCTCGCTAAAAAAGGGATTTCTCTTTTGCCTTTGGTCAATCTACATCCACCAAGAGTCCCATAGAAGACACTGTTTATCAGCTTTTTCAAGTATTAGAGGATTAAGGTCTGAGTGGACTAATAGAAAAGTGCCTCAAACTACAGATTTGAACTTGGAAAGACTGTGGATGACTTCCACGGGATTCTACTAAAAAACAACAACTGTATGGGTCTGCAGAATGTACAGGATCTGGAAATGAATATTTCTACAGAAAGGACTGGGCCATCCCTGAATTTTTCTCCTGCTTTCATATAGTATCAAATTTACAGTGGCGAAAAATTAATAATAAAAAAAGTATTTTAAAAGGAATAAAATGAAAGGAAGATCAGGAAAATCAATTTTAAAATGTCTAAAAACTGATAGAATTAAGTCATGCCCAGCTTAAGTTCAAAAATGACAAAACACTTCTTTTTAAATGGGCATAAATATATATATATATATATATATATATATATATATAAAGTACCTAAGTGTCTACAGTGATAATAGCTACTGATTAAGATATGCAAGCCACTTTAAGTCAGTCTGTTTGGACAACCTCAGAAAATTAGAAGTTGGACTCTATCCAACGTAACAATGGTTTCTTATCACTAACATAACAAACTCAATTTGCTTACACTGAGTTTGAATTTGGGTCAATTTGCTTCCATCTAAACATCAGGAAGAACTTCTTTACCATGTGGGTGAAAGAGCACCAGAACAGGTTGCCCAGAGAGGTTGTGGAGTATTCCTCCTTGGTGATCTTTAAAAGCCACCTGAACATGGTCTTGGGCAGCCTTCTTTGGGCATCCCTGCTTGAGCAGGGGGTTGGACCAGATCACCTCCAGAGTTACCTTCCGTCCTCTACTATTCTGTGATCCTTGTGATCCTGTGGTTCTATAATACACCATTGAATCTTACTAGCACTTATTACTTGAAGTCACGGTCTAACATATATCTCAGGTTCCTTTTAAATTTAACCTTAAATTTGAATTTCCTGGATTTTAATGGTTGTTTTGATAACTGCAGCACACTTATAACAATTTTAATGTTTCAGTTTCTGTTTTTCACTTTGCAAAATATTTTTAGTGCATAGACGAGCTATCTTTAATGATTTAGAGAGGATTTTCAAATTATGGTAATATTTTTCCCCTCCATGACTATTTGAACATAGTAAGTGATTAAATTTGGATTTCAAACCAAAGAAATACATATTAATATTGCACTATATAAAAATCCTTAATCTGTTCCTTAGGCCTTTGTCTTTAATGTTACATCAACAAAATTGTTGATGAGGTGTTGGTCTGTGACTAACTTGGGGTAGCTTTCATGTAATATGTATGTCTTTGTCATGCCAAAGGAAACTTTTAAACTGCCATATAATATCAAGTGTTCTAGATGGTACAAACCTGCATCCAAGTCTTCAGCTGATGGACACACACATATGTCTGAGCCTCATCAGTCATCTTGGCCTCAATGCAAAGGATGAAGCTAGGCAGTTCCCAAGCTATAAGCACAACTGCCTAGTACTTAGAAATAGTTGAGCCACATTTTGGCTGCAATATTCCACAGACACTTAGCCTGAGGTATGGGAAATGTCAGCCAGAGTAAATAAAATTTATTAGTGTTTTGAGCAACTGGAAACTGTCTACAAAGCTATGTGTTAAGCAACACTGAATTATAGGTGGCACTATATAATTCAAATGGTCCTGTTTGTTCCTGTTTTGGGATGCCTGAAGTAAATGTGCTTATTAACGGTTTGTAGACTCTGCCCATTTTCCCACTTCTTGGTGTCAATCCCACTAAACTGTGTGTACCTGTGTAGCTTGGCACACATCAACTCAGTCTTAAAGATTCTTGCCATATGGTCTCCTTTCTTCTTCTGAAGGCATCTGAAAGACACAGACTTTCTTCTCTGCTTTTTCCAAGGTTATCACCTGATTGCAAGGAAATCTGTCAGTCTTCACTAGACATTGCTACCTTTAGCATTTAGGCCAGAAGCAGTGGTTCTCTCAGCTGCCAGTAATGTCAATCAGATACGTGTTGGCATTGCGTTGTGCCCTGCAATTATTTTCTGGTGTCTCCACAGCTTCCCATGAGGGCTGTTCCTCACTGAGCTCCCATTGCAGTTCTTTCTCCATCTGTGTTACCTGGATGAGGCCGGAAGCCTCAACTGACACTATGGGTGACAGAAAGATAATGCCGATGATCCCAATTTCCTGATTAAATTGTTTATTTAAATTCTGTTGTGGCCCTGCTAATACCCAATGTTGCTACTTTTACCTCCATTCTCAGTGACCTGTTTGCCGTCGTTTATTCATTGAAATTGTGTTACTCTGGGCCCTTGCATATTGCCTGATTCTATCTTTACCAAGGATACCTGAGGTTTCTCAATGATGACATGAGGGGAACAGTATTTCTGCACCCTACTCGTGAAGCTTTGAGTGCCAGAGACACACAAGCTCTTTGGGCCTGGTGCTAGGCCGTGTTCCCTGATTTTGCTGAGCCTGTGTAGCTCTGCCAGCCAGAAAATGAGGAAATGTGAAAAACTGTAGCCAGTCTCCAGACTGCTTCCGCCCTTTTCTCATGCCTAGAATAGCAAGGAAACCAAACAACATCTACAGGGATTGGTGAGCCCAAGAGGCCTGGTGCCCCAACAACTGAGCCTTTGTGGGCTAGATGTGGAACCACTGTTGTGAGTAGTCTTTCTCTTGCTTTGGGCTGTATCTTGTCTACACCATGTCTACCTACTGCTCTGCTCTACACAATTGTTTTGCTTGTTTGTTTGTTTTGTGTCTGTGCTTTCTGTTGGGCTCTCTGCTGGGAATCTAGGGGAGAAGTCCAACTGAATGGTCAGGGGAAAGCAGGGGCAGGATCAGCAGAGACAGCAAGCAAGCCTGAGAAGGAAGTCTGGGGGGTGAATAAAATGCATTCTTCAAATGTAGATGGTGTAGGCAGGCTGGGGAAATGCCCAATAGCAAATAAACAACTGCACAAAACATCAAGGAAGCAGAGTCCTGCAATTCAATAATTAAAACAACATTGGAGGACTGAAAAGAGTTCAGTGTCCTTCTAGTCTGGTTTAGGGAGGTATGGGATATACAAATATATTACTAATAGGAAAATAGATAGTGGCCATATTTAACTGAGACCACCATGCTGTTTTGATTGCAACACAGGAAAAATGGAGTGTCTTTGTTTCCACCAGAATTTTCCAGAATAGATGTTAGACTGCAAGTTGCTGTAAACAAGCTTCTTCGTCTCAATCCCAATTTACTTCAGGCTTGTCATTTTCCAAACCCAAGAATAACTAAGTTTATAAAGATCCCCAGGCTGCTATTCTTCCTAATCACAATAACGACTATCATGCCCCTCATCTCTGAAGCAGTGCCCTTCTCTTGTTCTCCCCCAGGAAATAATAATATTTATAAGGCACTCTGTGGTAATCCAGCAAATTGTGCTTTGGTGGACAAAGGCCATAATGCAGTACACTTCCAGAGGGCTCATGAGAAAGAATTCACGTCTATGACCCTAGAGATTTTGTGCATACCTGTAACTTTCACAAGAAATGCTGTAACCTTCCAGGTACACTGCACTTTTGCAATATGGTTTCTGTACTGTTCGCTCACTGCAGTTTATTTAAGAGGTTCATCTTGGAGGATGCCTCAGAATCTTAGCTACTGTTATTGTAGAAGTGAAAAAGAGAAGTATCTAGAGCCTTCTTAGTCTGCGGTGTGGTAAGCTTTAAACTTTAATTTAGAGAGGAGAATTGTATCTGTGACTTCTCATTCAAATCACAAAATTGCCCAAACTTTAGAGCTTTGTGACAGGGCTTGACAGAAGTTGTTTAGAACCTCATACTCCCTCTGTCATTTATGGATCAGGTTCCCTTTATGGGGTTTCCTGTATCTTCTAGGATACAAATAGTGAGATCCTCCATGATATGACAAAATTATTCATGGAAGTATGTAGGGGAGACTAAGGGCAAGAGACAGTCTAATAAGGGATTAAGTCATTGAAAAGAACTGGGACATGAGGCATATGAACTACAATTCCCAAGAGCTATTGGAACAGCATCTCCAACACAAAATTAATACTTTTCAGCTGAACATTTTTTCTTTTTCTTTTGCATTTTTGGATTTTCTCAGGGGGAAGGGGGAAATCATTTTCTGACAGGCACTAATTGTTTCCTATTTGATTTTGGCTTGTGAGCAGATCTGAGTTAAAAGGGCTAAATGCAGACATTCTGCTATTACAGTGTTATGCTCATTCAACAGTCAGTCTTGTTTTACTTGCAGCAATATGAGTTATACCATATGTGTTTGAAACTGGTAACCAAACAGAGCAGGCTTTCAAGCAACCCTAAGCTAAATTATAAATCTTTTTTGCATCTTTTAAATATAAAAAAATAAAATTCTACAGGCACAAAATGAATCAGTGAAGTACTTCCTGCCTGGGTTTCACAATAGCAGTCTGCTTCTGAAACCTAGTAAAAAATATTAAACTATGTAACTATCCAGACTTACTGTTTTTTAGTATTCTACAGGATTTTAAATTTCATCTGCATGTGAAGTAATTGAATCATGCAAAGTAATTAAAATGAATTGTTTCTCTTTTCTATTTAATATTATATAGGATGTATAATATTATACATATCTAATTATTATATTATAGGTATGGTTACCATGTTATCATTATTATGTATTAAACGCAAGCTCTAGTCATTGAACAGGACCTCACTGATTTATGTACTATACAAATTTACCCTTGATTTCATTTTTAATCCTGAATTTCTAATTTCTTGAAAAAGTATCAGCAGAAAAAGAAGAGAACCTCCAAAAAATATATATATATCTATAGCATGAGATCATATGCTTAAATGTTGGCTTAGTAATGTATAAAGCTGCACTGTACTGAGAGTTTTAACATCACTTAATCTTCCACCTTTGCATAATTATTAGAGCAGAATTAGGACTATGTTTTTTAGCTTTGCACTATGAACCTACAACTGGAATCACACAGCTCAATTGGTTTGGTGATATTCTTGAGAGAGCTTTGCACCTGCAGAGATTTTTACAAGCTCAGAGACTGGTTGAAAGATTCATCAACATGGTGCCCTTGTGAAGGTGGCAATTAAATATTATCACCAAATGGGAAACAGGCAGACAATTGGCATGAGCAGCTTGAGGCAACTTGTAGAGTCAATGGAAAAGCAGTGAGCAGAATTTAGCATTTTCCAGTTCCATGTATATGGATTTCTCCTATCCTGTTGCCTTGCAATTTGGACATGTTAATTTAGCTTTGCTGTGAGGGCAGTTGTAAATATGTAAAGCAAAACAAAATGTCCTCTATAGATTTAAACAATAAATCTTTAAATGATGCAAAAAAATTGGCATACAGACACATTTGTAATAATGCTCTACAATTCTATAATAATATTCTAAAATCCATATCCTTTACTTAGAAACAGTATCTCAGTTCCATCTGTGATTGATAATATGCAAGATCAAACAGCCTGGACACAAAACTTTTGGTCCTTATCAGTGCTGTAAATCTGCAGCAGATCACAAACTAAAAAGGCATCTTATTTGCTGGAGCTGGTTCTGATACAGCCCATGATGGAGGAAAGCTCAGAAGAACAGCTGATCTCATGAGATTTTCAGCATTTGGAGCCAACATTTTGAGAAAACAGTTGGCAAGATTTCAGTGCCTTGGAACCTGAATTTCGGTTTAGCCCTAAATTCAGCACAGTCCCAGTGCAGCTCCAACACTTCTAAAATGTGTGGGTACGCATATATGTTTTTCACACACGCACATCTATCTTGTATATGTATGTATATCTGGGGAGTGATGGATGGAGATTTTTTTCCTTGGAGGAATAATTGTTTGTCCCCTTCCTCATTTCATTCAGGATGCAGCATAGGACTCTTTGGAATGCATCACCACCTGCATCCCACCATATTTATTATTACAGGTTCCAAAGGTACTAAAGGGAGTGCAAGACTTGCCTTGAATCTCGAAATGCAGAGCATACAGCTATGCTACTACCTCAGCTCTCCATCTGCCTTTTATTATCATTAATATTCAGAAAAGAATCGGATTTTGAGACTGAAGCTAAAAATCTTTGATGGGTCAAGGCTGTTCTCCTACAGTGGTCCTGACATCTCTCTTCCCCTTTTCACCCTGCCCAGCAGAATCTTCTCCAAGACTCCTTGCTGGCCTTCAATAAGGACAGTATGTGTTGTGTAGCAGCTGCAAAAGGCCTCACAAATGCTGGCTGACAAGAAGTGACAGCTCTGTATATCTCTCACTGGCACTGACAGCTGACAGATGGATACCACTCACACACAGAAAAAAAAGCCCCCAGGATGATTCGCCAACATTACTCTCTGTTCATAGGGGCCACATTTGATTGAGTGCTGCTCAGAATAATAAACCCTTGTCGATCCATTGCAGAGCCAGTTTGCTCACAATGTCCTGATTTTTTTTCCCCTGAAACACGTACCAACATACACACAGAAGCCTTTTTTTTTTTTTTTCCCTTAGCTTTGTTTGAGAAGAAAAGCTACCTAGCTTTATGCAGCTGCTTGTTAGAGCATTGGAGCTAAGAGTACATAACTTATAATACCATGTTAGGGCTTTGCTCCCTGATAATTCCTTCATCTCCCCAATCTGTTTTTTATTATCCTTCAGATTGTTTTTATTCCATTCCACAATCAACCCATCTTTGAAAATATTAGTGGTTGGGTTAGTTGGAAGACAGTAATGTAAAACTGGATGCATGCTGATGAAAAAAAAAAAAAGGAGAGAGAGACACAGTGATAAAGAAAAAGAAACATCCATCCATATGGACAGATAGATCTAGATGTAGAAAAATGAGGAGGAAAAACAGAAACAAAGAGTGCTACAGTTGTGGTAGCTGAAGAATTCAGACCAAGGTAATTTCTTTGTCTTTTTGTTCAATTTTCTTGCACAAGCTGCTTAATTACTGGTACCCCGTAGGCAGAGAGTGTTGCAAAAGTTAATCTCCACCAGGAGAAAACACTCTATATCATTGTACCCCTTAAAATGACCTGAAATAAGTAACATGAGGAGAAGACAACTTGTTGCTGCTTAAGAGCCACCATTATAAAATCTGAAAGTTGGGATGGGCTCAAGAAGTCAGCCATGACTGAGATGAATAAGAAGAGAAATCTGAACTCATTATTAGCTACTGTTATGTGATGTTAAATATTATTGTTAAATCAATTTTTGATATTTTTCTCAGATCTTTAGATGTGTGTTTGCATAAGGAAGGATGTTTCTGTGTTTCAGACTAAGAAACGGAGGCAAAGAGGTGTGAAGTTATATATATGTAAAATTTTCTTCCCATTGGAAAGTCCAGGTGAAAGTGTGTAATGCTAGATGCACAGTAAGTCCATGGACTGTTTTTGTTTGTTTGTTTGTTTGTTTGTTTGCTTTCTTTAAGCTGTTCATGCAGTAAGAACAAGCGTCTGCTGAGATGACAAAAAAAAAAAAAAACTAGGAAAAAACCCACACATCTTCTATGTAGACAGTTATTTCCCAGGCCACCCAACTTGTTGGAGAAGCACTGCCGTATTTTTTTTACTTTGTGGCTGCTATGCTTGTCATTGGAAAAAAGTTAATATATTCTGGTAAAGACAAAAGGAGTTATTCTGTGGAACTATTAGGTGGAGAATTATTTGAGTATATAATTTTTCAGATATGTACGGAAGATGACTAGCAGATTTGCTTAACAATTCAGATGATATGGAGGCTTCCCCACCAAAGGAAGGTAGCACTGCATCAATCTGTGGCTCTGCAGGCTCCCTGGGACATAGGACACAAAGATTGGGAAGGGTAAGTGCTAGGCCTGGACCACAGGGATTTGTGTCCAAGATAATTTCTGGTGGTTGTGCTCAGGATAATTTCTGGTGGGTCCTTTCTTGTGTGATTCTGGGCCTCCTTCAGGCCAGGAACAGTCTTGCCTGAACAGTTCTTGGATGAGCCCTGAAAAAGAGCTCCAGCCTGTGCTTCAGGATACGCAAGGGATGTGTGTGGACCAGGATGTCCAGGTGCTCACCAGGACGAGGTGGGGCATGCTGTGTCACCTGGCCAAAAATGCTCACATTCTGTGACATATCTGTGTCCTTTCAGCAAGTAAATGGTGCCTTGAAGTGGTGGGTATTGAAGTTCTTGTGGAGGAGGCTGCATACCACCAGTGCATGCCGAGGCTTAATGAAATATGAAGGTTGCCTGGGTTGAAGCTCCAGTGCTGTTTGTTTTATGATGTGACCCAGCACATCCCTTGGGCAGGACCTGACCTCGACGGTGAAGCATGGTCTTGGCAATATCAGGTGGACACGATAAATACTGAATCCAGCCAATATCAAATGAAAGTAAACTCATGCAGAGAGGAATAATATCACCTCCTGAATGAAGCTCATTGTTTTGCTCTTAAAATACACCGAAATTTTCTTTTGGCTGATGACACAGAATGATGCAGAAGAGAGCAGTTGGTTCACCTTTGCTTGTGGTATAATAGCCCTCTTTCATATCTTTCTTAAATATACAACTGAAGAAACATTATATGTTAATACTTCAGCTAACAATAGCTATTCTACACAGATATGTCTGATATCTACATAACTTCCCAAAGTGGGTGTGGGAAGCTGTCTCTAGCTTCTGCAGGGTTTGAAGATTTGTGTGATACAATAGGTGCATGTAGCAGGAAAAAAAAAACACAGAGGTGAACTGTACAAGGAATAAAAAAAAAAAAAAAAAAAAGAAAAACAACTTTTCTGTCAGTATCCTATAGGCCAAAGGATTGCTTGTAGATAATCATGGATTAATTGTGAATGTAAAGAAAGAGACACTTTTTTTTA
Source organism: Anser brachyrhynchus (assembly GCF_964034855.1). NCBI lineage: Eukaryota > Metazoa > Chordata > Aves > Anseriformes > Anatidae > Anser > Anser brachyrhynchus. The sequence goes on from NC_137695.1 coordinate 99,368,543, forward strand.
TCAAAGCTGTTGCCTCAGGGCAAACTCCAGTGCCATGAAAGCCGAAATGTTTTCTTTTATCACAGTTCCTTTTCTGGCACCTGAAATTATTTCTTTCATGTCTGATAGTGAGGAACGAGGCAGCATAGCTCCCCAGAGATGAGCGATTGTTACCATGGTCTCATAACATATTGGCAGCCGATGTGGCATCCATGTACACCTGTCACTCAAATAGGGCTAAATGCAGATGTGGCACGAAAGCCCGAGCTCAGCTACTTGGAAACTTCCCCCCCATGCACATGCATACCCTAAAACACACACATGGCCTCCTCAGCCCCCTTCCCTCCCCACTACGTGGCTGCTTTTCAGCCAACACATATGTGAGTGCACTCAGACGTTATCAGGCCTGTTTAATGCAATGAACCTGCATTAGCATTTCTGCAGGGCAAACACAAATAAACAGAAATGTGCTGAAAAATAATGTTTCAGACAAATTCCTCTGCAAGTCAGGCAGAGAGAGAGAGAGAGTACAGCACACAAATGAGCCAATTTCCCTTGTATGGAAGTGAACTAAGACCTTTTTAATGAAGACTCCAAGGTCAGGCAGGGGAGAAGGGCTGCACAGATGCTTATTCACTTTTTGATTTTCTTCAGGCTTTGGTCAACTCACGTCACTGCTGTTACACAGAGCAAGGTGATGGAAGTATCAAAAGGCAAGCAGATACAATTTTATTTTAATCTTAGGAATGGTATTCTTGGGGGAAATTTGAACCCCAGTTTAAGGCCCAGCATATGTGCAAATGAAGGAAACAGGCAAAATGATTTCTGTTTGGAGATATAGTATCTGCTATGGATGTGGGACAGGTCTTCTGCTAGGCATGGAATGGGAGTCATTAGAAAAGTAAGGAAATAACTCATGTATGGCCCTAAGGTTAATGAACACGTTGAGGTGGACTGGATTTGCCCATGTGAATCTGGCATTTTTGGTCAGTGAGACAGAAAGTTATAACACAACATGAAATACAAACCCTCTCTTCCCTCTCTTTCTTTCTCTCTCTCTCTTTTTTTTTTTTTTTTTTTTTAAAGCAAATTGCCAATTTAGCTCCTGGGCTAAAGTAAATAGTGCACTGCCATTTTTTTTACAAAAGGGAAATATGACAAGAAAACCAAATGCGTTCATCTTAGATTTGTAAATCCATTGGTTTATTGAACCATTTGTCCATTCTTATAAGCTGATTTATGATAACTGTAATGTGATTCATCATGTCATCTTGTAAATAAATGTGACACTTCATTAAACACAGTAATCAAATTTAAGCAGTCCCACTTTCATGTTAACAACTGAGACCTTTACAATTCTATTGCTCTGAAGATACTCCTACTCTAATGAAAGCAGCATCAAGCAAAGAATAAAATCCAGCAGAGGTAGATTTCTTAGAGAACTAATGAACAAATAAATACACTTTTAGTAAATACCCAGTAATTAAATTAGTAATGGCCTGAAATTTACTGTAACGATGGTTTTACAAAATACTCCTGCTGGGATGTTCTATGTTTTAAGCACTGGACAGTTTGAACATCTTGGAAAATCTGTTGTAGAACTAACAAAACCCTTTTAGAGCCTGAATTTCGGAAAGAAATTTTTCAGGCTATTTTTGTGTTTGCCATCTGGAATGACACTGCAAGCTGGCAAACACAGGAATAATGTGAGATATTTCCATCACATAGAGTTAGTTATGGATTCATCAGGGAATGTGAGCATCTGAACATCAGTCAGATACCATAATTATCCCAACTTTGACCTGTTTTGAGGGATCAAGCAGACCCTGTATTAAAATTTACATTTTCCCTATTTCATGAAATGGTTGTCTCCGTCTCCTGAGGGACAGGCATTCAGATTAAGGAAAATTCAAAGTAAGAATGGGAATGTAAGCACAGAATACATTTTTTTTTCTGACTTGATTGGGAGCGATTTAACATTTTAGCAACAGCAGTTCCATGTTGGGAGCTAGATTTGCAGGTGGAGTAAATCACTGTGAATTACCTTGGTTGAGGATTTGGCCTACAGTCCTTAATTATGCCCTCTATTGATCAACTGTAAGGAAAACCTTATTTCCATGGCCCTCCTCTCAAACTGATACTGTTCTCAAATTGAGCATGGAATGCAAGATCAGACCACTCAGGGTTTCAAACTGGGAATTTGGGATGAAAAAGCAACCAATGTGGCTATTGTATTTGGCATTATTAGGATTTCATTGCAGTACAGAGCAGAATGTCTGCTTCTTATTCAAAAAACTCTGTTCTTTGTTTTATTCCTAGTTAGGTGGAAGCAATCATCACACACAGAAACTGAGATACATTCCATTTGCAGCCTGGAATATCAAATGCGACAGTCATTTCTGAAGTTTATGCACATGCATAGGTTGACCGCTAAAGTCTGATTTAGTTTTTCAAACAAAATCGGAGTTTGCTAAAATTGAAGACAGCTAAAGATAGCATTTTAAGCAGACTGAAAAAGAGCAGTGGGAACTGCATGAAAGACAGTCCTCAGAAACAGGAGAGGTGTTGAAAGGTAGCGAAGGCTGAGCTCCAAAATGGAAAAGCCCTAAGTATACAGGCATGATAGTAGAAAGTGCCAAGGAAATTCAACTCCAATAGAAACTAGGGAAGATCTATCACTGTCTGTTAGAGGGTGCCCAGCACTTTCAAAGATCCGTATGTTAAACATCTAGCTTCGTATTTCTAGTGAGAGAGTGGAGGAGGTCTCTGGATTGAAAGCGAGAGGCTGACAAGGAAAGAGGGCCAGAAAAGCTGAGTCTGTCTGCAACCAGAGAAATAGAATATGGGCAGAATGATGAAATAGCAAAATATGAGAAAAGAAAAGCAAGAAGGTTGTTTCATGTCTGTTTTGTACAGAAAAGGTTGCTAAAACAGTAAAACAGAGAGAATATGCATGAGAAATTTAATCTGAAAGAAATGGAATGACGTTTTCTGGGGACCTAACGCTGTCTCTGAACTCTACCAGAGTTTATAGTTCAGAACTAAAGAGTGGATGAAGTGGACTTGGGAGCTCACCTGTTGTAATGTGTGGATCCTCAGACAGATGAAAAGAGATTTCAGGGTGGGAGAATAAACAGTATTCGTTAAATAGCCCTTATCTAGGAACTTAAGAATTCTTACGTAAAAGTGTGATTAAAAACAAACAAACAAACAAACAACAACAACAACAAACAACAACAACAACAAAACAAAAACAGAGATTATATACCAGCTATTGCTTTTAAGCAGAGAAGAATGACATACAAGACTTTTTTGGGCTACAGTTATTCTTGCTGTATTGAGTCCAGCAAAGTGTCACAAGTAGCCTGGGTGCAAAATAGCTGAAGTGTTTTAGCAAAGAATACTGTTTGCTTGTTTGTTGTTAAAGTATTTAATATTGCATTAAATGCTTTTGGATGTGTGCTAGAAGCTCCCCAGATAGTCACTTGGTTGGAAACATTAATTCCAAGTGGCCAAAAACCCCATTAGCACCTGCCACAGCGATGGAGTTCTGGTCTTATGATGGTGGGGCTAACTTTTATGGACGGGCTGATCTAAAACAGGGATGGACTTCCTGTGTAGCAAACTGTGAGGGCTGAAAGGGCAAAGATCATTCATTTTGCCCACATGGGAATAAAAGACCAGAAAAAGAAAATCCCATGGCTTTGCTGTTTCGGTCTGGTATGAATGCACAGGTTGAGGTAGTTTTAAAACATACAGTATATTTCAGAATCACATGCCAAATGTTGATCAGTGCACAGGCCCTCTCAGTGTGCTATCCTGGTAATGGCAAAAAGGTGATATTGCCCTTTCTCCAAAAAAGAGTTTCCATTTTCATTTTATAATAAAATTCTGGTCATCTGGGATAGAGAGACAAGAAAATTTATCCATAAGCATAAAGGCATCTTTATGTACCCTCTCTACCTGAAGGGGCAAAGACCATATAGAACCTAATTCAATGCTTCTACAAGGTTTCCATTGGCTTGAAAATAATTTGTTTTCCTTCAGTCCATAACTGTCCTCTCCAGTAATGCCAACCAAATTTAGCAGATAGCAAAAGCTGATCAGAGTGTAAAACTCTCATTAGAAAAACAAATAAAAAAGCAAACTCACCCCTCTTCAAAGGAACTGTCTAAAAATATAATGAAATAAAGTAAAATAAAATAAAATAAAATAAAATAAAATAAAATAAAATAAAATAAAATAAAATAAAATAAGGGATTATAGTATCCAATGTAGGGGGTCATCTCAGTCTCACTGCTTGTCTAGGAAAAGGGGATGGGCTTGTAGAACTGAAGTGGTAAAATGATCCAAAAAGTCCTCATCTTCTCCTGTAATTATTGAAGAGTTAGGATACGCTCCTTTTTTCTTTTTTTCTTTCTTTTTTTTTTTTTTAACCAACTGTGAACCAACTTTGCTTCTTCTACACTTGTCTAGATGCTCATTAACCCCATGACTGGCACTATTCCATGTCTGGCTGTTGAAGTGCAGAGAAATATACTATTAGGCTGACTGAATATACACAATGCTGTCAAGCGTTGCTGCTTGGTGGCATTAATATTACTATTATTTATTGTTTACATATTTAATGACCTTATTGATATTATTCACTGTTAGTACTACTAATTACAAGACAATAAACATAATTTATAAAGAGTTTATAGTGAAATACACAATAAGCCATTAGTGACAATACCTGAAACAGCTGCAGATTTTGTGTGTGCATACCGCACATGATTTTAAATTGATATTATCATGGTATGAGTCTGTTTATCGAAACTTAAGAATCTGCAAGTGACCTAAATAGAATCATTTTTGTCTTCAGCAGAGAACTGATCAAAGCTATAATTATGGTGTGATTACCTTGTTTTTAACTCTAGTTAGCAAAAAAAAAAAAAAAAAAAGAGGAAGAAAAGAAAAAATAAAAATCTTTTGTAAATCATATCTTTCAGGATATGACAGCTCTAGTTTTTTCTCTGGCTGTACATTATTTCTTTAGCAAGCACTTAAGGAATTATATGCCATTTGCTAAGACACGCTGACCATCTTCTGACTATGCTTGGCTTTCAGGACATGACCTATTTTCCCAAAAAGAAATTTTTGCTCAGAGTGTCCACATTTTGTAGGCTTTAAACACTTAGATTCACTTTGATAATGGCACTGGGTTGCAGTTTCAGAAAATACTGCAGATCTGATACTAAGACCTCATGTAGGGGCAATTGGAAAGACCTTTTCTCTCCAGGCCAGTTTAGGGTCAGTTTTCTCAGCGAGGATAAGGACAATTTGCTACAGGAGCCTACACTCTGTGTGTTTTTTGGAAGCACGCCATAGGTAAACTGCCTCTTCTTTTCATCTGTCCTCATAATTTACAAAGCAAGAGCCTTGTCTCTTGAAGCCTCATGGAAAACACACAAGGCACATATGTGGTGCAGTCTGGCCCCGTGTCTTGCTGGTACATGCTGGTACTGCCACATTCGAGGGAGCAAACCCTGGGTGGGCTGCAAAGGCCACAGAAGGAGGCAAGAAGTCTTCTTGCTTCAACCTCACCAAGATAACTTGTTCAAAATTGACTCAGAAATGTCTTCAGAAACATCTTCTTCGTAGACATAGCCAAACCAGGCTCTCCATCATCGTGCACCACTTTCTTTTTCTCAGCTGCAGGTAGTGATGGTTAGGAAAAAAGATGTATTTTTGTATAAAATCTACAATTAATAACTATTCTTTTTGATGGAAACCACAAAGTTTGACCCTAAGCATTGCACTTTTTGAGAAAGCCTCTTCATCTAGAAAGAGGAGAAACTCTTGCCAAAAGCCTGCGCGTGTAAGTCATAAAGAAAAAAGTCTGATCCTATCAGTCTTTTTATAATGACCTTCATTTCCTACCTGTTGCTGCTTGCACAGATCTGTTTTTAATGCATTTAAACAGCAGCGGTGACTGGTGGGAAACATGCCCAGATACCTGCATTTTTTTGTGTGTTGTTGTTGTTGTTGTTTTGTTTTGTTTGTTTTTTAAGGGTCTTTTTTTTTCCCTCTTTCATAACAGCAGGGTGACTGGGACCCGAGATTTCATTACGTATGTAAGGAAAAGTCCCATAACCACTGAATTCAGGGTCTGTAATATGGCCAAGGTATTAGAGTATATATATATGGAGAGAAAAAAAAATAAAAAGAAAGAAAATTAAAGAAAAGAAGAGCAGAATTCTTTTTAATACCAATACAAACACTTTTTGGCAGAGAATAGTATCTTGAACATCAATGTTAAGAATCCAAAAGTAGTAGTAGGAGAGAAAATTAAAGGAGAAAGCTGGAATGAATAGAGGATCAGGAAATGAAAGAATAGAAGGAGAACGGAAAAGGAGCAGGGAGAGGTACAACATTGAAACTGAATGCGGAAAGCACAAAATGAGAAATATAATAAAGGCCTGTTTTTATGATGGTATGAAAAATTCATCGTGGTGGCTTTACAAGTGGATCCAAGAGTATCCTCTAATTTCTGATCTTAAGTGAGTAAATTGGTACATGATAGACTGTGTTATATTCAGTCATATATACATAATTGCAATAGTTTTATTTAGAAGGAAAATAAAAAGCAGCATGAGCAGGATTATCAGGGATATGTCTACACAGATTTTCTGAGAACAGTTTCTTCTAAAATCTAAAAGGATGGCAATATTAAAAGGTTAGGTAAAAGGGAAAGTTTTAATTTTTTTCTGAACCAGATTTCTTGGAAAACACAGGTCTGACCTTCTGTCCTCTCTATTGAGAATTACTGACTTATCAAGATTTAGTCCATTGATATATTCTCTGAATGGAACTGGATGTATTTGAACATAAGTGTAATTATATGTAAGTACTATAATTTTATTACCATGATGCTATAGCTATTGATTACAGATAATTGTCTGAAGTCTACAGATATGGTTGCATAAAGCTGACAGCTGGTATTGTCTGTTAGGTGTCATCTCTCTGTGCTACTGGAGGAAAATGAAATCAGATTTTAAGAGCACCATCTTATTTAGGTTGATATCTGAAATACAAAGGATTAATATCTTACTCCATACTTTCTAAAATGAGAAAATTTTATACTGTGGAAGTATACTTGTGGGAAGGATGTTGGTTGTTGTCTTTCCATGTCTCAGACGAAATATATGCAGTTAACAAAAGGTATTCCTGCTGGCCTAGAAAGGAAAGTGGCTCCTTACATGGGGGTTATTATTTGTAACAGATTATACAGGACAAATTTTGCTTCTCTTACTTTCGAACTGTCTTCAGATTTGTCTCATGGCTCCAAAGATACAGCAATCTTATATTTCATGTAAATCATTTATAAGAAGAGGGTTTGGTCCTGCAATTAAAATTTAGCTAACCACTACCTCGAAAGGTAAATTGAAATATTTTGAAGTTTGCAGTTTTGAATCTTTGTGTACATTCGTGTTGCTGGAGTTTGAAATGCAAAAAAATAACTGCCAAAATCTTCAAGGAAATGTTATCCCACTTTCCAAGCAGTTCTCAGCTTCTGTTCCCACATTAGCTAGACTACCCTCCTGATATGCGAGCTATATAGCATGTTATGCTGAGAGAATGAAAAAATATTAGAAAAATGATTTTGGTGTTCAAAATCTGTAGAAAGTCATTGGTTCTGTCACAAACAGGAAGCAAGGCTGTAGAGTAAAAAAGTGTCTTTGTTTATGACTTTCCCACTGTGTTCTAACTGCACTCAACACTGGTGGAAATGGGGGAAATAGAAAAAAAATAAAAATAAAAAAAATGGTGTGGTGGATTCTTAGTTTCTCATGTTTATCTCCTGAGGCTATCAAGAAGATTTGGAGAACTAAGTGAAGCCTTGGAACAGCCATGCACAAATCCTACTGAAATGGTAGCATTTCTGGCATTTCACCATTTCATCCCACCAGATTGCGGACACTTGTAATAGACTGCCCCAACAAAGATGAATTCATATCAAGACCTGTCACTGGCCCCCAGACAAAGTCAAAAAGTCCTAGAAGTATGACACGCAAAGAGTTTCTGGGATTCAGGTACTGCTGGTGTACTGGGGCCACTGATCAAAAGTGGCCTACATATGCGGTATGTATTCAATTGTAAAGATGAGATGATGGCTATCTATTTATTAATGGCTATCTATTATTTAATGTCTTTTCATTGTATCTACCACACCTGCCTCCCACCTATGAAACCCAGCTATTTCAGACTATTGTAATCTCCTAAAAGATTAAAATAGCCTGCTTGCTTTAGCAAGCATAGCACCCCTATCACCAGGAGTTCTCCCTATGGAGGATGAGTGCACACCTGGCCAGAGAGCCTGAGCCGCAGTGCTTACCCCCCTCACCCTGGGTTGGCCTCCCTGGTGCTGGGGAAGCCAGTAAAGGAGTTTCACACCACTCCTTCCTCTGGAGGCAGAGGGTGCCCAGCTCTGGCAGGAGGGTGAGCACCAACTCAAAACACAACACTGGGGACACCATCTACCCCAGACTGGGCATCACTGCAGCTGGGGAGTACTCTCCTACTTGGTGCTGTTTGGAGAGAAAGTTGCTGAAAGACTTTTTTTTTTTATTTTAATTTTTCAAGTTAAGACAAATAATTTGTCCTCAAATTTGCTATTGGAAAAAAAAATGGTTTTTCCTACATCACTGTGTTGACGCGCTCTTTGAGCTGGGTATCCCATAAACTCCCAAGGTAGGGATCACCTCTTCTTCTACTGCTGAGAAGTACCCAGAGCTACTGGGCTGGCCACGTTCAGGTCCTCTAAGTGCTAGCACTGGCAAGTAATAATAATAGCACAATGACGTGTGTCTTTTAAAGCATGAAATGGCCGCTGCAGGTGGTGACAGTCCTAAAAAATGGAAACTGCAAACCTTTAAAAGCTCACCAACTTTTTAATGAGACTAGGAAATGGTAGAGCAGAAGTCCATTCCCCAGACAACGAGAGCGACATGGGTAGGAAATTGTACTAAGCCAACCTGCTCTCCTTGCAGCCTGCAGACCAGGCTCCTCCAGGACTCCCGGCTCGGGGAAGAAGCCAGGAACACCTCCTCTGGGACTGCAGCTAATTAGAATATCCTGAAATCCAATGTCAAAACCTGGCCGGAAGCCTTAAAGAGAAACCTCAGATTTAATAACTGGATTACAGGAACAGCATAGCCACTGAGAATTTCTTCATGTGGGTAGCTGTTTCGTTTAAGGAGGGAATGGGGTCCTGTGGGCTTTTTTTTTTTTTTTTTTTTTCTCAGAGGATCTTAATGAATTTACAAAGCTGTTCTTTTCTGTTTGGTTACAAAATCTGTGACACTGAATCAAGTAAAGGTCTGAGAAGCAGCCTTCAAATCTTTTCATTCACCTTGGTTTAAATTTTTATACACTGAACTCTGAAATATACTGATGGAATAAAACGAAAATATAGTGTGTGTCTTTCATGCTGCCGTTGTCACTAATACAGTGGCAGATTGTGGAGAGGGTCACATTGTTGCCAAGTACACCTATGCTCTAAATAGTAAAAATCCAGCAAAAGCAAGGGACTGGTCATGCAGAAAAACCTAAAGGTTTCCTACCAGTGTGATGGTCTTCTACTAACAAATATTTGTGAACTGTTTATAAATACTTTTTTCTTGTACTTACATCTTTTTTTTTTTCCTTATTGCTGATGTATGCAACAACTATGAATATGTATAACTAACAATCTGGGGTATTAGTTTCTGGTAGATTACGCCCATTTTTCTACAGTGCTCCCATATGTTTTGATTTAAGCCCCTGAATCCTCTTGAAACTGATGGAATTGGACATTTGTTTAAGTTGAAGCATGTGCTTGATGGTGTGGCTGGACTGGGGCAAGGACATGGATGGTGTATTAGTCAGAGGTGAGTCATGTGCTTGGAGATACTTGAGGAAGACTTCATCGCTTTTCACAACTTGAGAGGTGCAAAGGCTACATGTAGGCAAATACCAGCTTACTATTTTACAACAGACATTTACATCAGGGCTGGTATTTCCCTTTAAAAAAAATCTTATTAGAATCCTTTATCTAGACCTCTTTTTATGAGATGTTAATAGAGTCTTTATAAAACCATGGGTTAGTTAAAAACCTTTCTTAGATGATGGTGTCATTACTGGTGGGCCCATGCTGATCTTTTGGCATTCATCAGCTGGAGGCAAGTGGGTTGTCTCACGGGGACTTGAGAACTTGCAGGTTATCACTTTGATTAGCTGCTGTAGGCAACTGGTGGCTACTGTAATTGCCTCCACAAGTCTAAGATGAATATACATTTCCTCTGACAAGGAAACGGTAGGAATATATGCCTAGTGGAAGCTTTAGGTTCCTATAATGCCATGGAGATCAAATTAAAAAAGGAGAGAGAGAACCTGTTGCTATAGTACTTCATTAATTAAACATCAATTTAGAAAATACTATGGCATTGACAGGTTTGGGACTGGCTGCTGATGGTGTTTGGCAGAGACAAATTTTCAAGTGGGTTAATGCGTAAGTCTTACAGAAGATAACAATAACCCTGTAATTGGGAGGCTGCCTCTTTAAAATATTAGTTTAAATTACAGTGTACAAAGTCAGTCTAATGATTTAAGTATTTTTAAGTAGGTATCTTAAAGTAGCTTGCTCATTAGCAGCCATCTGTAGGCAGAACTCAGAGCAGGCGGAGCGTGGTGTGGGAGAGGAGGGGAAGGAGAGCAGGAACTTTCACATTGCTCTAATAGCACAGGTTTGGGTTGGAGAGAAGCAGCTTGGGGATGGCAGGGGAAACATGAGAAACTGGGAGCCAGCACTGCAGCCCACATCCAAATAGCCTTTCCCTCACACTTGCTTTCCCTCCAAGTTTTGATTTACATTAGCATCCTGCCTTGTTCCCTTGTTCTCATTTTCTTTCCCTTCTTCAGAAGCCTCCTTCTGCATGTTTCCTTGGGAGATATGCCAACCTCCAGGCCTCAGTGGCGGAAAAAGTATAAGGGCTTGGCCCCTTGCAGCTCCAGCTCCTGGAGAGGCTAAGGGGATTTGAGCTGAATTGCGAATGCTGGAACAAGGTGTTTCAAAAGGGGTCAGCCCCACCACCACTGAGCCAGACATCCTCATGCACTGGTAGACAGATAGCACAACGGTACAGAGACATACTGAGCAATGAATCCAATGGAGCATGTTGTTTTCTCATTTCTGAAAGCACAAGACTGTAAGAGGTGAAGATGCTGCATCAGTATCACTGAAAGTGAAATTTGGCCGAGTATGTGTGGGTCAGAAAGAAAGACAAAAGTCCAAGGGGGACCAATACATTTTCCCATTTTGTTACTAAGATAGTTGCCATTAATAATTCTGGGAAAAGCAGTGTGAGAAATAATAAAAAAATCCCTAAAATCAGCTTTGATATCAGTTTTTAAGCCATACTTCATTCTGAGGAGTCACATCACAGCTTTGGAACTGAACTTGGGATATTTTAGCAGGGAAAGATTTTAAATCTTTCTATTTTTTAATAAAAAACATTATATTTTCATAAAACAAAACAGAACAACAACAAAAAAAAACCCACCAGACATTCCAGTCTTTATTCTTTTTCTCTCTTCTCAAGAAAACAAGTTGGGTATTTGGCAATCACATTCTTCAGGATAAAAGTGGTGTGTGTGCTTTTCACACATTTTCTGCATAAATATTTTGAGGTTCCTGTAAAACAGGACAACTGCTTTTTTTATTCTTCATGAATCAGCCCCTATGTTTGAAACAAATCGTTGCAGCAACAAGGAATGACAGCATGACAGCCTAGTAGGTTATTAATGGGAGTGACAGCCTGCAAATCAGAAATCATGGCAGTGCATCTGTATGAACAGCAATTTGTGCTCAGTTGAATAACCAGGAAATCCAGAAAATCAGAAGAGGTTGGGGGAAAAGATGAATCAACCAGAAACATTTTCAGATAACCCAAACTTTCTAGAAGTAATTGACATGTTGGTGGAAAAGCAACATTCAAAAGTTTAATATTCCTGATACTTAGGTTCACATGTGTGTTTCAGTGCATGCTAAAAAGCTAAAACTGTACAAAAGAAACAAGGAAAATATTAAAATGTTTGGTTTTTATTACTATTATCTATTTCAGTGATGTCATCAGGAAAATGAAATTGCAGCCTACTTAACTGCTTTATCATACTTTGCTTAGAAATTTCATTCACTGTGTCTTGCAGATATCAGCACTATAGAACTCAGTAAGCTGAATGTTGAAAACCCTCCACAAAAACCATCTCTATATAATTTATAAATGTAGACACTTTTTTTTTTTTTTTTAACCCTCTGGTTGAGTTCTTCTGTAAAAGGAAACAAAACAAAATCAAATATCTTCTGTTTCCTCCTAGTAGAAAGAAATGATGCTATTGGAAGCACAGTTTTTACATGTTTTCAGTATTAGTTTACATATATGCTTATGGAGAAACTGACCATGGACCTGTAGAAGTAGGATTAAATTGTTCATGTAGATGTTTTAGGTTTAACTTGAAGTTTCAAGTTTGACTAAATGTTCCTAAAATCCTCCTGATTGGCATCTGAACTTGATTTTACCATCTCACTGTTACTGATCACTGATACTAGTTATCAATAACTTTTCACCACAATTCTCACCAGTGACTGGTTGAGCAATGTTGTCTCAGTATATTCACGAACAGAAGGAACTCAAAAAGGGATTTTATTTTTATTTACATAGAAATGCTGTAAGTGAGCTTCTAAGATCAGAGGTAGTAAATTTTCTGACTTGTTTGATCTAAACCTTAAATTGGAGTTTTCTGCACCATGATGACTTTAAATGTGCATCCCAATCTGCAATCCCAAATGTGCATCCCAATTTGCTCTTTGAATTAGCATCAGTTGTTTAACCTAAGGGATATCAATCCCTCAGTGGTACATTCTAGATATAGTATTGCTTAGACTGTAAAACTTTACTTTGATTTCTATCTTCATTGAGGACTATAAACTCTAGGAATATGAACCTCTTTGTACAGATACAGTTTAAGCACAGTATAGATTTCGAGTAATATGATGATTGCTAAAAGTGAAATCCTAAACAAGGCAAGTCCAAGAAAGTTCCTGTCTCTGGTTCAGAGGGGCAACAGCTCTATTAACCATGAGAGATCAGGTCATCTATACCTGCAGCATAAAATTCCAGCACTCTAAAGGAAGAAAGAGACAAACCACATACAGATATTCATAGTCAGAAGCTCTGTGTCCTACTCTATTGCTTCCTCCCCAAAGGAATAAACTATTCCCAGCTTTGCTTGTCTGTTTGAGTTTAGTACAAAAATTGCCACCAATATGTGTCTGATAAATCTCAAAATCCCTGTTGATTTGTATGAATTTGCTCCTTCCTTCCTTCTTTCCTTCCTTCCTTCCTCCCTCCCTCCCTCTTTCTTTCTTTCTTTTTCTTTCTTTCTCTTTCTTTCTTTCTCTTTCTTTCTTTCTTTCTTTCTTTCTTTCTTTCTTTCTTTCTTTCTTTCTTTCTTTCTTTCTTTCTATTTTAATTTAATTTTTATTTTATTTTATTTTATTTTATTTTATTTTATTTTATTTTATTTTTGATAACTTTTTTTTCTGATAGTTTTTTTCTTTTCTTTTCTTTTGGCATTATCAAGTATGTAGCCTTTGAATTTCATGTTTAAGTTTTATTTCCAGTGGCACAGTAGCAATTTTGCATCTCTTCTTCATCAGCCTTTGTATTTGATTTGCATTAGAAGTTAGCATACTGCTACGGGTAACCCCCAGGCAGTGCTATCATCCTGTTCTTGAAGTAGAAAAAAAAAGTGTATGCCTTTTTGGACCACTAAAAAATAAAATTAAATTAACCCAGAAGAAAAACCACATTGGTTGAAAAGCTTTTTAATGTCAATACAAAATATAAACAAAACGTGGTTTCTGAGTGAAGTATCAAGACAAATAATCCTCTTGCCCATCTGTTATACTAAAATGGCCGCTGTGGCATTATGTTGTGAGGATACATGTGCCAGTAATGGATGAGATAAAAGGAGACATATGCTAGCAAGAAAGAATAAAAAATGTTCATAATAAGTTATGAGCTGAAGCAGTATGCAGAAATATATTCAGACATGAGAATACAATATCTGCCAATCTACGTGTAAAGCAGATATTTCTATACTGCATATAATTGTTCCAGTTGCTTAGTGCCTTCATCCCAAAGGACCTCAAGAATGCAACATATCACCAGCATCAAGCCAGGTAAAGTTAATCTTAAAAACTTCCTTGTTTGGCTTAGAAACTGCTCATGAATCTATCAAATGACCTTTGTAGTTACTTGGCATTCTTGGAAACATTTCAGCTTACCTGTGAATATGTTGTAGGGATCAACCAAACCCAAAACGATGACTCTGTTTTCAAAGAACAAAGAAACAGAAACCACAACATTTTGTGGTTTATCTCTGTAAATGTTGTGGAGCTGGTATGTACAACGAAGTAGAACAGAGATTGCCTCTAGCAAATTCAAAGATTGGAAATTGCTGAAAGCTACAAGACCTGGAAGTCTATGGTTTGTTTGAAGTGGGTCTTCTTATTACAGTCCTGGCAAATTTCAGTTTGTCTAAAGGAAAACTAAAAGATGGTGACACAGAAGCTCCTATGTGCTCTGCTGCCAACAAGCCTTGTCTCACTGTCTGGAGTGGAGTTGGTTGAAAAATAGTATTTTCTACAGGAAATTCCAGGAACTTAAAATATGGATTTACTCTAAACCGAAACAAGTGCAAATCAAGAATTTTTCACCAAATGAACCTTTCCAAAATATTTCATTCTGATTGCACTGAAGTAATATAAGGTTCACATTAAAATCTTCAGTCACCAGCACTGGGAACTGCAGGGGACTAAGCAGAGCTGAGATAGCAAAATTCCTGGGCACCTTTACAAATGATGCTCAATTTGATCCCTGGCCTGGTTTTAAAGTAGACTGATCCTCCTACAGCAGTTAAGCTGACACTGCAGAAAAGGCATTGAGAGGAGCAGTTTGTACAAATACACACAACATCCACAGCAGCTGGTTTGTCTCCTTCATGCAATTAGCCAGGGCAATCAGTCTTGCAAGACTGGTACTCTATAGACTGGTCCTTCCACAGATGCAGAACTCTTGAGCAGTGGGCGACCTTGCCAAATTTGTACTACAACAGCTGAGGAAACCTCAGCAGGCCTTCACTACCTGTCAGGTAGCTTTTCTTGTCTGCCTCCTTGTGCTCTCCTCTATGTCATGCCCAACTGTATGTGATGTCTCCACATCAGTTCCTGCTCTGTCACAGAGCACCTGGCAGTTACCGGAGAGTCAGTGTGCTGAGGATAGAGCTTTTTTTCCCAGCTCCCAATGTGTTACCATTTTGTCATCATGTATATTCATATTTGTTTAACTTTTCCCCTTTGCAATATATTAAATATTAAATTATGTGGGGGAAATACAGTTTTTAGTACATGAGAATGTAGTGCCTCAACATAGCAAAGTAGGTCCTCGTGTTCCTAGCAAGGCAGAAATGCAGGGTTTACTGCTGACATCACAACATGATGAAGCTGGTGAGCAAAACTGTTCAAATTTTGCAGAAAAGAGTTAAGTATGTTTTATTTTTCCGGAATGTAGTGTTTCCTAACACTAATGTAAAGCAATTGATTTAATTAGTTTTTCCTTTTCATTTATAATGTATATTGTAATGTCCTTTACATTATAGACTAATCAAAGACTTATGAGGTGATGAAGGAAAGAACAAATTCAGCTAGGTGTTCATCTGTTGCAGGGTTTTATTCAGAATGAGAGATACAACACTGGAACCCTTCAGTGTCAAGGATCCTCCACAGAAAACTAAACTCTACAGATGGCATTGGAGTTCCAGCAGGACAGAAAACTGAATCTGGCAACCCAAACAACAAAACAGGTGATTAAGTAATGCCATGTCTTTCTTCCTTAGGAATCCATGAATACAGGCTAAGACAATTCTTCCTCTGTAGTTCTGCCAAATAGTCCATACAACAGTATGCTCTCATTCTCAAATGCCTCTGAAAATTTGGGGCAAATCTTTGGCAGAATAAGCTGCTACAATCATCTTAGCGTGATTATTTCTCAGAACTAGCACTGAACCTGAACCTAATCCATAGAACAGAACAACACAGATTGTTTTTGACTATTTAGATGCAGGACTGCTGTTGAATTCTGTATTATGTGTGTTACTTTAAGTAAAATATCGGATCCAAAATAAACAATGTGGTTTATTTGCTATTTTTTGAGATGCAAACTCAATATTTGTAACTTTTTTTGGCTTCCCCTCTAGACTTCTTGTCTAATTCTTCTTCCCTCTACCATGGCAGAGATACTGAGATGAGACACGGTTCACTTAAGTTCAGATTTGCTATGAGCAATGGAGTTATGATAAATTTACATCCAAAATCAAGCAAATAGTTTTGGAGGAATGAAAAATTAATCATGGGAGGGAAGACGAGATGGAGATAAGTCTACTGAGATAAATTATTCCAGATTTTTGGCAGTGATTATTCATGAATGATAGAAAATACTACAGTGTTGGTTCTCCTTTGGAAGGGCTATGTGGCATCCACAATGTATGTGCTTCAAAAGTAGTACATGAATCTGAATGCATGTGTTGAAGATCCTCTACTAATTCTTTCATTCCTTCAGTAGAAAGCAGGAGGAAAAAGAATCCAGTTGCAAACATGACAATTAATTACTCAGTCCAGTCTCATGTTCCAACAAGGGCTTCCTGCATTACATTGTTCAAGTCATTTAGAACCTGTTCATGGAAGGATTTTGCTGACAACAGTGGTGCACTTAGGTGAAATTTAGGTTCCTGAACTACAACATATTTGGAAATTTGTGGATGATGACATTTTCATTTGCAAAATTCCCTGATGCCCAGAGTTCTCCTTCTGTGCATGAGAAGTACCATCATTTTAGCAGAAGTGGTCTGGTATTTCTTTTATCTCTGGGTCTAGCTGGAATCCATGTAGTACGCTGATGTCTCCAATGAACCTGGTATGGTAGATTTATTTTGAGCTTTTCTTAGCACACCGAACTAGCTGAGTTAACAAGAAATGTAGCACTATCAAAAGATCCTATATGCTCCCCACACCTGCAAGTGAATTGTAATTAGGGCATTCACTGCAGATGTGGGAGACCTACTTTCAATTCTTTCTTGAGCTTCACGGAAAATTTACCTATGTTCTTTACCTTTTAGCAGACTCTACTCTGTTGTGAGTCATTGTATTCCCTTCTGCCACAAGGCAGAAAGAAATGGAAGAGTAGTTTTTACAGAAAGAAAACCAATGCAAAGAGACCAAATGAAAGCCATTGGATGTCCTCGCAGGTAAGTCTCAATGACCTCCTACACTTAATTTTCTCCTGCTTAATACAGGCTGATATCTTTCTCTCTCCTAAATAGGTGTTTTATGAATAAGTGCATTAGAAAATATGAAATTACAATAGTAGACTTTTATGGCTCAAATACAGAAGATACAATTTTTTATCGCTGGGTACAACATTATTCTGGACTGGACTCAGGATTGGATATTTTTACAGCTGAAGAAAGGCTATTCCTCTTCTCTGTTGTGTCTTGTCATCATGACCAGGACACATGGAAAGCAAGTCAGTGGCACAATACTGAGGGTCCATATCCTTCACCTACCTCCCTCAGACAGCATCACTATTTCATTTATCTAATTTCATTGTGGACAATTATAGATCTGTTTCAGGTACCCTTTTCTTTTCATTGTTTTCACTCTTTTCTCCTGAGTTAATTTTCATAATCTCTTTGGATTTTCTCAGCAAAGACTGTTTATTCTAAATAATTGTAGCCTTCTATAAAAGAGTTGTGTTGGTCTTCCGTAGTGTAGGTGAATCACCAACACAGGTTTTCCAAAAGTCTCCCATAAATGAGACTACAGAAGGGCATCTTGTGGGCAGTGTTTATGAATAGGCTGAAAGGCCAAATACTCTCAGCTGAGCTGACTGAGAGCATCTTTGGGTACAAAACTATGAGAGTATGGCTTGGACTCCTGCCTCAGCAGCTGCAATGAGATATCTTTGCTGCTCAAGCACCGTATTTTGGCAGAGTGAGTACTGCAGATCATAAAGATCAGCCAGATTCTCACATCAAATCTAGAATTATTTCTTGTTTCAATCATCAATTTATTTTCTTGATGGCATCTATTCTGAAATATGAATCATGAAGTTTTTCATCCAAGTTACTTAAGGACAAGCTGTCTTTTAAGAGCTTGGACAAGCTTGTTGCTGTGTTTAAAATGACTAAGGACTGGGAATTCCCAGAATGGGTATGTGATGGAGCCAGGACAAATGGGTAGCTGCTGTGAGAAAGGACATGTTTGTATAGAGAGAGAAGCCTTATTTCCAGATACACACTGGCCTGCAGAAGGAGTTTACTTCCAGGTTGTAAGGTGAAGTCTGTGCTCTCTCAGACAGGACTAAGCCTGGAAGAAATCTTGTCTTGGACTTGAATTCTTGGTTGCTCTTGAGTGAAGAGGTCTATTTTTTTTTTTTTGATAGTGCCATTGCCTCTAATCACAGCTATTTGAACACCAGTGAAGAAACCCAGGATTTTAGACAGGCAAATCAACTTTGTCTGACACAAGTTATTAACATACTTTTATAAAGTTAAATCTAAAGTTAAAATTAGTTATGACCATATCACAAACAGAATTTAAATAATAATAATAAAAAGATATGTTGAAAATTTTAAAGGATTTTTATACAGTTATCTAGCTAGTAAAAATAAAAAAAAAAATCACACTTGGAAAAAGTAAAAGGGAAAAAAAAATACAGCCTCACAAAGAGCTTCTGAACTCTGAATAAAGTGCTAGGTTCATTTAATTTTCTAAGATTTCAGTTTTGAGCTGTGGATAATAGAACTCTTTCTGAAAACTTGTGGAATTTCTTGGACTAAAAAATCTTTTCTCCTTATTTTCTACAGCTTGCTGGAATAGCATCTTACAAGTCCATCTTCAATGATTATGTACTTTTATATTCTTTTGAACAGGCATTTGTGTTTTGTTTTGTGGAGCAATTTTTTTTATTCCACATCTTGCAAGAAAAAGATGGCTATGTAATTTCTGTTTAGAAAGAGGAAAGATATCTTCTTCCATACTTCCTTGAATTCGGACAAAAACTTAAAAAAGCCAAGAGGAGTCAAAAAGAGGAGTCAATTGAATCTTAGAAAAAAATCAGAAGCAGAAACAAGCAGGAAAAGACTATTTCCCTCTCAACAGGAACTGTCATACGTTCATCCTACTGGACTTAAATGCCAATATGTAATTTGACTGGTCACCATTACATCAACTCACTACTGTGGTAAGAATTTTATGGAAAGTACATACCCAGGTCTTGTGCCCAAATAACTTTGAGACAAACATATATTAAAGCACTTTACAGAGAAAGGGCCAAAACAAAGCAATTGAACAGCAGTTGAAAATATATATCATAACGGAGAGTGAAGGGGACTTGGGATGCATAAATAGATGAGTGACTCTTTCAGTCTCATTCACATCTGGGCAGTTCATTTGTTGTAAGCCTGGTTTTTCAGTAATAGACACTTCTAAATGATAGTATTGCTACTGATATGAATTTTGAGGAAAGCTAATGTTTTGCAAAGTATAATTTACAATAACATTCCAAGTTGGGTAGTATTTAAGAAT
The DNA here is from genome assembly GCF_964034855.1 of Anser brachyrhynchus. Taxonomy (NCBI): domain Eukaryota; kingdom Metazoa; phylum Chordata; class Aves; order Anseriformes; family Anatidae; genus Anser; species Anser brachyrhynchus. The sequence continues at coordinate 99,388,248 of NC_137695.1, forward strand.
ATCTTACATCCCTAGAGGAGGAAAGTTGAACCAGAGAGAGGGAACCAATTTACTAAAGCAAAAACTGAAGTGCCATGGAAGGTAGTAGAAAATGTGGACTGTCATTTCACTTTGATGGAGTCTGTTGATAAACCATACCAGTTTAGCTAAACCTAATCAGAGTTTTTATACTCTAAATGGAGGCATTTAGGTTGGTTTAGTCCTCAGCCAATAATTTATTAATGCAAGAATTAAACGCCCTAAAATATTTAATTATTATTATTTTTTGAAGTAGAGCTTAAATCAAATGAGTTAAAATTGTAAAAACACTTTTCTATAAACTTTCCCACCAGAAAATACAGGAAATCTTCCAGAGGTCTGAACTGCTGAATTTCTAAAATTTCTTTCATGTGAGGCAACTGCGTGGATCTTCTTCATCTTCCTCATGCTGATTTTTTTTAGCCCTATGACTATCAGGTGATTTAGCGTTCAGGATCTTTAGCCATTCGTTGAGCTGCCTCATCAGTGACTGTGACTTGTGCAATTAGCTGATGCTATGTAAGTTTTTGCTTTTCTCACCTGAGGTCAGATAGTCTCCAAAACCAAACAGAAAAACAAATCAGATTGCTCAGGCAATCAAGGATCTTTAAACTGAGAGTGGTAAGAATATATAATCCTCCTTCTCATTTAAAGGAAATAATGCCATCACTGATACCATATATCTCCATCAACCAAGTTAGCTTACAACCAAATAGAAGGCAGAAGCATAGGTGATTTAGACCAAAGATTCAGTTTGACCAGCTCACTGAAGTGTGAGGCTACACCTACAATCTTAATTTTGTGGTGTTTTTCTAATGACACAACAAAGTTTCATTTTTAAAATTAATGAAAAAATAGAAAGGTGTTTCAGACCTGGGCTTCAGTTTCAGCAGATATGTTTCCAGTTGTTGATGCTGGCATATGATATAGAATGTTAAACACTGTAGTAAGCAGGAAAAATGTGCTTGAAACAATTTGTTTTCAGTTTAAGAATTTATATAGACTCTAATCTCTGGATCTGGCTAGGTGGCAAAGTGTGTATGACTGTGTGAATAAATGTCTATAATTCTATGTGTCTTACCTTCTTGTCACAAGCTTTTGTATTTGGGGGAAAACCACCTCTTCCCTGATGCTTCATAGAACTCTAAGTACAGCCCAATATTTAATGGGGAGATTATTTTATTGAGCCATATAGATACAGAAGTTTTTCCTCTACATTACTTAAGTAGTTAAGAGTAACTACTTAAGTAGTTAAGAGTAATTGCCAATACAGTGCAGATAATATTAGGAGAATGTTTCTGTACTTTTCTGGCTATAACTTTACAGTAGAGGAGAAGAGGACATTTTAGCAAGTTCCCTTTCTGTACTCTATTCCAAGAGAATACACAGTTGAAATTCTGACACTTAAGATTTCAGGAGAAACCATTTCCAGGATTTTAATATCACAAACCCTGTTCTTCCCCCTCATTTTTCTGTCTGACCATTTTTATCACTTTAATCAGATTTTATTCAGGTTGTCTCCTCCTGAGTCCTTAAACTGCAAGCACTGACGATCATCTGAATGCAAAGTTTACTGTGTGACTGTTACTGCTCTCATACTGTAGCAGTAATTTTTTAAATTATAGAAAATATCTGTGAAATATAAATATGGAAGTTAAATTGCAGTGACAGTGGAAATGAGGTCAGTATAATAAACCAGTAACACTAGATAGAAAGTGAAGAATATGCTAGTGGATAATAACTGATGAAATCAGGTAATTCTGTTCTCAAAGCCATAAATATAAAGATTCTCTAAGTGGCAAAAGTTACATTTCTCTGTATAATGACTAATAATATTTAGCTATATTTAAGAGGTTAGCTCAGCTGTTAGCAGTGTAAATGGGAAGATCCTATTTAGTATGACAGAAGATGGCTAGGACCTCAAATACTGTAGGTTTTCTAAGCACTATGCAAATATTGTCTGAATATGCAAGGCTCCAAAAAACCCTGTAGAGAACAAAGTGCAATCCAAGCCAGAGTGCCTTGGGGTTCATGAGGTAGATCATATTGTTCCACCACTTCTGGGAACCAGCTTGTGTTGCCCTTTGTTGTTGTACGCAGCATGGATGAGAGACTAGCTCCCCATTTCCCAACATATTTTATACCAATTATATTCAGAAGAGAGAGCAAGGCTGGGACCTCTTGGCACCTAATGTCTGAAGAACAAAATGGTTGCTCCCAAGAGACTGTGGGCAGTGGCAAGTTGAAGGTTCCCCTTTCCTAATTGTCCCTGCTTGACAAATCGTCTGAGTTTTCTTACTTATTTTGTCCTGTTGTTCTTGAGTTTCCCTTTTTGCTAGGGAAGAAAAGTGGTGGGGAAGGAGAGGAGAGAGAGAGAGGAGAGAAGACTGGGAACCCCCTGCTCTGGCCTCTATGTGGGATCAGAGCATGTAAGCTTTGGGATCTAGAAATGATAGAGTTCTCCAGGATTTGTCCATTTAAATGAAGGGTAGTGTTCAAGATATATGAACTCTTTACAGAGTTGTCAGATGATTCAGCCCATATAGGATCTTGAAATGAAATGCTTAAATATTGCTATACTGAAGTAAATGTTTGAAAGAGCAAATAAAACTAAAAAGCCAATACTACAAACTTTGATTCATGTAGATTGACTTTACCCATACAAAAGTCTCACTGGCTTCAATAGCTGAAGACTAATTGGGTGACTGAAGATTTGTAGTATCTAGGATTAACTAGAAATATGAATAGCTAGAAGTCCAACACCACAAATCAAATGTTCTAAGATATACTTTCATTTCTGTGTTGCCTTAATGCATAGAGCCTCCAATGAGTTTTGAAACATTTTGTTGCATACAATCATGTAACAGTGTCTGTCCACAAACTATGCAGAAAAGGTATTTCACGAGGAAGGAAGCATTGTTCTAGTGATGAATAAAGTAGGCCTAGGGAGTAAATAGGGTGGGTTTAATAATTGTACAACACTGTGCTACTGTAAGCAGGTCAGCCTTGGGAACTGATATAAACTACACAGGAGTGAGTGTAAACATGCTGATGTAAGTCTGCCTATAACAGAACTGATTATAATTTTCCACCCTTGTTTGATACATTTGATTTTACTAAAGATCATATATACTTTAGTGTAAAAAAAACATCAGAACCCCCCGTTTGACACCAATTTTGAAAGTGACCCCAGTATTCTGAGACAGTTCCTCCATAAATCCTTCTGGCTCCTCCAGCCAAGCTGCAGAAGGGATACGGATTTGTATAGAGGTAAGGATTATTAACACCTCTGTACAGGTAGAGAAGATGAAAGACACAGATTGAGCTATTTGCCCAAGGACCTAAAAACAGAGGAAAGGCTTGAGAGGAATACAGACAAAGCCACTTTCCCATCCAGTCTGTTTGAAAATGCTAACTAAAACCTTATGTAGTTAAGTGATCACACAGAATGTTGCCTAAGACCCAGATCTTGCCATTTTTGCTAAGCACATTGTATTCAGTTTGCATTATTCAAATACATGTTTTGAATTGCAGGTGTGTAATAGCGCAGTTCTTTGTCCTCTGAGCATTTCTGATACTGTTCTTACAAGTTTGTGGAGTGAAAGAGGTCAAACACCAAAATACTGTATTCCTCTTCTTTCTAAACAATAATAAAGAGACCATCCATCAAATTGGCAGACTCATATCTTTTGTAACTGTGTACAAAATACACTCCAACTGAATGAACAGCTGTCAGAGCAGTCTCTTGTCAGCAGGTGGGTTAAAGTTTGCTAATGCACATGCACACGTGCAAGCATTCACATCCTTATCTCATGATGATCAATAACAATATTTTCAAATATGTTTGAAGTTGTGATTTACTCTGGATGCACTGGTTTTCTTATGTCCTTTGGCCCACCTGTCTCCAGTTATCTTTTTGCAATAGTCTTGTCCACCATGGGGAAAAACTTTCCATGAGTAAAATCTGGAGAGGTGAACAGTGTAAGTGGTTTTTGTTCCTCTGATTCCTTCCATAAGCCTGAGGTAAATGATTTGTCTCTAACGTTTTTAATTCTCTTCTCTTCTCTTCTCTTCTCTTCTCTTCTCTTCTCTTCTCTTCTCTTCTCTTCTCTTCTCTTCTCTTCTCTTCTCTTCTCTTCTCTTCTCTTCTCTTCTCTTCTCTTCTCTTCTCTTCTCTTCTCTTCTCTTCTCTTCTCTTCTCTTCTCTTCTCTTCTCTTCTCTTCTCTTCTCTTCTCTTCTCTTCTCTTCTCTTCTCTTCTCTTCTCTTCTCTTCTCTTCTCTTCTCTTCTCTTCTCTTCTCTTCTCTTCTCTTCTCTTTTTTTCCTTTTCCTTTCATTCTTTTTTTTTTTTTTTTTTTTTTTTTTCCAGGATATTAGCTGGTTTCCTGTCTCTTTTTGCAGCCTGTAAGAATGTCATAAACCTTGCCCCTCTTGAAATGAATATTGTAAAACCTACCAATTTAAAATAGAGCCCTACTCTTAGATCATTATTTCCTCATATAAGTATTTTTAGTTCAGTATGTGTGTATGAAAATGATGAAGAAAGTAAAAGTAGTCCAGTTTAATCAGAATTATCCATGAAGCAAAGGCCACACTGGAGGGAAGAGCGTGCTTGTGGACTAGGATGAACTTTATTTTGGATAAACCTGAAGAAGTGCTCCATAAATGTATTCCCAAAACTAAGCCCAGGTATTTGCAGGTTTTCTTCTGTTGCAATGCCTCTGTCATCATGCTTGAGACTGTCCACCAAGCTTACTTTCCAAAAAGTTGACAGTTGGATTTGTCCTATATTCTCTTTGCAAAATATCAACAGATCGGTATTGCTACAACTTAAATTTTGCAATTCACAATCACTATAGAAAGTCTTACCTATCTATGGCTATTTTGAGGATAGCTCTAGTCTTTAAGAGAGACACACTAACAACCGTAAGCAACTGCTGTAATGCCTTCTCTCCACTGACAGGACAGGGAATGTGGTTTGGCAGCCCCAACTACTCAGCAATCTCAGCTGCCCTTTTTGTAAAAAAAATCGCAGTAAACCTGTGATTAATTAAGGTGCCGATGGTAGCTGATTTGAATATGTCCTAGTCATTACACAAAACGCCAAACAGTGTCGCACACTGAAGATAACCTCTCTAAGGCACACTTACTATCCACATATATTTTTGGTGTCTGCAGGCATTACTTGCAGAATCCCAAAACTCTGCAGCAAGATACTCCCAGAATGCTAAGAATCATGCCATTGAAAAAAAATAAATTAAAAACATAAACACATTCATTCCTACAGTTTGGCATAAATATTTTTTTTTTCAATTAGTCAAGATGTTCTGAGTAGCATAAATCCCTTTTATGGTTCTATTTGATTTGGTACTTAATCAGTTACTTTCCCAAGCAATGAATGCTCAACACTTAACTTTTTAACTTTCCTCTCAGATAAGTGCCATCAATTTGCAAGGTGATTTAGAATGCAAATCATGAATAGTGCTCAATACTGCTAGCGCTAGTCCTTTATGAATCAAGACCCTATAAAACTTCATCAATATCTGTATTAAACACATATTGACTGAAGTTTTATAGAAGCTTATTCACAAACGACTAGTGTTCCCAGTGTGAATTTTGGTCACTGGGAAAGGCACAGGCATTGGCTTGTGTTTTTCTAATGCCAATTAGAAATTATTTCTGTCCTTACGTATATTATAACTGAAATATACACAGGCGTGCACACATAAATACACGGAAGTGAAAAATCTGGTTGTCATATCAAGTCAGAAGAGGACAAAAGACAGTATTTTCCAAATCTTTTTAATAAAACCATATTAAGAAAAAAAAAAAAGAGAGAGAGAGTAAGAGAGAAAAAAAAAGAAAAAGAATATATAATACATTTTAAATATTGACATTGGACAGAAAATCAATAACACAGGGAACAATAGACAAGTTTAGCAGTCTACAAAGCTTGCTTTACCATTTCTTGTAGTTAGATCTAGTACATATGAGTTTACTATTTCTTGGCTCTAAAACTGGGATTTTAATAATCCTAATCTGGTTGAAGTTAGAGGAGATTTGATTTAGTTTTCACTGGTAGCAAAGCTTCACCTTGTGTGAAACTAAAAGGTATTTGATTAGGATCTAATTGGCCAACATGCTATGTCCAAAGGCAGTAACATTGCTAGTAATGAAAAGCATAACATATAGATAACCTAATATTCCCAAACTGCAAATTGAGGACATCATTCAGGACCATTCTGTTTCTAAACATAATTTTCAGGATTTAGTTTTAAGGACAAAAATAGATGCCTTCCTAACTTCTCTGTCGATGGGCAGGTGAGAAAGCTTTTTAAGTGGTTTTATGCCAATTTTGACAACTCAGCATTCAGAGAATCTATGAGAAGCAGGTTAATCCAGCTTTTAGTTGTTTTATTATGTAATATCAACATAAAACAGCTGGATCAGGACTGAACAGCTATTTAAAAATCACTGAAAATTGTTTATTAAGGATTTTTCTTCATTACTCCACCTTTATGGTAACTTAAAGTTCCCCCTGAAAATAACAATGTAATTCAGGTTTAAAGTGTTGCCTGGTATGAATACAGTCAACCAGCCAGGATCAGTTCCAAACCTGTAATAAATACCTATTACAATGCTGCCAATTAAAACAAACAAACAAACAACCCAAAGCCTGCCATTTGCAATTTCTTGAAAAGGTTTTTTGAACTGCTAAATCCAGCTGTTTTATAGCTTCTCCAGGCACAATCTTGTCTCTTGGCTGCTGTGACTCATGGTTAGAAAGATCAGGAAAGATGTTGTCCTTACAAAACAACTGTAATTTTGAAAATAGCGCTGCATGGAAGACATCTCAATAAAAACAAGTACTTTGATTTATGCATATTGTGCAAATTTGCAGAAATGTTATTGATTTCTTCATTAAAGGATTATTGATAACATTTTAGAAAGTAAAATGAAAAAATAGATTTTAGAATTTTGATGAAATATTTTAAAGTTGAAATTATTTTTCACTAAAATTTTCTCTTTGATGCTAATCTAAATGGCATTTTAAATGCATCGAATGCATCAAATGCTTCGCATTTGTTTTAAAAAAAATTATTTTTTGACTTTGTAAAAGCTATTTGTTTTCTTCAACATGATTTTTTTTTAACCTTGTCAGTATATAAAAAATTGTTTCCAAATATAATAATGATCTTTTCATTTTCCAGTTATGGATCTAGTACTGTGTTAAAAAACAAACAAACAAAAAACTCAAAAACAAAACAAAACCACAACTCAAACTTATCTCTAGTTGAAAAGGAAAACTGAATCTAAACTTCATTTTTGGCCCCAGGATCTATCAGCTCTTTGTATACTGTGTACTATTTAATATTTCAAATAAAAGTCATCTCTGTAGCTTGTAATAAGTGCCATCTAGAATGATGCACACATAATAGCAGAGTATCCTGTAGCAAGAAGAAAACTTTTGATCTTAACTGCTTTTTGAGAGTACATACAGTTGGGGATTTATCCAAATCGTTCGGGTACATATGACATGGTGCTAGAAATGTTCCTTTCTGCTACATCAGGGGGCTTTTATCAGTCAGTGGCCATAGACTGACTGACCTTAACTAATCCAGTTGTTTAAGGGTAATATGTGACCCAGGAATGAACTCCTGTGCTATGAGAGCAACTAGTCTGCATGTGAAAACGTTTGCTTTAGCTCTGTTCAATTTCTGTTCAGAGGCTCAGGTCAGTTCTTATTTTATCTGCACCCATTCAACCGTTAATATGAATTATGCTTTAGTTCTAGAAGAACAAGAAAAAAAAACCATCATCTATTTGGCTTGTAATAATTTGGTGGTGCTTGATACGTAAATTACCTACTACCACCATAATTAGATGGTCAACAATTCTCATGGAGAACAGAAGCATTTAAATTGCATCCATTTGGTGAAAAATAAGTGTTGCTCAGCAGAGGCTATTTCACGTACTCAACCCGTGATTAAAAACTCGCTGGTTAAAGATTTAAATGGGTTTGGGATTGGCATGGTGTCACCATTGTGCAAATCCTTTGTTAAATATTAAATAATAGAAAAATGTCTTAGGGTCATACAGTGTGTGATTTATGTGACAAAACCCTTATGGGCTGTGTTTGTCAAAGGCAACTCATAATTCTGAATTGTTTCACTGAATAGCAAAGAATATTTTTGTTGTGGTGGTGGGTGGGAAGAGATTTGTTTTCTCACTATATTCAGCATGGTAAAGATTTCTCTCTGTCTTCAGACACCTTTCACATGAAGAAGCCAAGCCCTGGGGCTAAGCAAAAGAGATGGGGAAGGACGGGTGCCCCTCCCTTGCATTAAGCCACTGCTGATAACGGCTTTTTGATATATGCATGGTCTGGGACTCAATTAGATTGTCAGATAAAAGTAATAAAAATATGTCATTTTTCTAAACATTTTTTTAATGTGTATAACAGTCAGAAGCTGTTTAAAATCTGAAGACTGTAGGCCATGTGGACTTTTTGAAAGACTTGCATATGTGTATAACTTCACATCATCTCAGAATTATTCTTCTGGGACTTTCAAAACAATTGTGTCCATATAAACCCCTATTGCTTTGTTAAAAAATATATATGTATATAAAAAGTAGGTAGTAATTTCCTTCCTCCACCCCCTCAAAAAAATATATATAAATTACAGCTAGAAATTATTGCTTGCATTCGGTACTCTAGGAAATACAAAGGCATATTCAAAAAAGACCTTGTCTCCTTTCTTTCTCTAAAACACAATTTATTGCCTTAAATCATAAAAATAAAACAGTCAAATGTTGCATAAGAGACCCTCAGCAGAAATAAAAGAAAAGAAAAGGCAAAACTGAACTTCCCATAAACCCAAATCCCATACAGCAGAGCTTTCTACAGGACCATAATTAAATAATCCCTGAAGGACTTGTGGAGGAGGGGATAAGAATACATAAACTTTCCAACATGATGAAAGAAAAGACCCTGTTATTATTGATTTTATTTTTAAGAAGGAAAGAACTGAAGAATATATACTTAAGGTAGTCTACGTGTGTAAACTATTGCATGCTAAGCGAGTATCCATACAAGTCTCTGTTTTAATACACAATAAAACAGAAATTTAAAAGATATCTATGTAACTTAAGGTTTACAAGTAGATCGTGACATTGTTTTAAAAAGTGCATATCTTCAATGCCAAATAAAGGCCTTCAACTCTGCAGCATGGCTGTTACTAGAGTTTCTAAAAATTCCTTCAGCAGACCTTTCCTCATGTCTGAGATCTGAGATGAGACAGGAAGCCTCCAGCAAAAGGTTCATGAGGTTCTTCACTGGACAGGATCCTTGAGTCCTAGTATGTTCATCAGCTGTTGCTGGTTGTTTGTTAAACAGGAGAGGAGTCACATACCTGTGTGTAGCTGACTACATGGTCTGGTTTTTAGATATAAAGAGTGACCAAGAAGGGTAAGGATTTCTTGCAATCATTTTACTTTCTCAAATAAAAAAGCAAACTGACAGTGAAGCATTTTGTTCTGAGCTTTTTAAATTATCTTCTGTCATTTTCCTTCAGGAAGGTTTGCTTTTGATGAAATGGTTTTCCTCATATGGAAAAATATCCCACTGGGAAAACATTTTGACCACCTCAGGCTGCAGTATTTTGCATTGTAAAATGGTGGTGGGGTCTTCTGTCTGCTAAGCCTCTAACTATGGTTATCACCTCTTTACACATACGTGATACCAAAACACCTGATTTTCTGTGAATACTGGTCAGCAATGGAGCATCTGGGAAAGGGGAGGGCACTGAAGTGGAAATGTAATGGGGTGATTTCTGTTCTTTGGCAAATTTTAATATGCAGATTACATATTAAATAGTTAAAAGGTTTTGTTTTTGTTTTTGAATTGTGAAGATTCTCCCATTTTATTTGAAACTCTGCTTAGGATTTCTCTATCATTTATTTGGGACTAGCAGAAAATATGGAGCTATGTTGTGTCTTCGCTTACAAATCTTTTCCATAAGCATCCCTTATAAAGGAAGAATTAATTATTAATTGCACAGATGTCTAATGTGCAGAAAGTTGCTTTCTGGTGCTCTTATTCACTATAAATTTGGAAAAGTTATCATATACAAAACGAAACATTACTCCGTGGCTTATGCAGGCAGGGAAGATTCAAGTTCAGCTCTGTCTGTTGATCATCACAGTTTCATTAATGCGTAACCTGGGTCTTCTAACATAATGATAAATCCCGTTTGTACATGCTTTGCAGCTGTGTTTAAAGTTATGTTGATAAAACTGCTTATGACTGCATTGACTGGCACTGCCTAAAATTGTATTTGGTCAGTAAAATGTGGAAAGTTGCAAAGCGGCAAAGACAATGGAAATACATTTTCTTTAGATTAAGAAGGGCCTCAAGCTGCAGAGCGGAAGCAGCTTCTTAGAGGAATAAATGGAATTGCGTCAGATTCTTCATGAAATGCCCAAACTTCCATCTTCGGTAGAGCTAACTGATTGCAATGGTTATATTATTACTCAGAAACTCTGAAGTAAGAACACTTGGCTTTCTGCAAAATCTTCTCTGGCCATGCAAAGCCTGGAGCCTGGAGGACCTGCAGAAGTATAATGGTGTAGGACTGGTAAAACCCAAGAGGATTCCTCAAGCCACAGGTTAAAAAAAAAAAAAAGGATCCTATATATTCCTGCTCTGGTCTGGTTCCCAGCCCAACTCCACACAGCCTTGTTGTTATCACAAGGAGTACATTTGGACACAAGAACCAGGAAGAGTATGATAGTTTTCAAACAATTGTAGAAATCCTTTTTTTTTGTTTGCCCTTTCCTGTTCAAAGCTGTGAGCAGCCACAATGAAATGCACGGTAATCTTCAATGAAAATAAGGAAAAGAAGCTGGTCAGAAAAGGCAGTAAATCTGGGCCATGTCAAAGGATCTGAGATGGCTACATAGCTATGGAAAAGTAAATGGACTCTTAAAAAACTATTCTGAGCTTAACAATTAAAGGTCCAGTAAATCCAAATCAGAGTCTGGAAACAGATCTTTCTTCTCCTGCAGCACCTATTTAAACTATGTATAAGTACCCCAGATATACATACCATGGACCCAGTTTTACCCTTAGACAAACCTGGCTTAATTCCAAGATTTTTAATTTAAATGAAGTTGTTGCTGGAGGTAGAGTGGTGCAGTTGCCAGTAGAAAAATCACACAGCACATTGAGAAGCATGCTGAAAATGAGTATTTGTTCCTTGGTGTAACTGGGCTGCTCTGCTTAAGCACGATATTGTTATACTGCATGGAGTTTGAGCTGGAATGAAAATGAATACAATTCATCTCCAAATTAGATGCAGTACCATATGTGTTGTCAATTTATCAGTACACCAACAAAATTGAAGTGTTGAATGGAAGTGGCTCAATGAATGTATACGGCTGTAAGAGTCAGCAAATATTACAGTTAGCTGACTCAGTCAACTGCTTCTTGACACATCTCTATCTTTAGAATTATCGACACATCTCTAGTCATATGGAACTGATATTTAAATGTTACCCTACAGTCAGGCTCGCATAATGGTACAGAATTCATGCCTCTGGGTAGGCTGAAGAATCTGAGCAGTGTTACAACACAAATTGTGTTTTTCCTCCTTGTAAGGTGTGAAAGGAACTATAGTCAATCCTCCATTCTAATCGGCAGAGCGGTTTTAGTGAATGGACAAAACTCATAAAAAAAGAACCTATTCTGCATTACTTCATCAAGGAGGTATCTATTTACTCCCAGATTAGCAGCTTCTACCTGCCTCTGAACTGTTATTCTTGGGGAGGAGTGGGGGACAATGAAATGTTGCTCTATTTTTTTTAATATTTCAGTGCTTAACATTATGTTATGCTATAGCAAGTTATGTTACATGAGTTGATGAGAGCAAGAAACAGAGCAGTGCAATGTAGTTTTTTTAAAAAAATAAATCCCTGAGGTGAAAGAGGTATGAAGAAACCCATTACAAATCCAGACCAACTTGGAAACTTGCCTGTGCTGACATCTTTAACTATCCTCACTTCCCTCCTTCTCCCCCCAGCAAGTGCAGAAGAAGCCTAGGTGTATACAGCCAGATTTTTAAAGATGTTTAATACCTTTTAAAATCTGATCCATAACTCCCACTATTGTATTTCCTTTTCAAATTCATTTTAAAACAACCACGACTCCCTCAGAACCTGCTTAGTTGTGTCGTAAAGGCCACTTAGAGACACCATGTAAGTCTAGTGACTCACCACAGTGCCTTTTCAAGGCAGAAAAATCATGACACACAGCTCATATATCTAACACAGTTCCATTTTACTGATTTTAGATTTAATTTTCTTGGCTAGGGCTGAGTTATTGGATGGACACCATGGGATGCCAAATGTACAAATTGCCTTGCAGCTCAAGTCTATGAAGAATCTCGACTGAAGTGTCTACGACTTTCTCAGCTCACATGAACATCTGGGGACCTGCCTAGTGATCCAAAGATGTTCAAGGCAATATATGAATATGTTGAAAATTGCACTGTGGGAAGAAGTGTTAGTACACAAAGGGGCAAAACACATACAGAAACTTCCCTAGGGAAACCAGAGCTGGAAATGATACAAGATATGTATATTCACAAGCTACCAGTAGACTATCTTTCCCCTACCCTTCAGGTCTTTATCTGCTGTGAGCTACATAACTGTAGTCTCCAGCAAAATTAATTTTTCTTCCCTGAAAAAAAAAAAATGTTATTTTGGAATTAAAGAAAATAGCTTCACCTAGCAAAGCTCAGCATATGTATAAAACAGAGTAATGTAGGTACGCCAGCTAAAACTGTAGCTAGCTGAGAACAGAAAAGACACTGTGCTTCTGTTGCAATATATGCCTACATTCAGCTTCAGCAGAAATGACTTTTACCAGCTTTACAAATTTATAATAAAACAAACCCCGTGAAATGGTATTAAGTTAATTAAAAGCTGGCAATTTTATATTTAAAGAGAAAGAACAAAGAGCCTTTGAGGGTCACAGTGCTGAATCACATCAACAATAATTTCAAATAGATTTTCCTTTTTATTTTATACTCTTGAATGTAGAGTATAAATTTAGATTTGGGGGATTATTTATTTATTTATTTATTTTTGTACTGTTAGACTGGGACTGGTCATCTACTTGTGTAAAACAGAGTGAAAACAAATGTTAATGTTCACCAGTTGAGGACCAGGCCCCAAACTGCAATTCTCAGCTTCTTTGATGTGTTAATACTGAACTGCCAAATGCAAACAAAGATCATATGTCATTTTTTTCTACCATGATTTTTGTGTAAACTATTACAGGGGAAATATTTATGTTAAGGTATTTAGTTTAATATCATGATTTTAGTCTAGGTTAATGGAAATAATGTGTTCACTCCCTGAAGTATATATGTGACTTCTCTGCTAATGAAAGAAAGAGCCTTAAATGCACTAATTACGGTAGGGAGCATTGTACAGGTAGCTGAGATACAAGCTCCTCTACACAGATCTGCCAAATGTAGCTCACACTTGATCTGCTGCACTGTCAGGCTGTTGCCGTACTTGTGCTCTGCCAGGCGAGTGGAGACGGGATGCTGCAGTAACAAAGGACTAATCCTTCACCTCACAAACCCCAGCCTCAGGTCACATGAAAATTTTAAGGGCCACAACCCAGATGTAGCACAAGCAGTGAGAGTTGCTAATCTACACATTCTTCTTCATTTAGAAATTTGTTCATTGATAACTCTGTGTACATAACAATTAAAAATTATGAGACTCCCCAAACCCAGAAAGGTTTTCCAACCTTTCTTCACTCTAATGAGAGTACAAGATGTGGAATAAAATCATGACGTTGAAAACCGGGATAATCTCCCATCAGTAGGTAAAACATAGAAGAAAGAGGAAAAGATACGATAATACCACCCCTGCTTTTCTGAAATCTGTCCATCTTAACCAGAATCTGTGTCTTCATATCTAATAGTCCTGGTATTTATTTATTTTTCTAGTCACATTGGGAGTCCACAGAAGGGCAACGAAGCTGGTGAGGGTACTGGAGAACAAGTCTTATGAGGAGCGGCTGAGGGAGCTGGGATTGTTCAGCCTGGAGAAGAGGAGGCTCAGGGGTGACCTTATCGCTCTCTGTAGGTACATTAAAGGAGGCTGTAGCGAGGTGGGGGTTGGTCTATTCTCCCACGTGCCTGGTGACAAGATGAGGGGGAATGGGCTAAAGTTGTGCCAGGGGAGGTTTGGGTTGGATATTAGGAAAAACTTATTTACCGAAAGGGTTGTTAGGCATTGGAATGGGCTGCCCAGGAAAGTGGTTGAGTCACCATCCCTGGAGGTCTTTAAAAGACGTTTAGATGTAGCCCTTAGTGATATGGTTTATTGAAGGACTTGTTAGTGTTAGGTCAGAGGTTGGACTAGGTGATCTTGGAGGTCTCTTCCAACCTAGATGATTCTGTGATTCTGTGATCCTACCTGAACATCAGCAGCAACCAGAATGACTTGTGCTTATGAGTTTATCCACCATACACATACCTTTGTTTGTCTAAACCCCATACCTACTCATTTTATTTGCTGCTCTCTAGTTCTCGTATTGTCAGAAACAGCAAATTGTTTTCTGTGCACCTTTCACATGCCACCCATGATTTTATAGAGCTTTATCAGATCCTTCTGCCTCATCTCTTTTATGGGTTGAACAGTCCTAGTCTATCTTTCCAGGTACAGAAGTCTTTGATTTGCCCTGTCACTCTTCCCTGTATACTGTTGTTCTTCTGAAAGCTAAATATTCTGAGCTCTAGTAAAAATCGCATGCATACATTTATATAACAAAATTTACTTTACAGAATCTTTTCCAAGACTTGACTAGCTATCTATTGCTCAAATAATGCTGCATTAAGATAAACATTATCATATTCATCAACTGTTCGATTTCTTTTTCATTCCGTATAATTGAACAGATCTAATTAGGTTACAGAATACTGATCATGCACAGATCATGCTATAATTTGTAATGTAGCTGGGCAACTGTTAGAAATTATGATTGGATTAAAAAAAAACAAAACAGCAACAACAACAACAACAAAAAAACACAACAAAACCACAAAACACAGCAACAACAAAATCCCACAAAACCTCCAGGATTAGGCAAATGAGATCAATTTGAAAATCATGCCCAAGTAATGCAAGGTGAAGTACAGGAGTTAACCTAAAGAATAAAACAGATACACAAGTTGAAGAAGAAACCTGAAAAGTGAAAAGTGAGACATGATAGTGCCAAAAGGTATACACATAGGTGATGATGGACAACTATTTGTGGTGTGATATGGCAGTGAAAAAGTATGAGTGTGATTTTGGCCAACCTCTGTGGGGGGCATTTTGTGTGCACAAATGTAAAGCTTACTTAAATCAGTGTTCTCAGCTCTGACATTATCAGAATGATCCTGCACCATGGATGAAGTTCATTTACAGAAATTTAATGGCAAAGAATAAAAAAGCTTGGCTAATACATGAGTAAATAGAAATGGAAGGGAGGTTATCATGACAACAATCTACTAATTGTTGACATTAATATTAGCACCTGGAAGAAAAATAATAATTTAAGATGGTACAGACTTCTTGGCAATAGGAACCATTCAGTTGCAGCATAATTTCTCAAGAAAAATGCCTGTAATAGTTACAAAGCAAGCTGGCCCAAAAAACAGTACATGGATTCTGAGGAACAATGCGGCAGTAGCATGAAAGTACGTATTCCAGCTTTACATTCTGTATTATCATCTGCAGTCTGCCTTCTTCCCATAAAAATAAATAGCCTCCATATCTCAAAACAAATGGATCCCAAATTTTTCACAGGGACTGAGGTAGTTCACTGAAAAGCTCTCATTTCCCTCCTAGAGAAAAAAGAATTGGAGGATGCTCACAACTGACTGAGGTCCTCTTTATTTTCTGTCTGCTGTCATCAGAAACAAATCATAGAATCATGGAATGGTTTGGGTTGGAAGGGACCTTAAAGACCATTGAATTCCACACCCCCCACCCCCAACCCCTGCCCCTAGTAGGGAAGCAAACTGGGAGTCTAATACTGTCTAGAATCACCTTTCTACCTTGGCGTGATAAACTCACTCACTCCTCCAGCACCCACTCAGTCTTAGCTCTCAGGAGCCAACTAGGAAATTGCCTCCTTGACATGAGGCAGCAATGTGGTACCAAAGCCTTCTCTACAGTGTGTCACTGACATGCCTTTCATTTTAAAATGCTTGCTAGAGATTATGCCTCAAAGTGGAAAGAGAGTCCACATTTAAATGGCTATAAACATTCTAGTTATATATAAGCACTGTATCTTTGTTCTTTTTCACCTACCAAGCCATATCTTTTTCTCTGCTGAGATGTGCTTAAAGACATTTTTACTGGAGGTAGAAGTTTCTTGTGTCAGTAACCAAGCTAATCACCCCCTGCCTTGAATACTCCCATAATCAATTGCAGGACCCCACACAGAACAAAACCCCATAGTGGGCCCTCACTTCTTTTTCCATATGTCCACTCATCACTCTGTTCTTCTTTCATATCAGAGGCACCGAGAAAAATGACAGCCATGGAGGCAGAGGAAGATCAACTGCTGTGGATAAATCAATCCATCACAAAAAAAAAAAAAGAAAAAAAAAACAATTCTGCCATGAAACTTAATCACTAAAGGTCATGTCGGGGAGTGAGGAACAGATTAAATTAGCATAGTATTAGATATGGAAAATGATTTCTGTCAAAATCATCTTTACCACAATTATAATATGTTAATTACGTATTTCATTAAGGAAGTTGATTATGGTTCACAGATGAAATCATGCAGACGAAGACACCTGGAAGGAAGCACTAGAGCCTGAAGCCTCTTCTCTCTCTCTCTCTCTCTCTTCTCTCTCTCTCTCTCTCTCTTTCTCTCTCTCTCTCTCTCTTTCACACATGCACACACACACACAATTAGGTACACACACTCTCATGTAGAAAAGCTTTTCCCAGTATACTTCAAATATTATTAAAGTGCAGCTGTGTCTGGTTAGGACAGAAACTCAAAGAAATAAAGGAAAGCATAGCAGGGTACATTCATTTTCCTTCTATCAGTACTTAGAATGAACTGTTCGTTTTAAGACTATAACATCCTCTGCCTCTGGTGACATATTGGTGGCATCTAGTACTGTGCGTAAAGGATTTCAGCACTGACTAGTGAGATGGTGGCTGTTCGTTTTTTACACAGAAGAGACCATTCGGCAAATTTTAGCCGAGCTATTTGAAAGAGATATCATCAACCATATGAATGTTGTACAATGTCTTGCCCTTAGTAGTGGCCACAGTGATGTTTACAGTGAGTTTATTTACTTGGGTACCATGAAAAAGTTGCATCAATCAGCAGTTACTTATATAATTTCTTATCCTTCTTGTCCAAGTAATTGTTTGAATTGTTTGCTCTGTTTAGTGAATAGAAGATCTTTAGGAATTTGAAAACACAGCCTCCTTGTTTTGGCT